>NC_071624.1:7052401-7359787 GCF_014839835.1 Dryobates pubescens | reverse complement strand
TTTTTCTGCCAGACTTCACCAAGCACATCTGCTAAGGCAGTTATACCTGGAATGACTCGACACAACAGTGAAAACTGGACATAGAGTTTAAAGAATTTTCTAAAATCGCATTTGTAAGAGATGTCAGAAAACAGCAAAGCCACTAAACGATGAGACTGCTTTCAGAGGGATTCTCGAATTCAAAACCAGGTAAATTAACCCCTTACTTTTCATGAGATTTTTCAGTACATTCACAAAGACTCCAGGAAGAAGGCCTCTTTGCAAAGGCCGGGCATAGGAGGCACACGCTCAGCCCTCCTGACGCTCGCCATGCCCACAGGCACACAGCAGAGGCCCACCTGGCGCTCGGGCCCGAGAGCGGCGCAGGGAGGGCTGCCCAAGGCCAGCTGGGGCAGCGAGCGCCCGACGGGGCAGAGGCGTACGTTACCCGACGGGCGTGCGCAGCCCCAGGAGGCCGCACGGGCCTGCACCCGCCTGCAGCACTCTGGAGCACTGCAGCTCGGTCACCTCGAGAAGACCGGCACAGCAGCACGGAGGGCCGCAGGGGAAGGCGCAGAAGGGGCAGCCCCCCTTCCTGCCGGAAACGGCGTCTCTCTCCTCCGCCCGCCGTGCGAGGGGAGGAGGGCGCGGCGGCCGGGCACCCGCTCGCGGGCTGGGCGCCGCTGAAGCGCCGGCGCCACCTGCCCCACAGCGGGGGCGGCGGCTATGGCGGCCGGGGCCTGCTGGCCGGCTCTTACCCATGACCTGCACTCGGCAAATGGCGCAGGTGTCGCATTCCACATCCCAACTCCACATCGCAACCGCGTTCCATTTCTTCAGCGAGAACATCTTGTCGGGGGTGCCCGTCTTGGGGCCAGCGGAGCCCGGGTGAGAGTGGGGGGCACCCAGCTCGTCCCCGTCCTCCACATCGGCCATGGCGGAGGGGCGGGGACGCGGCACCGGGCTGGCGGCAGCGCGGGGCTGTAGCGCCACCCCGCGGCGGCAGCGGCAACATCAGTGCCCGACGCCGCTGTCTTATGGCGGGAGTGCGCTGCCGGCGCCAAGGAGCTTTCGGGAGGCTTCACCGGGCACAGCAACCAGGTGGCCGAGAAGAATGTAAAGCTGGCGAGCAGCCACCCGCAAAGTGGCTCTTTCATCAGTTAGCTGTGGGCCGTGACCCACGCTCCCATGGGACAGCTGTGAGAAGTTGTACTAAGGACGGGGACCAGCTGTCCGGAAGCTGTACTCAGATTTGTGCCTCAGGGTTTCGGCAAAGCAATACGATTCAAAATTGGTGAAGAGGATGTGTCTGCTGAGAGCAGGAAGCCAAGCTGTGGAGGCAGCCCCCGTCCCTCCACCGGCGCCCGAGGAGCAGTTGTCCTGTTTCCACGATGTGCATGAGAACAGCTTTCTTAACAGGGCGTGGGGAGCTACAGCCATGGGGTGAAGCAGCAGTGGGAGCCTGGCCAGGTTAGTTGTCTGAAAACCGGGTTCTTTCCCCCCGTGTGCAATGAGCCCGTATCACACACCGAGACGAGATACAGATTTATTACAAAGTTGTCCATGTTTTGGGGCCGGGGGGCATCCCCACAAAGCCAGCACACCAGCTGAAGTCTGTGGCAGATAGTTATGTGGTAAAACGGGTTAGCTACTCCTCATGTTAACACCTACTAGTATTAGACATTAATTAGACAGAGTTCAAGCTACTGCGAAGTAAAGCATCTCCAAGTCATTTCGTGGACCATGTATCAATCTCAGTGAATTATTGCTAGCACAGAAAAGGAGTACATGGTACATCCACCCAGCTTTGCAAGTGCAAAGAGCCAAGTGAGAATATAAATAAAAACTTTTAATATGTAATCAAATACTTTTAAAGCCACAGAAGGTTTTAGGCAAAATTTTTGAGAGTACTTAAGGGGTTTTGATACATACTGTGTTTAAGCAGATGCCAAATTAACATTCCTCATGAAGGATGTTCCCTATATAGAAACAGTATTACAGGCTCTTGTAGTGGAAGTTTCTCCAGCTGTGAATCAACTTCACCTGAATGGACTGGACAGACTTCACTAACCAAATCTATCTAGAATGCCACCTTTTGACATGTTTCCTAAGATTGCAAACAGAGTAAGATACTTAGGCAGTGGCTTGCATGTTGTCCACATTGGCCTTATGTAATAAAACTAAAATAATTTTTTAAAAAATCATGGAATTGTTTTGGCAGGAAAAAGACTTTAAGATCATCAAGTGCAACCATTCTCTAACTCTACCACGTCTGGTGCTAAACAATGTCCCTTAGCATCATATCAATGGGTCTTCTAAACACCTCTAGGAATGATGATTCATCCAGCTCCCTGGGGAGCCTGTTCCAGTGTTTAATAACCTTTTCAGTGATGAATTTTCTTCTAGTGACTGACCTAAACTGTTGAAGGGCTGAGTTGGAGGTGAAGAAGGCTGGCCTGGCTGCACAGAGAGATCTGGATGCTGCGCAGGGAGAAAAGCAGAGTTTGTGGTCATTGGAAGAAGGGCCAGGCCATTCAGGAAGACTGAATTTGTCATGAGGCTGTGCAGGGAGAACATCAGAAGGGATAAAGCCCATCTGGAAATTAATTTGGCTTCAGCCATTAAGGAGGACAGGAAATGTTTCTACAAATCATAAGCAACAAAATGAGGACTAAGGAGAATCCCTATCCTTGGTTTCATGTGGGGGCGAGCATAGTGGTCAATGATAAGGAAAAAGCTGAGGGACTCAACATCTTCTTTGCATCAGTCTTCAGTAGTAAGGCCAATTGTTTGCTCGATAAAGACATTGAATTGCTAGAGCATATCCAGAGAAGGCAACAAAGCTGGTGAAAGCTCTGGAGAACAACTCTTGTGAGGAGCAGCTGAGGGAACTGGGATTGTTTAGTCTGGAGGAGTCTGAGAGGAGACCTCATTGCTCTCTGCAAGTCCCTGAAAGGAGGTTGGAGTGAAGTGGGGGTTGGTCTCTTCTCCCTAGTATCAGCTGATAGAACGAGAGGAAATGGCCTAAAATTGTGCCAGTGGAGGTTTAGATTGGATATTAGTAAGAATGTCTTTCCTCCAAGAGGCAGGCATTGGAACAGGCTGCCCAGGGAGGTGGTGAAATCACTGTCCCTGGAGGTGTTAAAAATGTGGCCATGATGATCCTAGCAGTCTTTTCCAACCGAAACAATTCTGTGATTCTATAAATATCAAACACTTTCATCAAAACAGTTATGACCCTTTCCTTTAGTCTCGCCTCTACATCTAAGAAACCATCAGACATAGCCAGCAAATTTGCTCTGAATTTATTCCAAAAGACTGGGATATCCTTTCAGAGAAGAAAGATTGTCAACATGAAACACTGCTTCCAGTATTAGGGTGAAAGAGGTGTTTTGAAAACTTATTTTTTCAAAATAGAAAGGAGATAACTTTTGATTTGGCATACCCTTGCTTGCTTTGTCTTTTCTACTCTTCAAAACAAAACTTGTATTTTTACTGTGTAGTGCCAGAAGTTACACTGGCATGGAAAGTGGTGGAGCAAATATAACACTGGCACCCTTACCTCTCTCCATACGGATTTAGAGAAATAAAGTCGTAGTTTCCCAACTAATAATTATTTTCTTGGTTATTTTATCACCTAAAGAACTGTACAAAAATGTCAATCCACTTTGGAGCAATACTGTCCTGGCACTGAGGATTCAACTGTTTCCTGCAGACACACATGACATTAAGGAAGTCATACATGGGAAGGTGGCATAAAATATTCACGCCTCTGCTCTTTCCATGCACTTTGTCAGTGATTTTAAATTAAAGAAAACCTCATTTTTTAGACTGGGCAGGGAAAGACAGCATTACTGAAAATGGTCCAAACAGTATCTAAATGTAGGAACTTGAACTAAGCTCCTTTTGGTCCATAAAATGCTTGTACAGCTAGAATTAGAGCTGCTCAGCCAATTGTGTACTGCAAAACAGGAAAAACCTTGTTTGGCAGCTGTGAATGGAGACATGCATAACAGTAGACATCCACATTTGGAATGCTGGTTTATGTAATATACTGGTAATCAATTACATTTCTGCTCTAATTTCACAGTGAGGATGCACTGTAATTGATCACAGATTGAGATTGGATTCTGATTGTCTCCATGCCGAATAATATTCATTCAAACCCTCAAGTGCTCAACACCAAACTTACAACTTGTCCTATTCTCCCAGTAAGTAACGACAGGACAAGAGAAAATAGCCTC
This sequence comes from Dryobates pubescens, assembly GCF_014839835.1. Taxonomy (NCBI): domain Eukaryota; kingdom Metazoa; phylum Chordata; class Aves; order Piciformes; family Picidae; genus Dryobates; species Dryobates pubescens. Next base: position 7,355,564 of record NC_071624.1, on the reverse strand, counting down.
AAGCTGTGCCAGGGGAGGTTTTGGTTGGATATTAGGAAAAATTTAATTCCTGAAAGAGTGGTCAGGCATTGAAACTGGCTGCCCAGGGAGGTACTGGAGTTACCATCCCTGGAGGTATTAAAAAATGAGTAGATGAAGCACTTTGGGACATGGTCTAGTGGTTAGTGGAGCTGCTGGGTAGAAGGTTGGACTTGATGATCCTAGAGGTCTTTTACAGCCTTAATGATGCTATAGAATGGCCATAACAGGGTTTTTTTTTCATACTCCTAACTTAATTTCAAATATGCAGCTGCATCTTCACCTTGTAAGAACATTTTCACCCTCTGCACCTTTTAAAACTGAAAATTGCACAGCCAGTGGTTTGGAAGCTTGTGCAGTACCTTCCATAGATTTTCATGAATCTTTGGATTTTTTTTTGTTTCATTTTGTTTGTTTGCTTTGCTTGTTTGTTTGGTTTGCTTTTGCTTTTTTCTGTTGTCAAAGGACTTTTGGGGATTTTTGTTGGTTTTTCCACAGCTTGTTTACTCTGAAACATAGAATTGAAGATTATTTTTACTAATAACAAAACTGTTATGGAAGTGTCACTTTTATGCTAATGCTAAGAACAGTTATGTAAGAATGTGTATATCTTGGCTAACTAATGCACATGCTGGATTGCATTATGACCCTTACTGTTCTGTCAATAGACTGTGTCAGCATGCGAGGTATCACCTCTGACCAAACCACTTGCAGTAATTCCTCAGCTTTTGCTGAAGCTGTCTGATGCAATTTTCTGAAATGGAAAATAGACTTCAATATGAGCATGTTCTGCTTTTGTGAAGTAGGCATCCAGAAATAAATAAAAAAAGAATACATCACACAATCACAGCATGGTAAAGGTTGGAAGGGACCTCCAGAGATCATCTAGTCCAACTCCCCTGCTAGAGCGGAGTCAAGCACAGCAGGTTACACAGGAATACATCCAGGAGGATTTTGAAAGTCTCCAGACAAGGAGACTCCACAACCTCTCTGGGCAGCCTGCTCCAGTGCTGTGGCACCATCACAGGAAAGAAGTTTTTCCTCATGTTCTGGTGCAATGTTCTGTGTTTTAGCTGGTACCCATTGCCCCCTTGCCCTATCACTGGACACCACTGAAAAGGGCCCATCTCCATCCTCTCAGTTGGCTGTTTTCCAGGCTAAAGAGCCCTAAAAGCCCAGCTGAAGAGTCTCTCAGCCTGTCCTTGAAAGAAAGATACTTCAGTGTGAATGGTGATCTGCTTTGAAGGTACACGTGGTCTACAGAGGGATTGGGCTGGCTTGATCGAGGGCCTGAGGACAGTTGTGTGAGGTTTAACAAGGCCAAGTGCTGGGTCCTACACTTGGGACATGACAACCTCATGAGTGCTCCAGGCTTGGGGCAGAGTGTCTGGAAGGCTGAACATGAGCCAGCAGTGTGCTCAGGTGGCCAAGAAGGCAAACAACATTCTGGCCTGTATCAGGAATGGTGTGGCCAGCACCAGCAAGGAAGTGATCATGCTCCTGTACTCAGCATTGGTGAAGCCCCACCTTGAGTTCTGGGTTCAGTTTTGAGCCCCTGACTACAATAAAGACGGTGAGTTGCTGAAGTGTATCCAGAGAAGGGTAACAAAGCTGGTGAAGGGTCTGAAGAACAGCTCTTCTGAGAAGCAGCTGAGGGAACTGGGATTATTTAATCTGGAGAAGAGGAGGCTGAGCTGAGACCTCCTTGCTCTCTGCAACTCCCTGAAAGGAGAATTGAGTGAGGTGGGGGTCGATCTTTTTTCCCAAGTGTCAAGTGATAGAGTGAGAGGAAAGAGCCTCAAGTTTTAACAGGGAAGGTTTCAGATTGGAAATTAGGAAGAATTTCTTCATTGAAAGGTTTGTCAAGCCCTGGAACAGGCTGCGCAGGGACATGGTTGAATCATCATCCCTGGAAGTATCTACAAGACTTGTGGACATCTTATGTAGGGACACAATTAGCAGCAGAAGTGGTAGTATTAGGTTAATGATTGGACTTGATGACCTTAAAGGTCTTTTCCATCCTAAACAATTCTATGATTTTATGACTACTTTATCAAATTCTACATGTTTGCTCATTATTTCACTCTTTGGAGTAAAACTTGGCTTTTACTGTTACCCCTGGATAGAGTGGATTTTCAAGTTAGAAATTTCCCTCATATTCTGCTTACAAATTTAAAAGAAAAACACCTGTGAAGATAAAATTAAGCATATTTTAACTGGAGTTAGCTGTTTGACACTGGAACTGCATTCTGAATTGTTACATTGATTTGCTGTTATAATGGGGGAAACCCTCTACCTCTTTTGAATGATTGACACTTTCTATAAATTCCTGAGGTAGTGCAATTTCTCTTTAATATTTTTAACATTACACTACAATTTGGATTCTGCCTAGTATCAGGACAGACCTCATAAGCCACTCTCAGTGAGACCTAGCCTCCAGTCCAAGAAACCCCAACAACAACAAAATTCCACCCTCCCACCCCCTGCCTTCCAAAACACCATCAAAGGATGCCACAGAGAAACTTGCTTACGGAAACTCACTTGTTTAAATGTCTGGAAAGTACTGCACAGGTGAAGTTTATCTTCTCCTCATTCTGAATTGCAGACATGATAGCCTGGCCACACCTCGAGTACTGTGTCCAGTTCTGGGCCCCTCAGTTTCGGAAGGATGTTGACTTGCTGGAACGAGTCCAGAGAAGAGCAACAAAGTTGGTGAGGGGTTTGGAACATAAGCCCTACGAGGAGAGGCTGAGGGAGCTGGGGTTGCTTAGCCTGAGAGAAGAGGAGGCTCAGGGGAGACTTTATTGCTGTCTACAACTACCTGAAGGGAGGTTGTGGACAGGCAGAGGTTGGTCTCTTCTCCCAGGCAACCAGCACCAGAACAAGAGGACATAATCTCAAGCTGCACCAGGGGAGGTTTGGACTGGAGGTTAGGAAGAAATTCTACACAGAGAGAGTGATTGTCCATTGGAATGGGCTGCCTGGGGAGGTGGTGGAGTCACCATCATTGGAGGTGTTTAGGAGGAGACTTGATAGGGTGCTTGGTGCCATGGTTTAGTTGATCAGGTGGGTTTGATAATAGGTTGGACACAATCTTGAAGGTCTCTTCCAACCTGGTTTATTCTATTCTATTCTATATCATGTCACTCAACACATTTTTTGACTTTGACCCACCTTGATACTTTTAGGCTTTGGCCAAGGTAATGCCAGGATATATGTACATCCAATTCCAGTACACATGCAAAGAATTAAAAATAATAATAATAATCTCAAAGCCATGCAAATGTCACACAATGAAAGAATAGTCTGACAGGGAAGATTTGAAAGGAACCTGAACCAGCTGCTCTCAGCTTACACTATCACACTCTGGGGTGTCAGTTCATGATTTCAGATAATTAAAAGGACCAAGTATTTGACAAAGCTTTTTGTCTCTATCTGGCAGCATTTAAATACTTTCTAGTTACAGAAACTATAAGGAAGTACTCCCTTCCTCTTGGACATTTTAGATTTGCATTGCTAATCAGTAGGCAGCACCTTGCCCTCTGCCAGCATGGAAGGAAGAAAGTGGAATTTTATCTATTTACCCTTCTTTGATCAAGTACTTTAAATGATCTATGGATGAAAGATGGCTGTGTCAGGATGTGGATTAATGTCAGGTCTGAGCATCAGTGTAGATCACTGGGCTTTTATAGGGCAGTTTCCCTTCTTTTATCTCTGTCACCTGCCTTTTGCCTTCCAAAGAAAGCTATTTTCTATATTACCTAGCAACAATGTCACAGTGGAGAGGGAAAGTGCAGGCTGAGCAGGCAGTGTTAGACCCTGTGAAGTTCCCACTGCTAAAGCTTCTTAGCTGGCAACTGAAGTAATAACCCTTCAGTAGGTCTGGTGTCTGCATGCAGCTCTAGGGGGAAAACACTGTGTGAACATGGGTTTGGCTGGCTTTGAAGCCTTCTGTTATATATACACACACATTCCTCACAATTTCATCATCTCTGCTCCTTCACACAGTCCAGTTTGTCAGTGAAACACCAGCCTGGGAGTAAAGCAGGGGATATTTTGCATCTTCTGCACTACTGTTTCAGAGGGACCAGGTAAGAGATTTTTATCTATAAGTCTTGAATTCAAGTCACATGGTAGATTTACTTTGGCTGTTCTGATTGTCTCAGCTGTTTTTTTCCCCCTGTGTAGGAAGAATGACCAAAAAATAGAGGATGAAAGTAGAGAACAAAATCACAACCCCATAAATGGAACTACATTAGCTGAGTGGATTTTAAATACCTCAGATAATGAATATTTCTACAACAAGAAAAAAGACTTATATCCTGGTTTGGGTGAAACTATTATCTAGAGTTTATCTAAAACTACCACAGAATTTGCAATAGCAATTATGTAAAATAGTTATGACTTCAAATAGTTAAAAAGCTTGATCATACAATTCTGTGGAACACTGTATTAAGACCTATACACAGATAAATTTGGTTACTTTCCATAAGCATTTATTAATGTAAATAATATTTTAAAGGCAATTCATTGAGGTTGTCTAATTGTTTTGGGTTTGTGTTTGGGGTTTTTTTGTTGTTAATTAAACCCCCCCAAATATTCTTGCATCTGCATTTCTTGAACACTGCAGCCACTGGATCTCTTTTTAAACCTTATGATTGTAGAGCAACTGATTATCAAATTTCTGTCCCTGGTTTGGGGACATGAGTGACTTTAACTTAGTCATTTACTTAAATCACAATCCATATTCACAGTTCTTACACCCCTACTCTCAAAATGTAGTTTTTATTTTTGGCTGTTAAAATAGTTGCCTACGCTGCTGAATCTCAGGGACAAAATATTCCAGCAGCCATCTCTTCAACAGCTGAACACAGTAACACTGACATAGTCTCCTTGCTGCTATTAAAAGATCTCTGGTTTATTTAATCTGCATGAAACATATAAACCTCCAGTTAAATATGCTTGTGTAATTATTTGTAAGAACTGTAAGTAAATGGCATGCATTTGTCCATTTTCTTGGGAGCAGCCCTTGTTCCTGGGACTGGCTGCTTATTGACCTATTCAGAGATTCACAGATTGCATTGGGTTGGGATGGACCCTCACATCCATACACCCGCTCTTTTACTGAATCAGTCATCACACCAGAGTACCTGTTGCAAACTTTGTACTTAAAAACACATCCAAAGAAGCAGATATTAAAGCCTTGTAAACACTTCATTGTCCATCCATTCTCGCTTCTGTTTATCTATAGCCTATATATAGACCATATGAAGATAAGCATAGATGGTCACCTATATATAGGTTGTAAATACACATTTTCTCATTACAGTCATCTGCATGGTATGATAGGGGACAAAGATGTGTGGAATCTCATTGTTCTCTGCAACTCCCTGAAAGGAGATTGCAGTGAGGTGGGGATGGTCTCTTCTCCCTAGTATCAGGCAATAGAACAAGAGGAAATGATCTGTTATTGTGCCAGGTGAGGTTTAGGTTGCAGATTAGGAAAATATTATTTCCTGCAAGAGTGGTCAGGCATTGGAACAGGCTGCCCAGGGAGATGGTGGAGTCACCATCCCTTGAGGTGTTCAAGGAACATGTGGACATGGCACTCTGGGACATGATTTAATGGCCATGGTTGTCTTAGGTTAGTTGGACTCTATCTTGGAGGTATTTTCCTCCACAATTCTGTGGTTCTATGATTCTAAAATTAGCCTGATAAATGATGTAGCTGGTACTGGGACACAGGACATGTAATGAAACAAAGCAGGAAGTGTAATGGTTTAAATCAGAACAAAACAGATTAAATCAAACCAGTGGGTTAACCTGCCTATTTCCCAACACAGATGTGAGGGAAAAATACACCCACCCACCCCCCCCCCAAAAAAAAAAAAAAGTGAGATATGAATAGAATTCACTGAACATAATCATAGGGTAAGGTAATTATGCATTGTACTGTTTGCAGAAAAAGCCTGGCACAAAGCAGCGTCAAGCAGAAGCGAGTGAACCAAAAGCGCAAGCCAGAAAACTACTCCCCCCATCCCTCCCTGTCCCACTGCCATCCCAGCAGAAAAGCCAACACTCAAAAAATAAACCCAGAACCCTGAAGCAGCAACCAGAACAGGAAGCCTTCCATGTTACACTCTGAACTTCAAGCCCCCTAATACTTTGCTCCAGCCTGCACCTTCATTTTTTTGAAGCTGGCATTACTGCAGCATGGTATGAGTAACAGCAGCAGATTCAATTCAACCCATGACAGGAAGCAACACTGTACTAGATCCACTTCCATTCATCAGCCCAGACACTGCAAACACTTTACAAACTGTGGCTCCTATGTATGCTGTTATTAACCACCAGTCTTAGCTAGAATGCCACAATGCTGCTAGTGACCACAGAGGATCCCTCACCTCAATTTTGGGTTTCCTCCTGTCAACGATGTTTACCTCTTTATACCCAGCCCTTGTATGTAAATCCCCATTAATTCAGTCTTCAGATAAACGTTAACACTTTGAAAGCCAAGCCTCGCAAATAAGCATACAGGACATCACAAGTTTGTTGTAATTTATTTGTGAGTTATTCTCAAGCAATGTTACAAAACATTTTAATGTCTCGATAAGAAAATAAAATTTAAATAAAAATACATTCAACAATACCTCATCATAGTACAAATTAAAACTAAGGATAATTTACACTCCTAACAGAACTAATTGCTGGATAACATCATCTTTCTAGACTAATCAAAACGAAGGCAACTTTTATTATTCATCATCCTACTCGTACCTAATTCAATTCTAGAACATCTACTGCATTTTAAAACATTATAAAATGAAAAGTCAAATCTTAATGGTCACAAATATTCAATGGCTTTTGTTTTTTTTTTCTTTCCTAGATATTCCAGTACCAAAGCAGAAAAAAGTGCATATTAAAAAAAAAACAAACAAACCCAAAACAATTGCAAGAGTATACAATTCATTTTTCATAAATTTGACTTTATGTTTGACTAAACAACAGAAAATGGCTCCAAGGAACAGTCACTATGCCACAGGGTTAATCCACTTACAGCAAGACCTAACTCTGACACTCAATCACACCGAGCTTTGTTTAATGGCAGCTTTTTATTAATGGCAACTACACAGATCCACTTTACCTTGGCAAAACACCTTTCTTGGCATTCCTACATTCCCTCCTCCCCTGCAATTTCAATTGCTGGCAAATAACCCCCCCTCAGAATACATCAAATGTGTAAAAAATAGAAGCCCAAACCGGCTGAGGTGATAAAATGATTGTGACCTTGCAGACACTGAAACCTGGATATTCTGCAAGAGTTTGTCTGGTTCTAAACCAAATACTTATTCATTCCCAAAGAAATTTCAATCCTGTCTTGCCAACTTTCTTCTATTACAGAAGCCTCCCTACAACAGTGTAATAAATGTTGAGTAATTTAAACAGCTTAGAGTTTCAAGCATTGTGGATTTTTATTCCATTTGTAAGTTACATTCCTAATAAATTTGGCCAAATGATGATTGTAGAAAACCCTCAAACCATCCAATAAGAAAGCAATAGAAGGCCTCAGAGCAAATGCTCCAAAAATAAAAGTACCACATGTTGTTTATTAAAAATAATATTCCAAGTATTTAATACTGATGAAGCAAAGTTGCCACAGTACTAGCTTTGCTTCTTCCTGGTTACATACATATATGTTCTTTCAGCATAAACCTAACTCCTCAGATGAAGTGAGCAAAAATTAATCTTAAAGTCAAGAATGCCAGTTTGAAATTAAGTGGCAAATACGAATCCATATAACTAAAGATACAAAAATATTCACTGAAGCATTGCTTATAAGACAAAACAAAGGTTGATCATTCAACTGATCGTAACAAGCAGATACTACAAAGTATCTAAAAATAATCTGGCATGGTCCAGATATCTAAAGTGCTTTGAGTGATTATAATAGAGATTATTTATTAGATTCATAGTTAAAAGGTGAGCTAGACCTAGTTATTAATTTTTATATAAAAAAGGAAATAAAATCATACAGGGGATGATGCAAATTGACCAGTACTTAACCACAACCTGTTCACATTTACATTTTTATATGTTTAGACAAACTTATTTTAAAAGCATGTTGCTGCCCTGCATGTCTTTTTAGATTAAGAAAAATTATGTACCTTAAAAAAATCTTAAAGAAAATAGATAGTGGTCTAAGTTCATTCCAAATAGTACTCATCCCAAATGTAAACAGAGGTACAACACAAGTTCCCTGATTTCTTCTTGCTTAGTACTTTAAAAGCGTATCTAACACTGGTATCTGTTGCCCAGATTATTTGCAGCATACCACATGATTTTGAAAGACTTCAGCTGTATATAAATCAAGTCCTGACACACCTAATACAAGGGAAAAAGTCAGATGAATTGAGTGTGAAACTTCAGATCTTTCCCGTATCATAGTATCTTAGGATTTCTATTTCAAGATCCTTATCAGCAGAGCAGGCACTCGTGATGAATTCATGCAAGTTTGCAGTGTTATGTACTGAGAGATGTAATCCAACCAACAAACACCATGTGGATTTTCTTCCATTAAAAAGCTTATTTGTTTACCAAGTTCTTTCCAATTAGACAACAATGGCAAAGCAACATTTAGATTATTCACACCTGCTACTTCAAGAACCTGGAACTTCAAACTTCTCAGCAAAATGAGAACAAATCTTAAGACCAGACTTCCAAGTAGATATTATTCCATGAAGTATTAAATAGATTGTCAACATAACTAGCATTTATGCTCATTCTTAAATACTTTGTAAAAATGCATATAGTGATTAAAAAAACCCCAAAAAACAACACAACTAAAACAAAACAAAACCCCAAAACACTCAAGAACATTTCCAGTTTCTTTTGTCAGCCAAGTGTGCCCCAGGTTTTTTTGGTTAGGAAACTTTTCCAACAATTGGGTTTTCTCTAGGAAAAAAAAAAAAAGAAATACTGTATGTAAATATTTTTAAAGTTAACATTTGTGTTCTCATCATACAATGTTATTCATTAAGCAAACCTTTACACAATTTCTACTACTTGTGAAATATTATTTGTGGAAGACCTCATATACCTCCAGGTAAGACTGCTAAATCAAAGTCAATTCTTCCTGAACAACTTGGGTCACATACTAAACCAGGCAAACCAATGCAGGGTTTGAGCAGTCCTTTTTCCTGTGATCAAGCTTTACTGATGAAAAAAGGAATCAGAAAACAGGTATCAGCCTGGACTGAAAAAGAACTGGAAGAATCTGCTCTTGAGCAACCATGTGCTCCAAGAAACAGATTTATTTAACTTCACCACAAGTAGTATTTATCACTGAAGATGGCAAATGAACTGCAAACTGTATGTGTACTGTGTGAAAGGCATGTTTTTCGCAGGGTAATTTTTCTTTACAGTTGTAGAACGTAGTATTTTAATTGCTTATAGAACATAATATTTTAAGTGTTCCTTAACTTTCTAAAAATAAAATACAGTAATTAAGAAGTAGACAGACAGTTAGGGACGCACTTTGTGTGCACTTCAGATGTTAAGTAGCAAGGAAACAACAGAATCATTAAGGGGAATCTCATCAGGAACACAGGTGAATCCCATATCAGAGGAACTTCCTGTATCTTAATAACTGGTAAAAAGCTGCATTACTACAAATGACATACCTTATGTCTCCAAGTCTTTGTGCTCTCTAAATCTACTTTTAGCTTCATTATCTCTACCTAAAGAAGCCCATCATTGCTCTACACTTTTCTTTTGTTTAAAACACACATTTATGGACACCAAATGTACACAAGATACTTACTCACTACCATATGTGGCACTAGATGATCTCTTCTTTCGATATTTTTCATGTGATTCATTCAGCTTTTCTACTACATCTATTATCTGTTTAAGTGTATGGAAAGTTGCTACAGAATCTTCAATTGTGAAGTTAGAATAATCATCTGGTTCTTTCCGTGGACCCTGATAGACTGCTATACTTCCACAAGCCTCTACAAAAATTAACACAATTATCCCAATTAGAATTTCAGTAATTAACAAACCAGATCTAACTGTTGCATAAATGTCTATTCTGAAATTCTGAAATATAAAGTTACTCTAGCTCATACATACTATGGGTTAAGACAAAAGCAGGAGACTGCATCAACTAGATTTATGGTTCTATAGGTTATTCTCTGCTGGTTGTGTTCAGCATACTGAGCACCTCACTCTCTCCTGTTCACATCAACAGCAGAACAATGCTTTCTTGCAGCTCAACTGGGTTCAACAGAGTTCACTCCACAGTCAGCATAATGAGACCAAAGACAGAAGAGCAACCAGCTATAGTTGCAATCTCTCTGTTTAAAGCTATTTCATATATGCAAATTCCATTATAACAATGTGCATGTCTGATGTCTAGTGTAAAGAAATGACTGAAGAATGACTAAGAAATAGAATCTGTCTCTGCTTATTTTCAGGTAAATTGTTAAGACATCAAGTTGATGTTACAGGCCTAAAGTCTTAGAGCTGAATAATATCAGTGTGGTTCTTCTGAATTATTATATGAGTACCTTCCAACTTCTGTAGTTTAGACATGTTGATAGTGAAAAGTGAATAAATTCTTTCTGTCTCTCTGTCTCCATCAATCTCAATTTGAGTATCAGCAGGAACATCTCTAAAATATGATAAAAAGGTAGTCAATGTAAGTAAGTCTTCAAAGGTTTGAAAGCAAGTAAGAACTGATTCTGTTTCAATATACTTAACAGCCCCAACTTTTGCAGCCTGTCCCCACAGGGGATGATCAGTCCTCTGATCATCTTCATGGCCCTCCTCCAGACCCAACCCAGTAGTCTAATGTCCTTCTTGTGCTGGGGACACCAGAACTGGATGCAGTATTCCAGGTGAGGTCTCACAAGAGCAGAGTAGAGGGGAAGGATCACCTCCCTCGTCCTGCTGGTCACTCTGTTTTTGATGAAGCCCAGCACATGGTAGCCCTCTGGGCTGCTAGCACACACTGCAGTTTCATAACTGACACACCCAAATCTTTCTCAAGACCACTCTCAAGCCACTCCTCACCCAGCCTGTATTTGTGCTTGGGATTGGCCTTGTTGAACTTCATGAGGTTGGCACAGACCCACCTCTTAGACTTAGTACAATCTAGTACTTCAAGCCTTTTCAGTAAGGCAGGTTTTTAACAGCCTGACTTACCCAGGTAGACAGGGAAAACTTTCAAGTTGCATAGCAGATGTTATTTGTCCTACAAAGCACACGTACTTTCATCTGAGAAGCAACTTACGCAGTGCAACGGGCACAGCCCACTGTGTTTTCTATTGTAGCCTTGCAGCAAAGCCAGTTCCCATTCAGGAAAGCAGAAGGGTGGTAAAAACTAAGTCTCTTCTGGTTGCATCTAGTCACCCGGCAAAGAGCTTCTATCCACTCACTAGCTTCTACACAGTTATTTGCTTGGATATAGAGTGGCTTTTCTCCATGTAGTACTTGAAACATCTGTAGAAGGAACACAGCATTATTCTGCTCAGTAAAAAAATTATAAATCACTGTTGTAGTTTGAGCTGGGTGCCCCCCTGGTGCATTCACTTCCTGTGTCCAGAAGTCCAGCCCAGAGGGATGGACACAGGAAATTGTGTATTTCCTACCATAATTCTTTGCACCACTATAAGATCCAGTGCGGAGTCTGGCACTTCCTCTTTCCTTCCCTCTCCGAGACTTGGTAACTGGGGGAGAGATCTCCCGGCCATGGGCCTGATTGGGCCCAAGGCCACAGGGGGATGGGCAGTCTCAGGCCTGGCCAGCTGAGACTAGCCCAGCAGAGGGAGGGGGAAGAAGGAGCCCTGGGGGTTTTGGATGCACCCTCAGGTGGGGATGGGATCTTTCTTTGTCACTGCGCTTTGGGTTTTCTGTAACATTCACTGCTTTCTATTTAAACTTTCATCACCTTTGCAATCCGTTTGCCTGAGTCGTTATTTCTGCCTGTGGTGGGGAGGGGACCTGCCCCAACCCATTACAATCACTTATTGAGCAACTTTGAATATGCCAAAATACATTTTAAAGCACAGGCAATTCAACAAAGCCAAATAAAGCAGAAAGTGAGACAAGGGGAAAAGGAAGGCTTCTTGCTGCTTTCATTTTATTGCACCTTATTAGGAGTGGGGAAAAAAAAAGCCCCAAAACAGAACAGCATCCTGTGTTCTGCCTATACTATTTCCTCATCCAAAAAAGAATCCTTAAAGAGTGTGAACATGCATTTTCTGTCCTCTTCATCCACCCATCTTTAAGTGTGACCTCGGAGTTCATGCTTCATATGCAGAGAGTAACAGGAGATTCCCAGAAGTCACTCCTTTAGCCAACATCTGTACTTTTATCATTGCCTCCGAATTTTGGGTTGAAGTAACAACAGAAACAGTGAAGTGTTACAGGTCTAGAATGAGCCTCTGAGCATAAACAACTGACTCAGGTGATGAAAGTGTTGCAACAAGTTCTCATCAAGACGAATAAATCTAAGTCTGGTAACATTATCTTTCTAGTAGAACATAATATAACACACATTACTAATGCCTCCCATAAAAGTGCTTTGTAATAAGGTCATGGTGGTCTTAACCTTCATTCCAGAAATTTGGAAAGGGGGCAGGAATCTTAAAACCAGACAGAAAAGTTGGTGCAGAAATCCCTATCTCAAAGTTAAGTTCCATATGCAGAGTACTTAGGAAGAAAAAGCTGTATGCACTATTTCCAATATAAAACAGATATTGTTTTTTCCTGGAGTTCAGTAATAAGGTTTTAGTAACTCTATAAGCTAATTGCAAACTGTCAGTTAAAGAATACATCAAAAATCACGTATAAACTATCTTTTGACTCACATTTTTCTTGTTGAAAGAGCTCTCATCAAGTTTCTCCACCGCAAGGATGTTTTTGATTGGAATAGTGAAAATGGGTTCTTTATCTGCCAAAAAAATTGTAAACAGATGAGCAAAGCAATTTAAAAAATCCTGTTTGATAACTTAAGTGCACTGATACTGTAGGTTAAGTTCCCAAGTTTTATTACCAATAAACAGGCATGCATCATAGACAGAAGCATTTGGTAATCACGGCAAAGGTAATTAAAGCATAGAGAAACATAGAACCATTGAGGTTGGAAAACACCTCTACGAACATCAAGTTAAGTCATCCACCTAACACCACCATGCCCAGCCCACTAAACCATGTCCCAAAGTGCCATGTCTGCACATTCTTGAACACCTCCAGGGACAGTGACTGCACCACTGGGCAGTCTGTTCCAATGCCTGACCACTCTTGCAGGAAAGAAATTCTTCCTAATATCCAACCTAAACCTCCCCTGGCACCACTTCTGTCGTAGTTTGGGCTGGGTGCCCTCTGCTACGGCAGTGCTTCCTGTGTCCAGAAGTCCAGCCCAGTGGGTGGACACAGGAAATTAGGTATTTCTACCATAATTCCTGCACCACTATAAATTTTACGGCGGGGTCTGGCACTTCCTCTTCCCTTCCTCTCTGACACCTGGTAACTGAGGGAGAGATCTCCCAGCCATGGGCCTGATTAGGCCCAAGGCCACGGGGCGGATGGGCAGTCTCAGATCTGGCCAGCTGAGACTAGCCTAGCAGTGTGTGTGGGGGAAGGCGGAGCCCTGGGGCTTTTGGGTGCACCCTCAGGTGGGGATGGGATCTTTCTGGGACTGTTTTGGGGTGTCTCTTGTCACTGTGTTTCTAGCTTTCTGCACACACTCACTGTTCTCTATTTAAACTTTCCACCACTTTTGCAATCTGTTTGTCTGAGTTGTTATTTCTGCGCGTGGTGGGGAGGGCGTTTGCCCCAACCCATTACAACTTCAGGCCACTTCCTCTCATCATATCAATAGTTACTTGGGAGAAGCGACTGACCCCCACCTCACTCCAGCCTCCTTTCAGGAAGTTGTAGGGGGCAATGAGGTCTCTCCCCTCAGCCTCCTCTTCTCCAGATTATACAACCCCAGTTCCCTCAGCCACTCCTCACCAGATTTGTTCTCCAGACCCTTCACCAGCTTTGTTGCCCTTCTTTGGACCTGTTCTAGCACCTCAGTGTCCGTCTTGCAGTGAGGGGCCCAAAACTGAAACCAGTATTTGAGGGGTGACCTCACCAAGGCTGAGTGATCACTGCCCTAGTGCTGTGCATCATATGTACTTCAGGAAAAGAAAAAAAATTACACATTTTAAAGGCACAAATCAATACAAAGGCTTAGAAAATACTGAGAATATAAAAATAATTGCAAAAAAATAATTGCAAAGTAAACATAATTTACCTTGCTGTTTATGGTAGGTTAATTCTCTGCTTGTTAGACAGAACCACCGCTTCTTGAAATTCTTTTTACCAATACGAGTCCTTCCCTGAGCTCGTTTGTACATTTCTCTGTAAAGACAGAATCACATGAATTGCAGCCATTAGTCTTCTGAAGAGCTTTCAAAACAATTTACTGAGGCAACAGGCTGGGGTCAGAGTGGCTGGAGAGCTCCCAGACAGAGAGGGACCTGGGGGTACTGATTGACAGCCGCCTAAACATGAGCCAGCAGTGTGCCCAGGTGGCCAAGAAGGCCAATGGCATCCTGGCCTGCATCAAGAATAGTGTGGCCAGCAGCAGCAGGGAGGTCATTGTGCCCCTGTACTCTGCATTGGTTAGGCCACACCTTGAGTACTGTGTCCAGTTCTGGGCCCCTCAGTTTAAGAAGGACATCGAGACACCTGAACGTGTCCAGAGAAGGGCAACAAGGCTGGGGAGAGGCCTTGAGCACAAGCCCTATGAGGAGAGGCTGAGGGAGCTGGGATTGTTTAGCCTGGAGAAGAGAAGGCTCAGGGGTGACCTCATTGCCCTCTACAACTACCTGAAAGGTGGTTGTAGCCAGGAAGGGGTTGGTCTCTTCTCCCAGGCAACCAGCACCAGAACAAGGGGACACAGTCTCAAGCTGTGCCAGGGGAGGTTTAGACTCGAGGTGAGGAGAAAGTTCTTCACCGAGCGAGTCGTTCGTCATTGGAATGTGCTGCCCAGGGAGGTGGTGGAGTCACCGTCCCTGGAGGTGTTCAAGAGGAGACTGGACGTGGCACTTGGTGCCGTGGTCTAGTCATGAGGTCTGTGGAGACAGGTTGGACTCGATGATCCTTGGGGTCTCTTCCAGCCTTAGTTATACTGTGATACTGTGAACACATTATTGCTCATAAGCACAGAATGCATCCATTTGGGAGGGACCCTTGAAGGTCATCTTGTCCCTGTTCACTGTAGGGGGTTGGACATCTCCAACTACATCAGGTTGTTCATTGCAGATTAAAAGAAAAATTGAAATAGTCAAAAATGTATCCTCAAAATGACCTCCCTATATGGTGGTCATGAACAGGGTTCCAGAAATAGGAAGAGTTTAAAAAAATATGCAATCCAGAGTCTTGTTTGTACCAGTGAATTTGGAGTGGGTATGCACTCATTCAGATCCAGAACTCCAGATTTTCTCCAATGGAATTAGATGTATACAACTACAAGATTCCCTCTACATAAGAATGTACTTGCTGTATATGCATCAGAAACTGAGTATGAATGAAATTATGCTGAACATAACTCAATGGCAAGGGTAAATACAGACTGTCTTCAATGCACAAAGTGCACTCAGAGGCAACCATTTTCTTTTTATCAACAGTCATCAATTTATGATACAGATTAGCCTGCAAACTGCTGAAACAGAGTGCTGATCCATTGCAATTGTCTCCTTCATTTTCTATTTAGTATTTTAATAAGTGATACATTTCTTCCTTGTTTGAAATTTGGAAGAGTCTTTACTTGCTGTGAATCTGCTTCTTAGGTAAATACATTTTTCCCCCCCATAATTGTTGCTTGGATTGTTTAATCAGCTATTCATGATCAACATGAAAAAAAAGTTCATTTCTTACAAAGGGTGATTTACACCTCATTTTTTTAGAAGCATTTTATCATTTACTGTTAAGTACTTCAATTACAGGGTAATTTTTCTCCTACTTCAAAGGCAAAACATTTAGCTTGCTGGGATTAAACAGCACATAAAGCAATTTTAAATTAAGTTAGTACATTCTTTTAAAATACACTTTCACAATCCTGAATAAACCATGGGAGAACATGCAATGAATTGTAACAGAAATGCAGACAGGCTTTTCTAGGTTTTAAGCTGCTTTGAATTATTTTTTGTGAAGTATTCAAATGAATTATGAAAGATTATAGCTGCTATTTTCAACTAGTTCTGCAAAGTAAGAAATCATGTCAGTAATAATTTCTATAGTATATCAAACATTTTAATGAGGATCTGATGCTGGCATTAATGAAAAACCTGTAATTTCCATTCTGTTTTGTACAACATAGATTCAAAAATCTATTTACCCTTCTTTTAGATGTACTGGTTCACTCAGACCACTAGGCTCTTTACTTTCAGTAGAGGAAACATCATCTAGAAACTTAAAGGAAAAATACACAGCGAATATATACTATTCAGAAACAGAACAAACAAAAGCTAATTTGAAAATACACATCTACAGTTTTCTCCTGGGACAGAACAATTACTTTATGAAACACATGAGATGAAAATGCTGCAGGAACTTGGAACAATGTACACCCATAAGCCACACAAGACTTCTTTAATTAGTTCCTTAAACAGCAGATCTAACAAAATCTGTTGTGTGGTTTTGTTTTGTTCTCCCCTCCCCGCCCCCCCAAACTAGTCTACTATGTATAACTCTTGTGTATTTGAATTTTCTTCTCTCTAGCAGAACATTGAACAATAAGAACCACTTAAGAATTAAGACTGATCATATACATCAACCATTAAAAAATAATAATCTAATTGAAAGATACCTTTTTAACAGATTCAGTAAATTTTTCCTCTTGAAATGTTTTGAAGAACTCACACATAAATGTCTCCTTGAAACTTGACTGAAAGAAGAAGTATATTGACATAAATATACTTTCAATCAATGTTGTCTATGGAAATAAGAAAGAATTTTGGTGTCCTTACAAGTTTGCTTTTGGTCAAACTTCCCCAACTCCCCAAAGTCTGGATGGCTTTTGATATAAGAGTTAATGTTCTAGAAGTCTGTGCATCCTAAAATAAAGAAACAACATTCAGAAATTCTATTTTGTCACAATTCTAGATAAAATTTTGAATTTGAAATGAAAATATCAACAAAGTTATTAGATTACATGATGTACTAAGTCTGACACATCTTTAATTCCTTTCCATCACACAAAGAAATTCAAATGCAGTATTGTCTCCTATTAGCACCTATTCTGTGAGAATCGGGCTACTGCACAGCACTTAATATTTTACTCACTACCACTGGAATTCAGTATTAGTACTTGGAAAAAATACTTTTAAACTATAAAACAAATGAAACCCCTCAAGTCCTGTAATTGTTACTACACATGTAATAATTCTGAACTATTCAAAACTTAAACAAAATGAACCATTGCTGGACAAATTATAGGAATTTTCATAATACCAAGTGAACTTAAAGCTATTGTCTTTAAGGGTTTTCTCTAATTTGCTTGCTACCTCAGTGCTTGTATTTTAGTACAGGATTACAGTGCACAAAAGGGCCTTGATGTTTAACCCTCAAGTTTCAAAATCTTGTAATCTCCATAATGACAAAGGAATGAATTTGACTACACAGATTTTTCTTTTCTTCAAAGCACAACACACTGAAGTAGATAAAATAAGCTAAAAAAAAATATTTAAATCTCTGGAGTAGAAGATACCTATTCTGCAGCTGACACAGAAAGAATGTAGTATTTTACTTCTTTATCACCACATTCCTGTCTCTGAGATGGTAGTTTTTTGACATGCATATCTACTTGACAGTTTTAAAACTGAAAACAGAAGATCTGGCAACCCACTTCAACTGCTAGAGTCCAGAATAAAGAAGCAGATCAATTATTGGATAATCTTACAACTCCTGCTTAAGTCACATAATTTTTTAAAAGTAAAAGTGATATCTGGATATTTAATATTCAGAGTAGAAGGAGCCAATACAGCTTAGGCATATACCTTAAAGATCTAGGTTGTGTTGCTGTTCTGGCAAAAAAACATTCCCCAAAAGGGCAAAGCATCTTTACTATCACTAGGTGCTCTACATCATTTGAGAACACCTCATCAAGAATTGGATGCTTCAAGAACTGTAAATGTCTTGGATTCTTTGGTGAGTTATAAAATTGGAAACTCAGTAAAATTGGAACTTAACCTAGAGATGGTTAGTAAATTATTTCCCAGTCACAGACCCACTGAAGGTAACATACACCTTCCCAGAAAAACAGATCAGACAGTTATGAATAAACCAGAACAAAGCTTCACAAAACTTACTGGATGGTGAGGTCGTAAATGAAAAGTATGAGGTGAGACTACGGCTACAGCAAAGAAACGAAGAAACACAAAGCTGCTCACTGCAGAATACTGTACATGTGGGTCATCTGCAGAGAAAAACCATGAAATGTAACATGCACTAAACTTAATAGGAAATAACGAAGAAAGTCAAAGTAAGAATCCTTAAGAAGGTAACATCAGAGCAGACATTTATATTTTAAAACAGAACAGGGGAAAAAAAAAAAACAATGAAGTGCATGAAATGAGAAAGATGATTATGGCAAGAAATGTGCTACTTCAAATGGAGTTTATTTCTCTGAGAAGAAGTTCTGTTCCCATAAAACTGACTCATCAGCTTTGTTACTAGGAATGACAAGATTATTGAAAGCATTTGCATACGCAGTGTTGATCAGTTATGGCTTCATGTATGTTGCATCAAAAGAGAAAAAACACTGGCAGCTGCCTTTAAACACCAGGGCTAATCATGAATCCATGCATCATGAATCCAATGGTATTATTTCATTTTGATGCTGTAAATGAAGATTTTGTAATTTAATATTTTGGGTATATTTACAAATTTATACTGGAAAATATAGTGGGATCACAAGTTCTGAAAGGACTGTCTTAACCAGAGGAATTTATGGTGCCAGTTCCAGTAACAAACAGGAATCAGATAAGGGTTCCAGATTATGAGAATACTTTTCATTTGTAGCTTATTGTATGGCATTGAATCTTTTAAGTGATTGAAGTGTAATATTTCTGAGACACATTATTCCTATATTAAAAACATTCTGAAAGAATAAAATTGTTCTAATACTGGTCACATTACAAGCACATTAAATATTTTACATTATCCACCTTCCTCAAAACTACTAACTTCAACTGCTAACTTCATATAAGTTATGTGCTAGTCACAGCTAACACAGTTGCAGCTAGTTAAGGCGTAAATATCTACTTTATTTAAGTTTACATCTTGCCTCTTTAGAAGCAGTAACAGATCAACTCTTCCAAACTTCATGTATCTTTCAACTAAATCACTTCTGTATTACTTTCATCACCTCACATTTTTGTCGGTGATTTCTCATTTGTTGCTGCCTTGCAGTGTTTCTGACCTGCCACATTTTGTGCCAAAAAGCCCCCCATCAAAATTCTTGCTGACTGATTACAAGATTTTACTATAACTATGACAGAAAAACAAAGGTCCGACTGCCACGGTAAGCAGTTCAGGGCACGGCTTTGAACAAGGCAAGAATTTCAGTAATTCCAATAAGGTAACTGTAGAAGTTGCATTTTACTCTGAAAACTATTTTCAAAAGTTTTTAGAGCACACTTACTCGGAAATCTTTTGGCAGCCAGATGTCTCAAAGAATAAAAAACATCACACATTAGGGTAGGACAACTTATACTTGACCGCACAATTTCCCGGAATACTTTGTCTACATAATAGCGTAGATTTTCCTGCAATTATTAAAAGAGGTATTTTTTCAGACCACAGACATATGCATTTCTGTGTTTTTAACCTGAACAGAAACATAACACTACAATTCATTTCTGTTAAAAAACCCCACAACCCTCCCCCCCCCCTGCAAAAAACCCCCCGTATAAAACCCAACCAACCAACAAAACTCCACCACCAAACAACACCAACCCCCCTAACATCCTGACTATTCAATTATGTACTTTAGTCCAGTTCCTATTTTAGAAGTCTCATAATATTTATCTGGAATTACCAGTGTTAAAAGACAAGTTAATGATATTCGCTTACATTAAAGTGTATAGGCAGTGTTGAGCAATATACAACTATCAAACCCCACTTTTCTAATGTGACAACTACTACAAGGAAGGAGCACTTCTCATGCATACCTAGTGAATGTTAATTTAGTTTGGTACAGTAACTATAGCCTTAAATGTTGTCCTATGGTAACAGGCAGGTGGCAAACAAAACTTCAATGAAAAGTTTTACAGCAGTCCTAATCTGGTACTTCACCATCTAGATGCCGAGTACAGAGAGAACATAAGGAATCACAACATCCAACAAATTGGTAAGGAAAACTGTAATCCTCTGCTTGTTTCTCCTCCCCATCCCATTTGCCACTGGACTTTTCCTTTGCTCAGAGGATTATTCTGCTACTGTTAAGTTACTCCTTTTCCATTACACAGATCTGCCTTTAAAAACACTTTTCTCTCAGATTTTGAAGAAGTTTAGATTAGGAGAAAGAGATTAGGAAACTCACCATATTGATTTCTACATTATCCCCTTCTCTTAATTTAATGGGATCTATTTCACAGGGTTTAGGAGACTCACATATCTGAAACAAACAAAAAAAAAAACCTGTAGAAGTTCAATTTCTCAAACAGAAAAGGAGGAAATGCACCTACTGAAAACCAGATTCCATCCTAGATTAAGACTTCAAACAGGCTCCAAACAGGCACAATAGCATGCAACAATCACTGACTTCTGTGTTGCCTTTTACATGGATCAATTACATGAAGCATCTTGTGGGTAAATTCTACAGTGTTTTAGGGGCTGGAATAATTGTTACTGACTCTATGTTTTCAAGCATCTAGAAGATAAATTATGAAAAGCAGCTCCTCCCACTAAACTTAACCAAGTACTACTCCATTTAACTTTCCTCTGGAATTCCCCCACCTGAGTGATTACCACCACACAAGGAGCTGCAAGAATTCCTACTGAAGAGACAGGATACACCAGTGGTCTAAGTGTCCTGAAAAAAGGTTCAGTAGGACAGCCTACCTCATCAATAACAGGCTTCAAAGTAACCTTTAGGTAGTGCTTCCCCACTATTTTCATCATTTCATCCACACATCGAGTTGCTAATGAGTTGCCTCTGAAGACTGTGTTTGCTTCTCTGTAAGAAAATTTTTATTTGAACAGGAGAAAAGAGAAAGCTTGGTTACAAAATCTGATTAATATTTTGTCTTTCTGTTAAAGAAGTAAAAATTTTTAAATATTTTTTGCATATATGTCACTTGGGAATTCCATAACCTACATACCCCAGCTTGCAATAGCACTCAGTAACAGGAAGAGACAAAACAAGAATATTATTACAGCTATTGCCAAGCCCAGGAACATAAATAAAACCATAAGGAAAAACCTAAGAGATTTTAGAGAGTGCAAGTTATCCAGTGTTGAATATGAGACAGAACAAGTGGAGAAAATATCAAAATAATGACTTGTACCTCATTCCTTTTAATTTAGGGTTACACTTTGTATTCATTATAGCCATTGAAGAAAACTGAGCACCAGCTCTGCAAAGTAAATCTTTCTAATCTGAGAGATTCAGTTTAATTTTTCTTTGTTACAGTCCACTTATAATGGAAAAAGGATGTGATTTTGTGTGAGTCACCTCTTTTCACACTGTTAAATTGTCACACCTTATTTAAATCAGGAGTAAGTCAGCTTTGAACTGAACGATGCTGGGGTGACAATATCCCTTCCACACCTCCACAGGACATGACTTGGCACCTCAGGAGCCACTACTCAGGTCTGCTTCAATTCTCTCCTAACCGAATTCACAGGCCATGTGCTGCTGCTTAAAAGAACTCCTGTGCTTGCTACTTTCAAGGCATGCAGGAGGAATGTGTACTTGCTTCCACAGCATCTTTCAGAAAGAGAGTACCCCTTATTTAAGCAATATACTAAAGGAAACAGGGTAAGATTCCCAGCAATTAAAAATAAAGTACTAGCCTATTTAGCAATACAATTTGATGTGTTCAAGTTATGACACTTTAGAATAAAAACTATGCATTTGTGGACATAACTCTAGACATCTAGCTTGTTAAATTTAGCTGTATACCAGCTTTAAGAAAATTTTACCACCAGCACACAATTGTTATCTCTGACTCCTAGCTTTAATGTGACTTTTAATTAATGTTTTTATAAACTAGCATTAAAAGATCAACGTATTTAGTCAGTTTTACATGGAGAAAGAAATTTGACATGCTTACTTATTAATGTTGTATACATAGGATATACATAGAATAAACCAGGTTGGAAGAGACCTTCAAGAGCATCGCATCCAACCCATCAACCAATCCAACACCACCTAAACAACTAACCCACGGCACCAAGCACCCCATCAAGTCTTCTCCTGAAAACCTCCAATGACGGCGACTCCACCACCTCCCCAGGCAGCCCATTCCAATGGGCAATCACTCTTTCTGTATAGAACTTTTTCCTAACATCCAACCTAAACTTCCCCTGGCGCAGCCTGAGACTCATGATGCCCTTTGAAACTCTAAGAATACTTTAAACAGGCATGACATCACTAAACATGAAATACATACTGGGTGTCCTTCAGATCTAGTTCTGCCACTGCAGCAACAAATGGAACTAGCTTATGGTGGTGTAGCAAGAGTCGTACAAGAGGCAGAACAGCATCATATTTGTCTCGACAAACTTCACTCAGTATGTAGGCAGCAGATGCAGAAATGGGCTGTGAGAAAGCAAAATATGAAATCATGAGTGAAGTAGTTAAATGTCCTTCACGTATTTAGCAAAGTACAGCTCAAATCTAACAAGACTACAGACATGGATTAACAAAAAGTTTGAATATTTGCTGTACAACATGGCAATTAAAAGCCTCCATTCCACTTCATTGAAAATTGGTATTATCTAATCCATACTTGACATTTAGAATTCAGAATCTACTCATCCATCGCGTTTTCCCTAACAGATGTAGAGTATGGCTTTGTAGCAAATCCAAGTAAGAGGCAGTAAGCAATTGCATTACTATAATGTCTTACATAGTTTTAGGCCATTTAGACCTGTAATTACAGCACATGAAAACATAGTTCTCACACTTCGAAAGTGTCTGTGGCCATTTCATAGTTGGGAATTCCAACACAAAACCTGTTCAAGTTAAGTAAAAAAAGACCTACTAAAAGACCTAGAAATAAAAAAACCTAATTACTCTAATTTGATTCCTGTCTCAGTTATGCTAATCATCTATCACATTTTCCTCTGTCACCAGGTCCACATAAGAAACCCAGTCATGGTGATAAAACTACTGGGGAAGACATAACAAGTGGAATTAGAAATCAATTTTGAAGCAGATATAATTTCTGCTCAAGGTGATTATCTGCCTCTTCAGTGCCAATAATGGATCAATGTTCCTGGAAAACCAGTAAATCCAGGAAGCCAATAGCAGTCAGTGGGAAAACACAAGGTTAATAAAAGTAACCAGTAAGATAAAAGTATTTTATCTCTTTCAGTCACACAGCACATTTACTTCATTCCCTCTGCTTGTTCTTCTAAAATAACGTTAGAATGTTGGTAGTTTGTTGAAGTAGCAAATGCTCTACAAGCTGCTCAGGTGCTTGTGACAAGTAACTCATGAAAAGGGACAAAAAAATTCTCTAGATACAGATAGAATCATAGAATGGTATGATAGGTTGAGAGAGGGCTTAGCTCTCCCTCCTCCACAGAGTAAGAAACCACAGCTAACCCAGTCAAAGAGCAAAGCTATGTATTTACAAGCATATATGGAAAGCAGGTTATATATAACACAATATATACAGGTATTTACAATATATATACAGAAATATACAGCAAAGAGAAATAACACAACAAAAATCCCTCCCCCGGGAGGGATCCCCTCCCTGTAACCCCCTCTCTCCCCCCCTACCTCCCTTTTTTTCCCAAAAAGGGGTTAGAGAGAAAGAAAGGCAAGTTATTAAGGGAAAGAGTTGTTAGTAAGCATCAAAAGCCCATGCAGGATTAGTTTTTGCTTATCTGAAGGCCAACTCCAGCAGTTCGCAAAGAAGCAGGCAGGGAGAACAGGCTGAAACCCACACTCCCCCAACTCCCAAACCGAACTGAACTGAGGGAAAAAAAAATTCCAACTGCTCCACAATCTAAAGTTGCATTTTATCCATGCACCAATGAAATTCGTTTAGAATATCAGAATGTTTTGGTTCTAGTACCGAAAACATTTAGCCAGTGTGTCCCAGCACTGTTCGTTCTTAAAGGCACAGCCTCAAACGGTCACAAATGGTTTGAAGGAAACCTTAACAGTCTACATTTCTCTCCTAATCACAGAGCTTCATAATTCACATTGTCTCATATAGGACTGCATAATTCATTTAAAGTTTTCATTTAAAGAGAATTTTTAAATGGAAGTACCTGAATATCGGAAGATTTTAGCAGCAAGTTTCTTAGGGAAGCATAGTATTCAGATGGAAGTACACAGTCTTCAGTGTAACAGATATTTAATCTAAGTGATCCCAAATCTTCAGTTTTAGATGACTTGTTCCCATTTTCTCTTGGTTGCAGTAAGTACCTGAAGGCAACAGGGCAATTCTAAAATACTAGATTCACATTTCATCAATTTGACTAATTCTACAATAAAGCAAACTATCACATTATTTCAGAAGACATAAACAGAGTCTGAAAACTGGCAATAAAGGTCACATAAAAAACCCTTGACATGCAAAAGGAAAAACAAAGGAGCAGAATTTGATGCCCCCTTAGCTCATAGTGAAACATGTCTTTATTTTCACCTATCTTTCCAAACAGTGAATTAGGATATATTTCTTCTGTCTCACCGGGGACAGCAGGAATAGTTAGAAATTACGTCAGACCTTCCCATTTTACATCTAGGTTATATTCAGGTGTTGGACATTGCAGATGGAACAGCTACTGTCAAGAATTCACACAGTCTAGTCTGAAACTAGGAAAAATACATAGTATAAGCAGGCTGGATTCCTGAGAAACATATAAGATTAAAGGGGAGGGGGGGAAGTGGTAGGTTTTTTTCCTACTCTCAAGTTAAAAAAAAACCCAAACCAACAACCCCCCCAAACAAACAACAATTTTGACAATCTCCAGAGAAGGAGACTTCACAACCTCTCTGAGCAGCCTGCTCCAGGGCTCCATCATGCTTGCCATAACAAAGTTACTCCTCATGGTGAGGTGGAACCTCCTGTGTTCTGGCTTGTACCCATTGTTCTTCATCCTATCACTATGTACAACTAAAAAGAGACTGGCACCTTTATCTTGACACCTATCCCTCAGATACTTATTAGCATTCATAAGATTGCTTCTCAGCCTTCTCAAGCCTAAAAAGACCGAATTCTCTCAGTCTTCTCAGGAGATATGTTCAAGACTGCCAGTCAACCTCAGAGTTTTCCAGTGGACTCTCTCCAGCAGAGGCCTGTCTCTCTTGAATTGGAGAGCACAGCACTGGACACAGTATTCCAGGTGTCATTTTACCAGGGCAGAGTAGAGGGAGAGGAAAACTCTTGATGCACACCAGGATGCCATTTGCCCTCTTGGCCACAAGGGCACATTGCTGTCCCGTGAATAACTTGCTGTCCACTAGGATTCCAAGGTCTCTCACCACGGTGTTGCTTTCCATCAAGATGATCCCTCGTCTGTGTTGGTGCCTGGTGTTATTCATTCCCAGATGCAGGACTCTGCACTTGTCCTTGTTGAACTTCATGAGGTTCTCTTTCACCCAGCTCTCCAGCCTGTCCAGATCTTGCTGGATGGCAGCACAGCCTGACAGCCACTCTCTTAGTTACCAATCCACCTCACAGTTCAATCACCTAACCCACTTTTCTTGAGTTTACCTAGGAGGATGTTATGGGAGACAGTATCCAAAGCCTTGCCAAAGTCAAGATAGATGATATCCACTGCTCTCCCTTCATTTCCAAACCTCCCCAAGGTAAAAAAGCAGCCTTACTTAATGATTGTTACAAAATAAACTCTTCATCATTGTGGAAATCTGCCTTAGGGATTGAATTACAAGTGATGCCATTCTGAGAAGTGCCAGGTCTGCTGGTTAGGCTGAAAAGCACACACAGATCACAACAATCCACCAAACTGACTGAAACACAGTTTTCTCTTTCTGTACTCTCTGCACTTTCCCCAGAAACACATGAAGTATTTGGTGGGAGTGGGCTGACTGCAGGAAGAAAAGAGCTAACTGTACCATTTGGCAAGGTAAATTTATTAAGTAGGGAAACTCTTTAGAGTGACATTTTACCTAGACTAGAATAGGAAGGCAAGATGAGACAAGATTTGCAAGGTAAGAGCAAATTCACTCCTGAGCTATTATTTCTTACCATGCTTGAAAGGAATCATTTCGTAACACCTTCACAGGAACTTTAATTTCTCCTAGAAAGACGTCTTGTATCAAATTTCCATTATTCCACAGGTCAACCCTGAAAATAAGAACACTGCTTTTTTTCCTTTTTCCTCTCAGAAATAAAAATCTTCAAGTTAACAATAACTGACTTACAGCACCAATCCACATACATGCGGGCAAAAAATGTTAGAAATCTCACTCCACTCTGATTAAATCAAGAAGAACCAAACAAGTGGTATATTAACCCACAAAGAACAGATAAAGAGACAAACAGTGGAGGTTAGACTTACAGACTTTGCATCAGTAGACAGAAGTGATATTTGCAACATATAAATTTTCTGAGCAGTCTCTTGTTCCCCAAACCGTGAACATTTCTTCTCAGGTAACTGAAGTGACCTTTCCAACCAATGTATTTACCCATCTCTGTTCAAGAGCTAGAATTTGGCACACTGCAATGCCACACCAGCACATGCACTTCTTTTTCCAAGCTGCAGTTTGTATGCTTACAACCTCAAAAGGAATCACAGACTCCAGACATGCACCTTGGTTTTTTTCTGTTACTTCTTACCTCTCTGACATTTCTGATAGACAGCAGTTAAGAACAAAACAAAACAAAAAATACAAAACAAACAAACAAACAAAAAAATCAACTAGATTTGTTGGGGCAGGACTATTTTTCCAAATACATTTGCATCTATAATGAAATATACAATTCTAATAAATATATTCAGGAAGGTCATAGTTAAAAATGCACACACCAGGTTAGCTCTATAATGGCTATTAGAACTAATGACTAAATTCTTTCTTCAAGGCTAACATATGTTAGTCTTGAAGACTTTTCTGTCATTCAGCAAATCTGGTGCATGTATGATCATGAGCACTATAAGGAAAAGTAACTCAGCAGAGGGTCTCTCAACTCAACTCAAATAAATATGGGCAGACCTGTTCTAAGGATACATGAGCAGAAAGTGGAATGAATGTACTTTGAAGTACTCTTCACATTTGTAAGGAAATGATGCAACACAAAAACTCCTCTAAGGAACAATGTGAAATTGTAAGAACCTCATCTAAGAGGTACTTTTATGTTCTCTGTGTCACTTAGCAACACATCTCTGCCTCTATTTTAAACACCCCAAAAGATGGAGATTCAACCACCTCCCTGGACAGGCTGTTCCAGTGTTTGAGAACCCTTTCAGGGAAGAAGTTTCTTCTAATGTCCAATCTAAACCTCGCAGGTGCAAACTGAGGCCATTTCCTCTCAGCCTATCACTTGTTACTCAGGAGTAGAGACTGACCCCCACTTCACTCCGACCTCTTTCAGGGAGCTGTAGAGAGCAAGAAGGTCTCCCCTCAGCCTTCTCTTCTCCAGACTACACAACCCCAGTTCCCTCAGCTGCTCCTCACCAGACCTGTTCTCCCAACCAGCTTTGTTGCCCTTCTTGGGACCTGTTCCAGCACCTCAGCATCCTTCTTGCAGTGAGGGGCCCAAAACTGAACCATGTACTCAAGATGTGGCCTCACCAATGCCAATTAGAGGGGCACTGCCCTACTCCTGCTGGCCAAACTATTCATGATCCCAGGCCAGGATGCTGTCAGCCGCCTTGGCCACTTGGGCATACACTGGCTCCTGTTCAGCCACTGTCGATCAACACCTCCCAGTCCATTTCTGCCAGACAGCTTTCCAACCACTCTGCACCAAACTTGGAGCCATCATAGGGTTGTTGTGACTCAACTGTAGGATCTGGCACTTGAGCCTTGTTGAATTTCATCCCATTTGCCTTGGTCCATGGACTCCGCTGTCTAGATCCCTTCTTATTCTCAAGCAGATCAACACTCCCACCCAATTTGGTGTCACATGCAAACTTACTGAATCTACATTCAATCCCCTTTATCCAGGTAATAAGAAATATTAAAGAGAACTGGCCCCAAAACTGAGTCCTGGGGAACACCACTTGTGACAGCCCACCAACTGGATTTAACTCCATTCACCACCACTCTTTGGGCTTGACCATCCAGCTGCTTTTTTACCCAGGGAAGTGTTCACACATCTAAGCCATGAGCAGCCAGTTTCTCCAGGATAATGCTGTAGGAGACAGCATCAAATGCTTTACTGAAGTCCAGGTAAACAACATCCATGACCTTTCCCTCATAAACTAAGTGGGTCACCTTGTCATAGAAAGAGATCAGGTTCATCAAGCAGGACCTGCCCTTCATGAACCCTTGGTGACTGGACCAGATCATGTGGTTGCCCTGCACATGCTGCATAATGGCACTCAAGATGATCTGCTCCATGACCTTCCCTGGCACTCAAGTCAGACTGACAGGTCTGTAGTTCCCCAGGTCCTCTTTCCAGCCCTTCTTGTAGATGGGCATCACATTTGCCAATCTCCATACCGATGGGACCTCCTCAGTTAGTCAGAACTGCTGGTAAATGACAGAAAGCAGCTTGGTGAGCACTTCCACCAGGTGCCTCAGTACCCTCAGGTGTTTGCCATGCATCCCCATAGACTTCTGTGTGTTTAAGTGGTATAGCAGGTCACTAGCCATCTCCTCTTGGGCTATGGGGGCTTCATTTTCCTCAGTCCTCCATTTGTTGCTAATGATTTGTGCTGTTCTCTTTAACAGCTGAAGCCAAATTAATTCCCAGTTGGGCTCTGGCCCTTCTAACATTCTCCCCATACAGCCTCCTGACAACTTTGTAGTCCTCCTGAATGGCCTGGCCCTTCTTCCAATGACCACAAACTCTCCTTTTCTCCCTAAGCAGCAACCAGATCTCTGTTCAGCCAAACCCCTTCTTCCCCATGGACTCAGCTTTTGGCACATGGGGACAGTCTGTTCCCAAGCCTTTAGGATTTCCTTCTTGAATAGCATCCAGCGTTCCTGCACTTCTTGGCCCTTCAGGACTGCCTCCAAGGGACTCAGTTGACCACTCTCCGAATATATCCTTCAATACAAGTTCTATTACCAATATTCTACCCAAACTAATATATATTGATAGGAGGTCCTCACTCCTCTTTCCTCACAGGTACAGGAAACAAGTTTAGACTGCTAAATACACTTTGCCACTGATTACTTAAAAATAAATCCCATTGTTTTCAGTAAGACAGACACTAAAGAAATTGAGTAACATTACATGTTAGAAGGATCTTTTAGTGTAACTCTGGAGTTACACTAAAATAGTTCTTTGTTTCAATTATAAAGCATTATAATTTATTAATGATAAATTGTCTTTGAATCTACATCACTTACCTGACTTCTAGTTTCTCAATATCTTCTTCTTCTACCTGAAACTGGGACTTTTTGGTGTAACTGCTGGACCTGGTAACCTGCAAGCAAATTCCTCCTATTAGCATACTTTTTACCGTTGTGTTACGGGTGTGAAAACATCACCTCTTTAACCCTGGTAAACAGCTAATGTTCCTTTTAAAAAGGAAAACTTTCAATTCAACAAACTGCCTTCTGACAGAAAGCAGGTAAAAAATGGGTCAAGAAGGGCTCACGCTAGAGACTGAGTGCTAGTGGGTATCAAGCAAACTATAGTATAGACCTATTAGAAAAACAAAACAAAATAAACAAAAAAAACCCCAACAAAACCAAACCAAACCCAAGAAGGAAGTATGACATGACATAGCAAGAATTTCTTTGGATTCAGCATGAGCCCCAAGGAAGAACTGAAATTAATTCTGAGATTTTAAACAAAACATGTAAGAAGTCCACTCTTCTTGCTCTAATTATACTACAATTGTAACCCCTCACTTTAATTTTCCTCAGTTTAGCTCAAATAAATCATAGGTCATGAAGTTATCAGAGTGGTTTGGATCACATTTTTATCCTGGTACCTTCCTAAGAAATTACACTCAGCATTTTGAGCAGGTCAGCTGGAAGCCATGCCATATGTTCATATTCTATGCTTAAGGACTGAACAATTTGTCACTGAAGTCCCACAGCAGGACCAGGACTTACATAAACACAGTAAATTATAATACATTTGAGCCAAATCTAATAGTTGTACTACTTACAACTCTCGGCTGAACATAGTATGCTTACATGTAAATGTAGTTTCTAGTACAGAGACAAATCAGATGAAATGTCAAACTCATCATCATTTGGTTATGGTAGGGTAACTCATAGGATTGAAATCAAACCCTAAATAATAAAAAAGTTAATTTCCAAAAAACAAAAATAATAAAATTAGCCTTTAGCAGGTGTAACCACTGTATGTTTCATTAAACAATTAAGTTGGGGTTTTTAGCTCAATGTTCTTGGGGGCAAAAAAAAAATTAAATTGAATTCCACAGGATAGGCTAAAGATCTCTCAGACTCCTGATGGCAACAGAGGCTATATAAAATTATTCAACATAATGAAGTACCTACATGTATGTGTTTATGAGGGAGTAATTTTTCACACAGCAATTGAAGGGAAATGTTACTGTCTGGCAGCCCCCAGAAATGTAATTATGTCATTCGCTTATATTCGAGAGGCTTAGATAAAAGCTCTTCAACTTCCTCGAAGAGAGCTTTCTGTGTTAGGTATTGCTATGCAGCTTGCTTAAAAACATTTGAAGGGTTGCATAAAATAGACAAGACAGAACACCACACAAAAAGTTACCTCAAAATAAAATGTTTCATTAAAGTGCGGATTGCTTGTTTTCTTCTTTACTTTGGTCTTCTTTTGGTCATTCCTGTTCCAATGTGGTAAAATTTTTACCATAGACAACTTAAACACACAATTATAAAGACATTCTATTGTCAAGAAGGACCCATGCACAGACATTAAAACAGTTTTTCTCATTTAGCTTTTGTCACAGGGAATACTTTGATCAATGAAGAAAATACTGAGTTAATTTTCACAACATAGCTTGAAGTTTAGAGCGCTGTGTCTAGTTAACTGTACATCTGCCCATCCCTTAGTTTCTACTTCCTCAGTTTCTATTTCACAAATGAGTATAATTTACACATCTTGAGTAAAATGCAACAAGAATTTCTGAAGCATCAAACTTGAGTCTGCAGACAGTTTCTTTACCACTGCTTGCAGGTTATGAGCAGTTTCCTTGTCTTGTTCAACTGCTAATTTCTGGTTTTCCCAGTCTCTTTTGTTGGGGAAATACCCACTACATATTCACAGAAGGAGGCTTGCAACAGGCCACAGAATGTTTTCCTTGGAAGGAATGGCTGCTAATGCCAGATGTGAAACAGGACAGGGTCAAATAAAACAATTGCTCCCCACTCCCTTGTGGTTCACCTAGTTGGTTTTGTTGTTTTTTTTCCTTGATTTCACACATTTTATAAAAAAGAACACAGTCTTATTTAGTTAGCAAAGGACTATGGTAGTATAAAAATGCTTTCTAAAGGAAACAATTTTAAAATTTGAGGGAAACACAGATGAGGAAGAAAAAGACCAAATTGTTCTAGACATCAACTCATTGTTTTCTGGTGCTGGTCACTTGAGTCACACACACACATGAGACTGGAAAATTTTAACCACGAATTTTTGTCAGATTAGCATTATATATATACACACACACACTCAAACCAACAGGGCAAACACTTGGCAGAACCAACATTCACCCACTTCTACCTGTATCACATTAAATATATGTCAATTTACTTTCTTTGGCAATGCTCCCTAAGTATAATGGTCAAACCTCCCTACCTCTCTTAGAAAAAGAAACCAACAACCAACCAAACCATACATCCACCCACCGAAAGAAACCCCAAACACAACCCTAAAAAACCGTGACTGTGCAATACCAAGAAAGAAAAAAATGCTCCATTGACTCTGCCTTACTTAGGGACAATCCTTCCAAAGTCTTTAAAAACACACAAATTTACTAGGTACTATGCTCACAGCAGCAATTCCTCAGTACTGAACAAAGTAGATGGACTTAGATTTGATGTTGCAAAAAAGAAACAACTGAAACCTAGCTGCTAACGGGCAAGGACCATACACAAGATGTGGGATTTTTCTTAACTGATTCAGGATTACCAAATTAAAAAAAAAAGAAAAAGGAAAAAGGCACATTTAAACTGTGGGGACTTTGAATCCTGAAGGTGCTGGTCTCACCAGAACCTCTACTTTCTTGCTTCCTCCTAGCTGCTAAACAACTGCTGGAAAGAAACTCACACCTTAAGGAAAACGGGGAACAGAGGAAGTTGAGTGAGCAATTGACTCTGCCATCTCATACAGGAATCTGACAAACAGTGCAGATACTAAGAGTCCAGTACAAAATCTAAGGAGAAAGAAAGAACTGAGGGACAAGTGGTTCTATGACTAGCACAGGCCATTCAGACAGAGCAAACATTTTCACAATCTTGAGAGTATGGTGGGGAAAGTACAGTAACAATGGAAGATGTGATATGCACAGAAGGCATTTTTAAGATTTTCCTGTATTTTAAAGATTTTGCTTAAAACCTATAACTTCCTCCTCCTCCCCCCCAGCTTAAAATTACAGCATTTTAGATTAATTAATTTTGAACTAAAATGTTACCTGGAAGGCCCCACAAGAGACACTGTTGCATAAGGGTCACAATTCTGTCCATTTATAAGAGGCAACCCATGGCACTCCTTTATGCTACAAGAAAAGGCAATCAATGCATCAGTGGAACAATGTCTTGGGCTTAAAAACAAACAAAAAATCTTATTTGTAAAGTTTTTTTAATTAATCCTGATGTATTACAGACTGATATATATATATATATATAGATCCAGTGTAATGATGTACGTGAAGTAGATCCTAACTACAGATCTTTGGATAGTAATACAAGGTAATAATCAAACATACAAGTCAGAGTAAGGAGGCTCTGAGAGAAAAAAATGCTTGGAATTGCTTTGATAGGACACATTCCAGTACCACACATGCATGACAAAATCCTAAGTAAAATGAACATCCATGTTAGAGGAAAATGAAGACTTCATTAGCTTTTAAATTTGATTCTTAAGGCCCACAAAAAGCTATTTGGTCTCATCCACATAGCAGCAACCAGATTTGAAGGCAGTAAAATACTTAAGTATTTTGTTTTGGCTAAACTACATTCAGAGTTGAATAAGCTGAGAAATTCAAAGTAATACAAAATTGAGCATCCAAAACTATTAGTCCTAGCATGTCTAGGTTCCATCCATATTATTGAACCATGCAGACAATCAGTTCACCTTTGAAACAACATTTAAGATTTATTTTCAAATTACTTTCAGAATAGTGCATAACTATTCTGAAAAAAAAAAAAAGTCTCTTTTAAAACACTGTTTTCTTCCATAATTTGAATGTAATTCTTCCAGAAGTCATAAAGCTGGTGTTCAACAGGTACATTGGAACACTGCTCCACCACTCCTGATGAAAAAGGATGGGGTAGTTAGACAGTAATGCTCCTTGGGACAGAGAAATACATTCTGAACCTTTTTGGAAAGCTTGTGATAGTTTTGAATCAGCACAGCAGCCACACTAATAGAAACAGAGCTGAGTCAGCAAGCTGACTAACCTTCAGATATGCCCACATATGAGTGTTAACTAAAACCAGCTGAAACAAAGCAGAGCAAACCAGTTTGTAAATTTACAGCAGAGACTTTCTAGCAAAATGCTGCTCTAAGGTAGCCATGCACACTGTAGTATTTACTAAGTCCAAAAATATTCAGCAGATTACAAAACTTCAGAAACAAGATGCAAATAAGAACTGAACTTCTCAAAATACCCTATTTTAAAATCAGGTATTGCAGGCATTTAGAGAAAGTAATGCAAGTAAATCTTGGTTACTATAATTAGCCTGTTTGAATAAAATGTAAACCCTATGTACTTTAAGTAGAAATCATACTTTGGGATCTAAGTTCATACAAATAATCAAGTAAATGTTCTAATATTAAAATAAATGGTATTAGGTAGTGTGGATCGGGCTAAAGTTACAACAATTGCTACACTGTTAAGTAAATGCTTTCTGTACTGTAGAAAAAATTGCATTCAAAGAATAACAAGAGTTGCAAACCCAAGTGAGGAAACAACAGACACTAACACTGCCGTGCTGCCTCCAAAAGCAACTCTGTTTTGAGTATGCATGATTAGAACCCCCCCTAAGTCCCTTTGTCTTCGCCAGTCTACGGAACACTGAAACACTGCACAATCATTTGTTATATTTCTTCCAGTTTTCAAGCACATGGCCTTCAGTATTTCAATAATTTCTGAACCACAATGAACCCCACAGTGATTTCAAACCCACCACTTAAATGGGTTCTTGAAACATCCAGTTGTTTCCTAAGTATTAATTGATTCCTCCTCCAACACACACATGCCATATAAGAGTGGTAACAAAATTGAACTGTCTAAGCTTTTCAGTCAGTTGGGGTATCTGATTTGAGGCAGCCAGGACTTGATTCCATCAGACTATTAGGCATTTTGTGGCAGTAAGCACACTGCCTCTGCAGCTCCCAGAGATTTTATTGCAGGTGTGATTTCTGAGAGTTCCTCTAAGGCAGCCTCAGTTCCAATCTCATAGGAAGTTCACAGCAGATAGATCAAGTCAAACTATCTGGAGAGAATTCTAATATTTTAGCAAGAGCACCAGAATTTCTCTTCCTATAGCTTGTGTCATATTCACTAAGGTCCTGAATTTCTCTAGCAGACAGAGAGAAGGCCTGCAGAAAGCAGTTTCTTGCCTCCATATATATAACACACATAGATATATATATATATAACACATATATATAACTGGCATATATTAGGCCCATAAGATGAAGTCCTTAATAAGACACAGCCTCAATGAATCCCCTCAATGACTGAGGGAATCTACTTCCATCATTCAAACCAACTGCAAGTGCAGAAACTAAGTAACTGCAGCCATTAGGATTTGTATACTTCATAAAATTGTTATGGTCCCTACAATGACTTCATGCACAATAAAAAATATAAATAAAGTCAAACAGGACAGTAACAAACTTACAATTTAAGACAGTGCAGTGTATCATTTCATAGATTCATAGAATGGTTTGGGTTGGAAGGGACCTTGAGGATCATCTAGTTCCAACCCACCCTGCCATGGGCAGGGGCACCTTTCATTAGACCACGTTGCTCAGGGCCTTATGCAACCTGGCCTTGAATACCACCAGGGAAAGGGGATCCACAGCCTTGTCAGGCAACCTGTTCCAGTATCTCGCCACCCTCATTATAAAGAGCCTGTCACTGATATCCACTAGATATGGGGACACCAGACCTGGACATGGAATTCAAAGTGGGGTCTCACAAGAGCAAAGGGGAAGAATCACCTCTCTTGACCTGCTGGCCAGACTACTCTTGATGCAGCCCAGGATATGGTTTGCCTTCTGGGCTGCATGAGCACACTGCTGGCTCATGTTGACCTTCTCATCAGTCAAAACCCCAAAATCTTTTTCTTCAGGGCTACTTTCAACTCACTCTGCACCCAGCCTGGATTTGTGCCTGGGATTGGCCCAACCCACATGCAGGACCTTGCTTGCAGACTTGCTGAACCTTGTTTCCTAAGCAAATACCCAATTCCCTTAGCAAGAGCCAGGGGAAGTCATACAAAAAGAAAAACGTTACTGGCATCAAGATGTGCAGACATTCAGTATTAAGAGAGAAATCACAATGTTCTAACAAACAAATCATATTCAAGGATTAATATATTTTCTTACTGTACTACCAGTTGCTGGCACACAGATCCATTATCTGTTATCAGTTCATTCAGTTTTAATTCAAGGTGAACTTTTCCCTGAAAAAACAAAACACACACACACAAGAGAGAAACAAATAGTTTTAAAGCCTTTATTTTAAAAGTGGCAATTAAAAAAAACATAAAGTTAGAAACTTAAGGTAATTCCAATATATCATTTCTAGCAATTATAATTTCTGAAGCACATATCCTCAGCTGCAGACAGTACCTTAATTGGTACTCCTCCACAGATTTAACACACACACACAAAAATGTATCTTCCAGCGTGAGAAACCACCAAGAGCAAAGCCCCTCGCAGCTTTTTCATCCTAAACACAGGATCAGCCCTTGAACAAACAGCCAGTGAGTTTATGAGCATTTCAGGAGTTCCAAAACTACCATGGACTCTGAAGCCAGACAGGTATATTTAGAAAAGCAGAGTAGCATGGATCAGTACAGGCTGGTGGCTGACCTGTGGGAGAGCAGCTCTGGGGGAAAAGACCTAGGAGTCCTGGTGGACAAGAGGATGACCATGAGCCAACAATGTGACCTTGTGGCCAAGAAGGCCAGTGGCATCCTGGGGTGCCTCAAGAAGAGGGTAGCCAACAGGTTGAGGGAAGTTCTCTTCCCCCTTTACTCTGTCCTGGTAAGGCCGCATCTGGAGTACTATGTCCAGTCCTGGGGTCCCTGTTTCAAAGTCAGGGACTTGCTGGAGAGGGTAGAGAAAATGGCTACAAAGATGATGAGGGGGCTGGAACATCTCCCTTATGAGGAAAGACTGAGAGAATTTGGTCTTCTTGGTCTGGAAAAGGAAAGACTAAGGGGGGAAAGAGTGTGTCTCATACATGCTTATAAATACTTCAAGGGTGGGTGTCAGGAAGACAGGGCCAGTCTTTTTTCCACAGCGACAGGCCAAGAGGTAACAGGCACAAACCTGAACATAAGAAGTTCCATCTAAACATGAGGAAGAACTCCTGTAAGGCTGACAGAGCACTGGACCAGGCTACCCAGAGATGGAGGAATCTCCATCTCTCAAGACATTCAAAACCTGCCTGGACATGTTCTTGTGTGACCTTCTCTAGCTGAACCTGCCTTGAAAGGGTGGGGTGAGGGGGTTGGACTCGATCCCCAGGGGTCCCTTCCAACCCTTACCATTCTGTGAAATAGAAAACCAGGTGACAAGGGTTGGTCCATGATTATGATTCTTAGGGAAGAGACCTGGAAGGTCATTTTAAAGCATGGCAAAGGAAGCAAGCTATTATTTGAACTACAGTTTTGAAGTATGACACTGAAATGAAAGTAAAACCCTTAGCAAACTCAGCACCCCTTTTCCTATAGCACTTATGTTTTGACAGAGAACTGGAATGTTTTTTTAATTGCAAATTCCCTGGGGCAAGGGGTTTGTTTCTCTCTCTCCATCACATGGGAGAAGTGAAGTTTATTTTATGAGGAAGTTTTAATGGAACTATTTTGGGATGCCTGTCAAGTGTTTTGTAAATTGTTACTACAGGGACTGGAGCACAGGTACATTAAGAAAACATCTGTGTCACAGAGAAACTCAACTGCAAAAATAGATTTACATGATAAAACAAGGATACTGGGAAGCACGCCAACAGCCTTTATAGGGCAAAGTGTTTGAATGACAAATGAAAAGACAACATTAGTATTTAATGCAACAGCTGACTTAACTAGTTTTACTAAGCAGACCTTGTGAATAGTCTAAAAAAAAAATAAAAATCTTCCTTTTCTTTCAAAAAGCAATGACAACAAAACCCAAACCCACACTTCCCCCTTTGCCCCAAATTATGTGTTCTACACTCATCAATTTACTGCTACTGAGGAGCTATCTGTAGATGTAGTTTGCTCACAACTCAGCACCATGATGGCTGCAGTAAGGTGGCTCTAAGTAAATGTTTCCCTGATACGTACAGGGGGTTTCAGGGGCATTTTTTTTTGGTTTGTTTTGCTTGCTGAGAGCAGCACAACGGTTTTCTGCAGATCTGTATCAGAGCTTTTGACACAAGTGTAGTTGCACAGTTTTTAATGTACACACTTTAAATACAGTTGTGCAGATTGATTTTATTCAAAACAAAAGTAAGTGGGCCACTGTTAAATAATAAATAATCAGCACACTTTATGTGAATATGCTTTTCATCTGTAGAGCTCAAGGAGGTGAAGTTCCAAGGCAGGTAGGTACTCCTTTAACTGTAAAATGGATAAACAATTCACATTTCAGACTAGAGGAAGACGGAGCTGTTAATCACGTGGCCAAGATTCACGTAGTAACTAAGGAGCCAAAGCCAAATCACCAACCTAAACTTCAGAACTAGAAGGTTCAAACTGAAAAAGGGTGGACTCAGATTAGATATCAGGGAGAAATTCTTTATTGTGAGGGTGGTGAGACACTGGAACAGGTTGCTCAGTAAAGCAAAACAAAACCTACCCCAAACCAGCTAAGATCAAAATCCAAAGCGGATGCCTTCTAAAAATCAAAGGAACTTCTACATATTTTCAAAGACTGGTGAGAGGCCATTCTTGTCCCATATACCCTTGAAAGGAAATACCCATCATCCCCCTTTCACCACCAATTTAAATTAACTCAAACACAGTGCTTTTACTCTGGTGAACTTTTAACCACCCCCACTTCAGATTACCTGTCAGTACAGATCTGTGGAAATAACTGTTCTCCAGCTTCTGCATTTGGAGCAGAATGTGACACTACAAGAGTCCTAAAGTTAGCACAAGTATGGTGATTTTAGATAATTGCTGGGCTGCACTAAAAGAAGCATGGCCAGTGGGTCAAGGGAGGTGTCACCTTTGCTCTGGTGACACCTCACCTGGTGCTGTGTGTCCAGCTCTGGGGCCCTCAGCATATGGACATGAACCTGCTACCCAAAACACCACTCCTACAAGGACAAGCTGAGAGAGCTGGAGTTGTTCAGCCTGAAGAAGAGAAGGCTGCAAGGGGACCTTACTGCAGCCTTGCAGTACTTAAAGGGGGCTCAAGAAAGACTGGGATAATCATTTTAGCAGGGATTATTTCAACAGGACAAGGGATGATGGGTTTAAACTGAAAGAGGGACATTCAGACCACACACAAGGAAGAATTTTTATTTTTTATTGTTTACAAACACTGTGAAACACTGGCACAGATTGTCCAAGGAAGTGACAGAAGTGCCATCCCTGGAACCACTCCAGGTCAGGTTAGACAGGGTTCTGAGCAACCTGATCTAGTTAAAGATGTCCCTACTCACTGCAGGAGTGGTAGACTAGATGAGCTTTAAAAGCCCCTTCCAAGTCAAATCATTCTATGATTCTGCCACTTTTAATCATCACAACAAACAATACAGTTAATTTAGAAGTGTAGAAGATGGATTGTTCATTCATCAAGCTGAAACATACAACAGCTGCCTCACAAGAATTAAGACCGAAGCTGACCTCTATCTCCTACAGATCAATATAAACTTCTACCATCACATGCACTCATTCATATTCACACTTAAAAGTGGAAATGTGCAATTTATTACCTGAACCTCTGAATTAGAATCAACAGGTTGAAGCATAAACCAGTTCTCTTTTCCTGTGTAGTTGCATAGATCTTCTTTTTTGATTGACACCTTTCCTGGGGGGGGGGGACATGACAGGGACAGATAAGCATAAATACAAGGTTCACCTTAATAGGAGAAATATTTAAATAGATCTGAAGTTTGATTTTTGTTTAAGTTATCTTTTGTTTGTTTGTTTTGTTGTTTTGGGTTTTTTTTAAGCTTATGATATTCTGTGAAAAGCTTATGGAAACATAAGCAGAAAAATCATTTATATAAAGCCAAATAAATTTAAATATGATCTACTATCTTGGATTTCACTAATAACAAGATGAGGTAAAACAAAGAACACCCTTGTGGTTGGAAACCTCACAATAAAGACTTGAGAGAACAGTAATGGTGCTGCAGAATGCCTCAAAAAAAATTGGAAAGCTGTTGTTATACCAAATTAGCTGTCATCCTGGTGGAAATTATTTCCTTCCTCAACCTAAGTAACGTGAACCTTTCTTTCAGGTCACTCTTACGAGGAGTTTTATAGCAGCCATATTCAAAGAGCAGCTGCAGTAGTGCCATTACACACTGAAAGGGTAGAATCACTGCCTACAATTTTTCACCTATGCTACATAAAGCACTTTGCAGCAACCTCTAAGTCACCAAGTTACACGCTGCATGGACAGAGAAAATACAAGTAACTATCTTTAAGACTTATTCCACAATTGTAATTACTGTGGAATTATTCCATAGTTCATTCTTTAAAAGACCTACAGGTAGTAACAAATATTCAAATGGTTCAGTGGAATAGAAGCAAGGGGAAAAAAAAAACATCTTTTTAAATGTGTTCAGAAACTGAGTAAATGTGGCACTTCAGGACGTGATCTAGTGGTCTTGGAGGTGTTGACTAGAAGGCTGGACTTAATGATTTTAGAGGTCTTTTCCAACCTTAATGATTCTGTGATTCTGCATAATTGTCATAACAGTTTTCTTTTCATACTCCTAATACCATTTAAAATAAATGTCTATAAACCCCCACATATTTTAATATAATAAAGCAATGAACCCAAATCCTGCTTTTCAAACTTTAAAGGAACATTTGGTTTAACATACACTGTGTTTTAAGATCAGTTTAATAACTGTGCCCTTATTACTACAGATAATGACACTGAAACCAACCAAATGTTATGCAAGGTTCCGCCCCTGTACTCAGCACAGGTTAGGCCACACCTTGAGTACTGTGTCCAGTTCTGGGCCCCTCAGTTTAGGAAAGATGTTGAGTTGCTGGAACGTGTCCAGAGAAGGGCAAAGCAACTGGTGAAGGGTCTGCAGCACAGGCCCTATGAGGAGAGGCTGAGGGAGCTGGGGTTGTTCAGCGTGGAGAAGAGGAAGCTCACGGGAGACCTTAATGCTGTCTACAACTACCTGAAGGGAAGTTATAGCCAGATGGGGGTTGGTCTCTTCTTTCAGGCAAGCAGCAACAGAACAAGAGGACAGTCTCATGCTGTGCAGGGAGAAGTTTAGGCTCGATCTTAAAAAGAAGTTCTTCACAGAAAGAGAGATTGGCCATTGGAATAGGCTGCCCAGGGAGGTGGTAGAGTCACTGTCCCTGGAGGTGTTTGAGCAAGGTCTGGATGAGGCAATTAGTGCCATGGTCTGGTTGATTAGTTCAGGTTGGGTGATCAGTTGGACTTGATCTTGGAGGTCTCTTCTAACCTGGTTGATTCTGTGAAGATGTAGACAGCATCCCAGAACTTACCTATGCGTAGGTCTTTCTGTAGAACACTTTTATCATAAATGTAGAAGGACAACCACTGGAATGTTCTTGGAATCTCAAAGTAAAACTCTTCCCCAAAATAAGGGCTGAAAAGAAAGACTGAAAGTTAAAATAGAAAACCACTTTATGTAATTTATACAGAACACAAACAAACCCACTACATTTTAATGTAGTCCTAGATGTTGGCCTCCAGCACTGTACTTATTCGTACAGCATCAAAACCATCCCCAACCATTTCATTAAAAGAACATATAACACCACTGCAAGTTAAACTTTGTGAGAACACACTGTACATGTTCAAAACCAGAAAAAAGTGCATAGTGTTGTCTCCTCTACCAATTCAGTTTTTCTGTCTTGAAATAATTCTACTTGGTTCTCTCCCACATGACATCCTGAGACAAGTTTCAGGTGTGTCTTTTTTCATTCAGTACATGACTAAATTGCATTGGAATGCAGTTAATTACTTCACTAATGGATGTTAGTTTAGCTTTCACTTGTGTGTCAAATTTAATGCTTAAAAGATTCAGACTTGTAAAAAGAAACCATAAGCATTAGCAGCTACACAACAGAACAGTGAAAGAGAGAAATGTTCATCTAAAATACACACAATGTGCTGCATGCAGAAGGTCAGGAGAGGTGATTCTTCCCCTTTACTCTGATCTTGCGAGACTCCCACCTTGAATTCTATGTCCAGGTCTGGTGTCCCCATCATAAGAAGGACACACAACTGTTGGGAAGGGTCCAAAGGAGTGCCACAAAGATGATCTAAGGGCTGGAGCACCTCTGCTATGAGGATAGGCTGAGGGAGCTGGGGTTGTTCAGCCTAGAGAAGACTTCAGGGAGACCTTGTAGATGCCTTTCAATACTTGAAGGGATCCTACAGAAAGGCTAGAAGCCAGCTTTCTGTCTACAGAAAAGTGCTGTGATGACTGCTATACTAAACCCAAAGACTGGGGTTTTTATTTCCCACTATAATATCCTTTTGACACACATATTGCTACAATACTG
Source organism: Dryobates pubescens (assembly GCF_014839835.1). Classification (NCBI taxonomy): domain Eukaryota; kingdom Metazoa; phylum Chordata; class Aves; order Piciformes; family Picidae; genus Dryobates; species Dryobates pubescens. Next base: position 7,313,098 of record NC_071624.1, on the reverse strand, counting down.
TAAGCTAATACAAATATGCTTATGTTTGGAACAGTCAGGTCACAGTAATACCTACCCAGAAGAATACCAGGAAGAATGAGATATCATCGTTACTCTATTCCCTCAAAAAATATCACCAAAAAAGCACAAAATACTTAAGAGCAAATTGTTCATTAATTAAGCAAAAAAGTTAAGAGAAGAGCTAACTCACTCAAAAAGTGGGAAAGAGCCATGGGTGAAATCACACACTGAATTTCTATAATCTTTTTTTTTTTTTTACAAACAAGAGCTTTAACTGCAGGAATTCATTGAGGAATTTCACAGATGAAAAACACAGAATCATACAATGCATTGAGTTGGAAGAGACCTTTAAAGGTCATCTAGGCCAACACCCCTGCAGTGAGCAGGTACATCCCCAAAAATGCACTTGAAGACAAGAGAGTGGGATCTGATGAACAAGATGAAGGAACTGATTCTTAACTTACCAGTTCCTTTTGTTCAGAGACCTTTTAACACAGGCTTCAAAGGAGACAAATCAGGCTTTAAACTACATTGAGAAACAACGTAAGAATTCTTGGTTGAAAGAAATGTTTCTCAGCTTCTCTCTCTGTTTTTTAAACAAAATCTTTGTTAATTTTCTAAGTGTTAAGTATTTATTGCTGTCTACAACTACCTGAAGGGAGGTTGTAGCCAGGTGGGGGTTGGTCTCATTTCCCAGGCAACCAGCACCAGAACAAGAGGAAAGTCCCAGGCTGTGCCAGGGGAGGTTTAGACTGGATGTTAGGAAGAAAATTCTTCAAAGAGTGGTTTGCCAATGGAATGGGCTGCCCAGGGAGGTGGTGGAGTCACCATCACTGGAAGTGTTTAAAAAGAGACTGGATGAGGCACTTAGTGCCATGGTTTAGTTGATTAGATGGTGATGGATGATAGGTTGGACTTGATGATCTCGAAGGTCTTTTCCAATCTGGTTAATTCTATTCTATTCCCAAGTATTAAATCCCCATTTTCCCTGGATCTATACAACTCTATGTATCCAATTACCATCAAATAATTAGTCTAGGATGGAGACTATTAGTAGAGATTTCCAAATATCTATTTAGCAGCCATACCCTATGACAAAGAAAGCAAGATTCACTACTGTATTCCCCCCATATCAGTCACTAACAGTCATTATTTTGATGTCAACATTACATGAAGTCTCACATTGGGCAGAAAAATGCAGGTCTACAGTATAAGCATAAATAGAAGATAATGAATTGTCTTATTTAAGCTGGGAAATTCTTCCTTACCTAGGTTACCATTGTCATATGAATCAGTTGTTCATGATTCTTTAGCAAACTATGAGGCAGAGAGAAAATTTAAGGTGGATAGAGAGCTGGCTGACAGGGTACAAAAACTTATACCAATGAGGAATAATTAAAATGGCAAACCTGTTCCTCAGGAATTCAGTCAGTTTAGGACTTTCATTTGTGCCTTTGATGCAAGAACTTTAAAGACTGTGACAGATAGAAAAGTAGAAGATGGTGCTAATTCAAGAGAAGACGAGACTGCCATACAGGAAGAACTGGATTAGAGTAATACAGGAGATTAAATGTGTGACATACATGTTTGCTCTTCCTTTTCTTGTTAAAATGTCCTTAGATCTGTCATTCCATAAAAGCTAAATGAGAAGCAATTTTTGCTATAATGTTGCATTCACACAAAGTTCAGTTTGAAAAATAAACTGAATTTAGTTTAAATTAAGAATGCAGGACACAGGTATCACAACCACTCTCCAATTCCTCACACTTGAGCACATATTTGAAGAGGCTCATGGATATTCTTTAAACTTTCCAAGGGGGGGAATAAAAAAAAAGGAAATTGTTTCCCTAGAACCACTCTCACACCATGTCACAAAGTATTTCTTGAGTCATTACTCAAAATATTCTTCTTTCATTTCAGAATTAATCCATGGTTTTCTATCTCTGAGAAGTCATTTGCTTCACATCTGCACTCTGACAATAGTCTCAATGCAGGTGAAGGCCCAAATCTATATGCACAGTCTAAAAATATATTTATTCATTAGTTTTCAATCACTGTAGTAAAAAGTAATTCTAATTCTAGTTATAGGACATCCAGATATGTAACTAGTGGATACTCATAGAATGCAATTTAGATTATAGCTATTATAAATTTGCAATCCAGAATACAGTGATTAAAACAGACTCTGAATTACACGTGTAAGAAAAAGCAAGCAACTAATATAAAACAATTAAAAGTTGCATTTATGGCTAAAATTACATAATACTACACCTTATTTAAAAAGCAATTTATAAAGTTTTCAGACTAGTAAGAGATCAGAGCTTTCATCTTCCTTTTCAGTACCTCTGGGTTAGTATGGCATTCCAACCTAACACAGCAATAAACAACAAGATGGTATAGTTAATTTTAAGGAACAAATGTCAGTCTTTGTAACTACACACAATTCCTGTGCCCCCTAGCACAAGAAAGGACATGGAACTGCTGGAGCGGGTCTGGAGGAAGGCCATGAAGATGATCAGAGGGCTGGAACACCTCTCCTATGGGGAAAGTCTGAAAAGGTTGGGGCTGTTGAGCCTAGAGAAAAGGTGGCTCCAGGGAGACCTTAGAGCAGCCTTCCAGTACCTGAAGAGGGCCTACAGGAAAGCTGGGGATGGACTTTTTACAAGGGCTTGTAGTGATAGGATGAGGGGGAATGTATTTAAACTGGAAGAGGGGAGATTTAGGCTGGAGATTAGGAAGAAATTCTTTACAGTGAGAGTGGGGAGACATTGGAACAGGTTGCCCAGGGAGGCTGTGGATGCCCCCTCCCTGGAGGTGTTCAAGGCCACGCTGGACAGAGCCTTGAGCAAGCTGGTCCAGTGGAAGGTGTCCCTGCCTATGGCAGTGGGGTTGGAACCAGATGAACATTAAGGTCCCTTCCAACCCAAACCATTCTATAATTCTGTCTGTAGTCAGCAGAGACAGAAATGCACCTATGGGCAACAAGTGATTCAGAATACTGATGACAGTATTCAGTACTGGTGAAGACATCGGTCCCTCTGCAGAGGTAAGAGTAGAGCACAAGGTAGGGTCAATTGAGAGCTCAGGAGCCCAGCTGCAGTGCATGTACACCAATGCACGCAGCCTAGGCAATAAGCAAGATGAGCTGGAGGTCCTAATCCACCAGGGCAACTATGATATAGTTGCCATCTCAGAAACATGGTGGGACAACAGGCACAATTGGAGTGCTACACTGGGGGGCTACAGGCTCTTTAGGAAGGATAGGCGAGGGAGGAGAGGAGGAGGGGTGGCTTTGTATATTAGGGAGACACTTTCTGCCTCAGAACTCGAGGTGGAAGATGAGGGAATTGAGAGCCTGTGGGTTAAAATCAGAGGGCAGCCCAACAAATCTGACATCCTGGTTGGAGTCTGTTATAGACCACCCAACCAGAATGAGGAGGCTGATGAATTATTCTATAAACAACTGGAAGCTGTTTCAAGATCATCAGATCTTGTCCTCGTGGGGGACTTCAACCTGCCAGATATCTGCTGGGAACTTAATTCAGCAGAGAGAAGGCAGTCCAGAAGATTCCTGGAGCGGATAGAGGATTGCTTCCTGACGCAGCTGTTAAGTGAGCCTACCAGGGGACAGGCTCTGCTTGACTTGCTGCTCTCCAATAGGGAAGGGCTAGTGGGAGATGTGACCGTGGGAGGCTGCCTAGGGTGCAGTGACCACGAGATAGTGCAGTTTTCAATATGCAGGGAGATAGGGAGGAGTACCAACAGAACCTTCACCTTGGACTTCCGGAGGGCAAACTTCAGCCTCTTTAAGAAACTTATTTGTAAAGTTCCCTGGGTACCAACCCTCATGAACCGAGGGGTCCAGGAGGGTTGGACCTACTTCAAACAGGAGCTCTTGAAGGCACAGGAACTGGCGGTCCCCATGTGCCGAAAGATGAGCCGGCGGGGAAGGCGACCGGCCTGGATGGACAAGCAGCTCCTGAAGGATTTAAGGGAAAAAAAGAGGCTGTATCACCTTTGGAAGGAGGGGAAGGCTTCTCGAGGTATGTTTAAGGAAGTGGTTAGATTATGTAGGAATAAAATTAGAGAGGCAAAGGCCCAGTTGGAACTGAAGCTGGCCACCTCTGTGAAAGATAATAAAAAGCAATTTTACAAATATATCAATGCTAAAAAGAAGGGCAAGAAGAACCTCCACTCCTTACTGGACCTGGAGGGGAACATGGTGACCAAAGACGAGGAAAAGGCTGAGGTCCTGAACGCCTTCTTTGCCTCAATGTTTAACAGCAAGGTAGGAGTCCAGGATGAGTGGCCTCCTGAGCTGGGTAATAGGGTCGGGGAGCAGTGTAATGCCCCAGAAATCCATGAGGAATTAGTCCGGGACCTGCTGAGCCACTTGGACACCCATAAGTCCATGGGACCGGATGGGATCCATCCTAGGGTGCTGAGAGAGCTGGCAGATGAGCTGGCCAAGCCGCTCTCCATCATTTTCCTCCAGTCCTGGCTCACTGGGGAGGTCCCAGGTGACTGGAAACTGGCCAATGTGGTCCCCATCCACAAGAAGGGACGGATGGAGGAACCTGGAAACTACAGACCAGTCAGCCTGACCTCAGTGCCAGGGAAAGTGATGGAGCAGATTATCCTGGCGGCAATAACTGCGCACCTGAAGGATGGCCAAGGGCTCAGGTCCAGCCAACATGGATTTAGGAAGGGCAGGTCCTGCCTCTCCAACCTGATCTCCTTCTATGATCAGGTGACCCGTCTGGTGGATGTGGGGAGGCCTGTGGATGTAGTCTATCTGGACTTCAGCAAGGCCTTTGACACCGTCCCCCACAGTAAACTGCTGGCTAAGCTGTCAGCTCGTGGTTTGGACCACAACACTCTGTGCTGGGTTAGGAACTGGCTGGAGGGCCGAGCCCAGAGAGTGGTGGTGAATGGTGCCACATCCGGCTGGCGGCCAGTCACCAGTGGCGTCCCCCAGGGATCAGTGCTGGGCCCCATCCTCTTTAACATCTTCATTGATGATCTGGATGAGGGGGTTGAGTCAGTCATCAGCAAGTTTGCAGATGACACCAAGTTGGGAACAGATGTTAGTCAGTTAGAGGGTAGAAAGGCTCTGCAGAGGGACCTTGACCGACTGGACAGATGGGCAGAGTCCAATGGGATGGCATTTAATAAGTCTAAGTGCCGGGTGCTGCACTTTGGCCACGGCAACCCCATGCAGAGCTACAGGCTGGGGTCAGAGTGGCTGGAGAGCTGCCAAACGGAGAGGGACCTGGGGGTGCTGATTGACACCCGCCTAAACATGAGCCAGCAGTGTGCCCAGGTGGCCAAGAAGGCCAATGGCATCCTGGCCTGTATTAGGAATAGTGTGGCCAGCAGGAGCAGGGAGGTCATTGTGCCCCTGTACTCTGCATTGGTTAGGCCACACCTTGAGTACTGTGTCCAGTTCTGGGCCCCTCAGTTTAGGAAGGACATCGAGACACTTGAACGTGTCCAGAGAAGGGCAACAAGGCTGGTGAGAGGCCTTGAGCGCAGGCCCTATGAGGAGAGGCTGAGGGAGCTGGGATTGTTTAGCCTGGAGAAGAGAAGGATCAGAGGCGACCTCATTGCCCTCTACAACTACCTGAAGGGTGGTTGTAGCCAGGTGGGGGTTGGTCTCTTCTCCCAGGCAACCAGCACCAGAACAAGGGGACACAGTCTCAAGTTGTGTCAGGGGAGGTTTAGACTCGAGGTGAGGAAAAAGTTCTTCACTGAGCGAGTCATTCGTCATTGGAATGGGCTGCCCAGGGAGGTGGTGGAGTCGCCGTCCCTGGAGGTGTTCAAGGGGAGATTGGACGTGGCGCTTGGTGCTATGATCTAGTTGTGAGGTCTGTTGGAACAGGTTGGACTTGATGATCCTTGGGGTCTCTTCCATCTTTAGTTACTGTGATACTGTGATACTGTGATACTATCTCCTCATGAAATGTTCTCAATTTTGTATCACCTGAAAAATTCTGAATTTGAAGGGAAGGATGTGTATATCACTTGAGCCCCCCTCAAACTGTTATTTTGTTATGGTGACATTTTTCTTCCTAACAGCTTTCTTCTCATTTCATCAATTTGCAGTTAAACTTCAATATTATTTAAAAAAAAAAAAAATTGATGGCTCTAAGATGATTTATCAAGTTACTATAATAAAAATGCCTGCATGAATGTTAAATGTAACAAATCTTAGTTCTTTATGGGTACAATGATTAATATGTCAAAAATTGCACGGCAAAGAGTTTCTTTTTAATATACATTGAGTTATTTTACTCAAACTGTCTAACTGAAAGGAAAATTCTAAGTCTCTGCTTTATCAATACAGCATCCATCATTCTTCTCTGAAGGATTACTCAAATGAGTTTGTTTTGGTAAATCAGTCTCACTTGCACCAAGTTAAATTCTGAACATTTTGTGTAGCTGACTACAGCAGTTACAGATCAGGAGGAAGAGCAAAGTATTTGTTCCTTCCTGCATGCATGTGGCGTTTGCTTTTCATGCAGAAGTGTAAGAAAGCTTTAAAATGATGCTTTGAAGTAAAATTCCCCTCTTTAAATTTTTAATAGAAGCAGTATGCTGTGTGTCACCTGGAAACACCTACAAAGCTGACTCGGAGAGCACACACTAACAATAATTCTTGTTGTTTCCAGTGATTTTAAGAGAAACGACAAGACTTTGTGGACAGGCTTTCTGGGGTTTATGAGTAAAGTTTAATATCTCTTCCAGATAAACAGCCACTTGGATATACTGAACAAGGCAGCTGCAAGGATGCCTCAGTATGGATCATCAGTGGACTGAAGCGTTCGGAGACAAAGTGCCTACACTGCTACACCTACGTTATCATGACCCTTTGGTCTGATTGCTTTCTAAGACTCTAAGGCAGTGGTACAATCTACAGCCAAGCGTTGCTCAGGGAGGCAAAACCACCTATTCTGTGAGAGTACAGGTGATAGTTCACAAAACAAGAATTTCAAGAAAGAATGTGGCCTCTTCAGGAAGATATCCCACAGCACACAGAACTCTTTACAAAGTTCTGGTTCTCTCATTCTATGAACAGGTTTTACAAGACAGATACTAAAAGCAAAATTCTACCAACATGGATCTACTGCATGTCTGAAGCAGGAAATGACCAGGAGAGCAATTACCAAGCAGACTTCTTTCCCTTGAAAACAACCTGGCAAGACAGAGAATGTTATGTGCTGCCCAGTGTCACAAAAGAATGAAGTATGTTTTGCACACTTCATTTTAAAAGCACTCTACTACTCACATGCCTCAACTCTGTCTTCAACTACTCACAATTTACACATTGCTGTAACATTTGAGTAGTTGCCACAAAATAGGGATAAGCAAAAGCATACTGTCACATAGGCTGTTTTTATTCTGAATGAGGCAGTCTTGATTATCATCTCCACTTAAAAATTTAGCTTACCTTAAAGATTTTTCAACTACCTGTGTACGAAAAACTTCTTCTTGGTCCAAGTTTATGGTACAGAAAAAGTCTCTCATTTTGTTTGGTACTAAGTGCTTGGCATCATCTGTAAGTAAAAAAGTTACTGTAAGTATTGAGGGGGAAAAAGTATTAGGCACAAGAATTTTACAGTAGTAATGTGTGTCCAAAATTTCCTTCTCCTTTCATGCATTTCCACATTCATTTCCAATTTGTACGATCCAACAGTGTACAGAAATTGCTACACCCATCCTCATGTGGAGTAAGAGTAGACAGGAAAAGGACAGCACAGTGACTCACGAACACCACTTCCTGCAGCACCTGCACTTTCCCTTGAAAGGTCTCATCTTGGGCTTGACCCTGCATAGCTTGCTAAATCCAAGAAGCTTGCAGCCTGAGGTGTTAATGATCTGGCTGAGCTGCTGTTCACTTGGTACTTTCTCTGCTAAAGGAAGCTGATTAAGAAGAACTTACACATCAAATCCTGATTTCATTCTCCACAACAAACATCTGATGTTAAGTTAACCGACAGATTTTCAAAGGCTCGCCTTTGAGTACTCTGTATTTTCCTGTCTGGTCTAGTACTGAGGGAAAAATCACCTACTAAGTGCAACATGGATAACAACAAGTATGAAAAGGAAGTTCCTAATGAAACAGGATGACTGTCAACACAGGAATACCAAGATTTGCTGGGTATTGATTCTAGTCCACTGCACTAACATACACTGGCTATCAGGCAGCCCTTTCCAGAAATGGTTACTTCTAAGTCATTAGAGCAAAAACCAGTTCCTAGTGCTCCAACTGGAAAGCTCTTCCAAACTCGGAGTGCCACAGACACCTACATTTATTTACAGCAACACTGTCCTCAGCTTAAACAGTTATTTCCCACCGCATGTTTGCTTCCCCTCTGAATGTCTTTGAAGACAGCAAACAGAGCCTCTTCACCTTTTATTCTGCTAAAAGAAAAACAGCCGAGAAGCTCTACTGGTATTCTCTCACAGAAGAGGTTCCTATCAGCAAATAGCCACTCTGTGGCACTTTAGTTCTTATCTTAAACACAGGCAACCAGAACTGTATTCTGCACTAGGACCTTTTACAGAACCATTCATCCTTATCTGCTACCGGAAACACCTGTTCCAATGAAATGAGGAATTATCTACACTTTATGGAAGGTCTTAAAAAGTAAGAGGATGAAAACTATTTCAACGTTTTAATTACTTACGTCTGAATAACATATCTCCACTTTCAAAGACCTCAGCTTGAAACAAGATTTGAAGTATCATACAAATGTTTCCATTTAAAAAAATCTGCAGATACGAAGCACAGTGGAGTGAGATTTTCTATGCTGTTAAGATGTCAAATCAGAACTTTATTTTCTCTTTCTCTCCCCATCCTCTTTTTTTAATAAATAATAAGTAATTGCAGTCTTGAAAGTTAAGCAATGCTTGGTATTGGAAAGGCTACCACAATACTATCTGAGTCGAGAACATGACAGTTTAACAGGAACAAAGATTGTACTTCGTGTGTGGTGTTTTCCAAGTCAGGAATGGAAAGCATGAACAGACACTGAAGTACTTCCACAGTTAAAACCTGTGCTCTCAAAAGCATCAATGAACTCTTCATCAACATGGGTATGGGAAAAGAGGAAGTATACACATTCATTTTAAACTTCACACACAGAGAGATCAAGAAGCATGAACAGAACCACTAGATTCCAAAGAGACTGAACTCAAAACTACCCTTGAGATCACATCAAAAGGAAAGCAACTAAAATCACTTACCGCCTAAAAACGTACCACTGTATGTCACAAAATGAAAACAGAAGCTCGTTAGTATACAGCATAAAACACCACACTATGCCTAAAACTACACAATATTCACATACCTCTGGAAAGTGCTTTGGTCATCACTATGACATATGAAATACAGACACCCACACATCCTAAAGAAAGGACAGAGGTTCAGTGGATTTCTGGTGGGAATCTGCTAAAGTGTAAACCCATATATTCCAGAAATATTACGGGGGTCTTAACTTGGTAAATGCAGTTCATCTTGCCCCTTAATTGAAAACTGGAAACAGGAGATTGGCTGCAAACACAAGTAACCCGCAAAAAAACAGAGTACACCAGGGACTGCATATGTGACCCTACCCAGTTTTTTCACCGCTAGGTATGTGATAACTACTTCAGCCACTTTTAAGTGTATGCCTCAGTTTTAAATCTGTTGTGATGATTTATACAACATCAGTAACTTTAGATTTTACCATTGGTGTATTCTTAAACAACAGCATAAGTAAGAACTTACTGCAGAACTGACTTCATTAAAATTACCACACTCCCTCACGCAGCACCTATATAAACAGCCAGGACCAAGGCTGGTAGTAGTGTAAAAGCCAACAAAGCTTAGGCACCAAGATACACCTCACTTGTATGAAACATGTTACAAGGAATTCTCACAGATTATGAAGCTTCTCCAAAACAAGATCTGTGAGGGAAGTGGGATTGTTTAGTCTGGAGAAGTCTGAAGGGAGACCTTACTGCTCTGTACAAATCCCTGGAAGGAGGTTGGAGTGAGGTGGGGGGTCAGTCTCTTCTCTCTAGTATGAGGTGCTAGAGAGAGAGGAAACGGCCTTAAATTGTGCTAGGGGAGGTTTAGATTGAATATTAGGAAAAATTCCTTTCCTGTAAGAGTAGTCAGACATTGGAGTTGCCATCCCTGGAAGCGTTCAAGAAACATATGAACATGGCTCTTCAGGACATGGTTTAATGGCCGTAGTGGTCTTAGGTTGAAGGTTGGACTCCATGATCTTTTGCAACTGAAACAATTCTGTAATTCTTTTTACTATTGTTCATTCATAAGGTTTTCCCCTAAAAAAAGCATATTAGTAAAATACTAGGAAGAAGTGAAAATACAACAGTATTTGCTGTACAAAGAAGCCAAAAGAACATCTAGGAATTAGCAGATTTTCAGGCTCCCACAGCATATTTAACTCTCTTTTTTAAAAAACAGTTTTTGTTTTGTAAGAGGTAAGTAGGCTTACAAAGTGACATGTCTCGAGGCAGCATGAGAATCATCTTTTATTGCAGCTATTACTTCCACTAATTTTCCAGGTGGATTCCTAGAGTTCTTACAGGTTCATCTTTGGCAACCAGCTTTCTATGTAATCCTCAGGATACAGGTCACAGTCTGGTACACCATTACTTTGGCCAGGTAACTGAATACTCAAAGTTACAACACAACAGCAGTCTCAATCCAGACCACATAAATGGGACAATAAAATCAGTTTCAACATAAATCTCAAGACGTTTTGGCTTTTGTCTTTCAATGCTCAATGGAAAACTTGTGTCCAGTTCATGTAGTATAAGATGTAAAACTCCTTGAATGTCTACTGTTGAGAAAAACCTTATGATAAAAACTAGGAAACAGAAGGGTGACAATAAATAAACCAGCCTCAGTAATTAATGCCTTAGTTCTAAAACTAACAGTATTCTCTTTCAAAGGCAGGTTGACCTGTTATTTCTGTGACAGCTGCTTACAACGCAAGATCTCAGTATGCGTCCAGCCTTGTCTACTCTAAGTGGCAATTACTCTCTCACTAATGCCCTGGAGTGAGTGTACCTCCAGCTTCACTTCATGTAGTCTCCTTTTTTGTGACCTAGTCTTCTGTTTACTGAAGACACCTTTGAGTCTATATTGCGTAAGATATATAAGTAAACATGACTCCATTCTTTCATCAAACCTAACCCTTCAAAAGACTTTCACAGCCGGTTCTCAGTCCTAGTGCCATGCCAAATTCAACTTGTTTCACTTCATTCTCAAGAAAAAAACCAACACACAAAACCAACATCTGCGTGAGAAAGGAAATAGATGGGTTGCATCTGAATTGTATGAATGTATTTCGATACCCCTTCAGGAAGCCGCTGCACATCCTGTTTCTCCCTCTTGCTTTGAAGTCTTCCTGAGCCGTACCACACTATCTGTTTTCCTCCCCGGCCCCTCCTCTCCAGTTCATCCTTTGGTTTCCCACGTTACTAAATGTATAGGTGTTTTTAATCATCACTTCCTAACCACCAAAATAAAGTCACCAGCCTCTCTGTCGGCCTCCCCCTCACTCGCACACACACTACACAAAGAAACAGAAGCATTAATGACCGTTCCCAGCACAGCCCGCTACCACCGACTTCCTGCACATCAATTATTTCGCAATTTCTTCTTGACAAACAGACTCCGATGCCCGAACTCTGGGCGGGTGGGAGCATTTCTGTTTCCCGCTGGCTCAAGTAAACTCTCGGAGCAATGAATGTTTCCCAGCCCCTAAGGTGCTTCGCCGGGACCCGCGGCATCCCTCTCTTCCTTCCTCTCTCCCTCCCTCGCCGGGGCCGCACAGACCCCGGCTCGGCCTCACCCACCAACACGTGTCAGACGCGCCTGCCACAAAGCCCCTTACCGGAGCCGCCACAACGCGGCCTGCGTCAACGCGGCCTCCCCCGCTCTATTAGCCTCTCCTCGGCGCCTAGCCCGAGAAGCACCGCCGTGAGAAGCTGCCTGCCCTCCGCGCCTCCGTGTCTGTGTCCCGCCCGCGGCCTCAGCGCCAGACCCAGCGCAGCAAAAGAGGGAGAGCGGCGGCCGGCGCAGCTGAGGCGGCAGCGCGCAGCTGAGGCGGCAGCGAGCACCTGAACGCGGCGGTCCCGAACCCTCGCCCAGCCCAGCCCGGTTCCGCAGCAGCCCGCCTTAGCCGCAGCACCGCACTTACAGATCTTCCCGCGGAGATTCTGCAGCACCCGCACCTCGTCGGTGCCGTCTCCGGTCGCCATCGTGCCAGCGCCGCCTATGAAGTGCGGTGCCCGGTGGGGGGAAGGGAAGGGAGGGGAGCGGAGCGGCTCGGCCCCGCCACACGCCACCACCCCAACCGCGCCGGCCGCCGCTGTCGGGGGGCACCAAAGACCGAAGAGGGGCGGGGGGCGCTGGGGCGCATGCGCGACGGACACTGTCTCCCAGCAGGGCTTTGCGCGGTGGTTCCGCCCTTGCTACGGCTGCCGGCGGGGCCACCCTTTCCTAGGCCCAGGTCCGGCCCCAGGCAGCTCCCGTCGCGGGGACTCTGCAGCGACGAGCCCAGGCGATGATCTGGCTGTCACTGGCCGTGGCTTTATGTGCCTCTCACACAGACAGAAGGGTGAAACTCTTGTATTAATCGCATTATTCATCGCATTAAACGGCTGAAACGAGTGACAGAGCCGCTTGCAGATTCCAGTGCTGCCTGCAAACTGCAGCGAGCAATGCCGCGTTCACTGGAATTCTAAAGACACCTCAGGGTGCTGGTACACTGCACATGAAGTACAGCAGCAACCCACCTTCAGTAAGAATTATGGGGCCTTTGCATCATGTTTTTGATGTTTCTTGAAGGTACAGATCCTAATGTGAAACCCCAGGATCTTGCTTACACCTGCAGTTTACTTCAGTCCCACATGGGTGGTAAATGACTTTCTTAGGTCTGCATCATTCACCCAGCCACCCAGCTGCAGGTGGTGTGCCCAGTTTATTGGCACTCGGATGCATGCTGAGGGTTCATTAGTCTTGAAGCCCTCAAAGCACAAAGTCTGGTAAAATGCTTTAGTGACTGACATAGCCTAAACTTGAGGTAGTTCAGGGGCTAACACTGCCTGAGAAAGCAATACCGAACTAGGATTTTTTTATGCCTAGAAAGCCCTCTTGAGCCTGCCCTTCTGGTAAAGTCAAGGGAAGTTTGGGAAGTTTCAGACCATATTTTCTGATTTGTATCAAATTGAATTCCTCTGTGTTGTGCTCCATTTTTTATTTCTCCTGCAGGACTCTTTCCATTATAATACCGCATTGTTGCATATCATCTGACAGTCAAGCACTAAACTGCCTCATTCCTTGGTGGCTTTTCCTGCATCCAACTTCTCCCCTGCTGCTCCTTCAGCAGCAGTGAGGTTCCTTCTTCATCCTCACACTCCACTTCATGGTTGGGGGAGCACAGGTACATACCTGTGGCAGGCAGGAGAAATGAGCATTGAGAAGTAAGCTGCTTCATCACACCCGTGCTGGGTCTATACATGCAACCCCCAAATCTATACCGAGACAGAAGGTTGCATAAGATGAACTTTAACCTGTTAGAAATAAGAAACTGCTTTATAGTACAAATACAGAATTTGATTATCTTCTTATTTGTAGTCTGATTATTTTTTGGAGTTATCCCAGTTGGCCACCTAGGTTGGCTGCAGTCTGACTGGTGGCTGGTGAATCGAGTCAAAGCTCTGATGTGAGAAACAGGGTAGCACTCTGAGCACGAAGATATATGCTTACATTGTGGGTTTCAACATTTTAAAAGTTACATCCTGTGACTCTTAATTCTCCCATCCTCTACGATTAGAGTTGGAGGTTACTGTTAACATCACCTTCCTTCGAAACAGACTTTCAGCTCAGCTTGTAGTTTTGCCCTTGTCTACTTCCAGCTCCATTTATTTTAAACCTGCCTTGTTTTAATCTAACATACTATATTCAGAATGCTGGTTCAATTGCATAGTATTAATTTTCAGTGTCCCTTAAAGTTACAGTTTAGGAGCATCTATTAGATGTACAAACTTCCTGATGATTCACTTGTGGTTTTAATTAACATTTGAAAGAGAAAAATGTATTTTGTTATATGTAGCAAACTTATAAAGCTTTTTTTAATCTCTCTCCTGAGGACCATCCCCAAATGATCTGCCTAAATTAGCTTAAATTTAATTTTTTATGCAAGTTACAAAGCAGTGACACCTAGCTGAAGGAGGAAGAACTTTGAATATGCATAATCTTCTATTTTCTGTGTATCTTCTTATTTTCTTATGCAATTAGGTATTTGCATTCTGAATGTTTCTGGGCAGTAGTTCCAAAAGATCTGAAGTACAGTGTGTAAAATACACAATCTATACTGCAAGATTACTACCAGAATTGAAAAGACTTCTAAAAGTTTCAGGTCCTCATGAACAGGTACTTAAGATGTTGCAAAGTATTAAAAGCAGTTCACCTGTCTTCCAAGTCCTTTAAGATAATAAGTAGGTAAATTCTGTTCACCTCAGCATTGCCTTCACCTTAAAAGAAAAGTGCCAGGAGATACCATCATTTCCCTTGAGCTCTGGTGCATTCTTGAATCACTGTTTTGACCTTAACAAAGGGAGCATTTGGTAACTTAATCTTCTAATGGAATAACTACTAGAAGGATCTCCTAGATGATTTAAGCATTAACATAATTTAAAAAATGGAGAGACTTAAAGAAGATTAGGAAGATGTTCTTTTAATTAAGCAAAAACAGAGTTATAGTCACTCTTTCTAAAAATAAAATTAGACTCTTTAATCAATCCTTAACATCTGCATTTAATATTTTCTTCTAAACAAAAATACAGATGCAATTATGTAGCAAATTACAGTCTTTGACAATGTATAGTATTTACTTTCTCTTACACTTAACTTTAATTTGTTCATTAATACTTGACTCATTACTGCAACGCGTTACCTGTAAAAGTGCCACAACTGAACTACAAACATGACATTGTCATCTTAAAACTGTCTTGCTATAAATTGTAGAGAATATACAGAGTTACAAAGTCATTGTGTTTTTATCAAAATATACAAACCCCCCCCAACCTAACACAAGCTATCAATATTTTTCTTATGAACTATACAATTATACAAAATATTTCAAAAATTATCTTTATATTCATAAATATTCTACCTTATTTGCTTTGGTCTATAATTATGATCATACAAGTCCACATAGACAGTAACTTTATGTATTTTCTTTGAAATATCACTGTACTTTCTTCTGTTTAATCTTCTATTAGCCTTATTTAAATGGAACCAAAGCTGCCATGAAACCAAAAAATTCTCGAGGAATTCATAGCATTCACCACTGATAGAATAAATAAGTGGACTATATTATTACTTCAATCAATACTGCATTATCATTTTATCTGTAGTTTTATTGTACCCAGCTAATTTTAAAATATTCAAGAGGATGAGATATGTAAACCATGTACCATATCTGCACGTAGAATGAAGTAGAGGATCACTAAACTTTGTCCTGACTTAATTAATACTTCACAGAGAGGAACATACATGACTACTTGGAAATTCAGATAAACAGAACATCAGAGCCCTATCATATAAAACTTGTACACATAAACCCTCCTCCTAAAATAAAAATAATATTCTTACTCTGTCTTAAAAGTAATCACATTCTCATAAAATTGTATGTATGTTTTGGTGATGTCTTTCAGAGCCTTTTCTCCTGATTCCTAGTAAACTGTGAACCTTCAAGGCTCACCATGACCCTTTGGTGTGACAGGTTGAAGGAGGCAGAAAGGCCAACGCTTTTTTTTCCAGTAACCCATTCCAGGCACCTCTCTGCAATGGGACCATGGTGCTGGGCCAAGGAACAGTGCCACAAAGCTTGCCTTAGCCCAGATGGTGCCATGGTTAGGGGGAGTCACTGAAGGGGACACAAGAAGGTTTCAATTTGTACTTAAAGCATGGGAGTGACAAGGAACACCACAAACTGGCTCTATCCCTCTTTATACATAGGGACTGCATCAGCGATATACGTGGAAACAAGAATCTGAGTATTTGCTTACTCTTCCCAAAACTGAAATATTTATAGGGATTTGCTCTGTTGTTAGCTGTCCAAGCATTATTCCAGGATGAGGAGGAAGAGTTTAAACTTCCTTTTCTGCTGAGAAGAATAGTATTTCTGAAACACAGGAGCTGCAGAGCCACCAGTAGGTGGACATTTGTATACAATTGTATACAGATTGTATACGATTCTTTAAGGTAGGCTGTTTCATGAGAACAGTTTCCTTTAGAGAAATGAACCTCAGTAACTCTAGCAGGCCACTGACACTGGGATTTATGAAGTTTGGAAGACTGGCTCTTGTGAGTTCCACTGAACCTTTATTAAATGTCTCAGGGACACCATAAATCTGGAATACTTTCCACATGAGCACTCAGACTTATTGGGTTATTATGGTAACTACAAAACTGAACATGGAAAGGAAAAGGGGTTTAAACTCCTGAATGTTTTCTAAATGCTGAGTTACAGAAAAGCACACCAGAACTCAACTGTACTTCAGCGTACTCAAGTGCATGAAACATTTCCCACCTTCACTTTAGAATACACTAAATGACACTTTTCTATAAACACATTAAGAAATTGCAATATATGCATTCTGCAGCAAAAATTCTGCAGAGTAGACCGTGAATCTATGTATTTATTTTGCCTAGACCAATTCTGACTCCTAAAACAGCACTGTAAGATAGTTCAGAGACTAGTTTCCTGTAAGACTAAGCAGAAAGGTTTTGGTTGTTTGTTTATTTCTCTGTGTTAGAATTCTGTTGTGGCAAAAGTATTGTGGGTCTTTCACGCTAAGTTTGTTTTATTGCAAATAGCAGTTTTTCTTTTCTGTGGTATTTTCCTTCCTTTGCATAGAGGGGTATGTTTGGATGAAGAAATTTGGTCATAGTAAATGATACCAACTGGAGTGGAGATGTTTCTGTATTTTCTCCAATACATAGTTTTGGATTTTTATTCTCTTCTGTACAATTGCCACTCAGAGTATAACTTCTGGAGTTACAGTTTGTGTATTTTTTACTTCACTTCCTTCTGAGCCAAGGACATGTGGGTTTTCCAAAAGTTTAGTGCTTTCATTGCAAAACTGTTCTTTTCTATCCTGTGCACCTGTACTTTTGAATAGATGTTTCTTCTGGTGCATTCCCAGAGCAGCTGCTGTCTTGCAAATTTTCTGACAGTGAAAGCAAGCAAAACCTTTTCCATTAAGCTTACGTACATGCCTTTGCTCATGGTTCCTTTTGGTAGAAAGATACAAAAAGCTCTTAAAGCAGAACTGACAGTGGTAACGTTTTTCTCCAGTATGAATTCTCTCATGTATTTTGAGTGTTTCATTTAAAGTGAATGCCTTATTGCAGTATTGGCAGACAAAGTCTTTGACACCCAGATGAATACGTTCGTGTTTCTGTAGATATCCAGGAACTGAGAAACATTTACCACAGGTTTTGCAAGCGTAGGGCTTTTCCCCAGTGTGACACCTCATATGCATTCTTAAAGTGGATGGACTTTGAAATTGTTTTTGGCATAATTCACAAATGTAAGGCTTTGAAGTCGCTACATGCCAGTGTACATGATCTTGAATTTTTTCAGTGGAAGACTGATCTCTTTCACAAAGCTCACAATGGAGATTAGGCATTTCTGTGTTCTCTTCTTGACTAATAACTTTTTCCTCAGGAGCATTCCTCAGTGCATACTCTCGATTGCATGTGTTGTGGTTTTCCACAATGGTATTCTTGCTTCCATGCTTTTCCCTCCATTTGGTCTTTTTAATTTTTCTTAGCTGTTTAGATTTCTTTTTTGGTTTGTAATTATAATAGGGTCTCCAGGGTTTATCACTGGAGTCTTGGTCGCTTACGTCATCACACATTTCTGTCAGCTCCAGGCATTCTGAGCTATACAGCCTAGATGGGCTTCTTTCTTTTCTCTCTGTTTCCGATTCCTCAACTAGATTGTCCTGTTTGGACTCACATTTGTTTTTTCGTCCTCTTTTACAAAACAGCTTAGAACCTAATATATGTCTTTTTACAATAGCCTCATTACCAATTTTTACTGTAATTTGACAAAGAGGTGCAACATTACTGTCAGCAGATGTTCCCGGTAAGGCAGGCTTTGCAATGTATGTTTCAGTTTTACTTGATTCTTGGACAGTATTTGTTGTTTTGCTAGATGAACCTCCAGATCCTGGGACATGCTGTGTATCCTCAGTTGCTTCTGCTCTGCTCTGCAGCAGTGTCTTCTTTTTCTCCTTATTAGATTTTGATTTTGTAATGCACTTCCCGTGATTATCTGACTCATACTTACAATCATCAGTTGCAGACTGACTAGGTGGATTATTTGAAGATTCTGTCTTACTGTTTTCTACAGAAGTGACTGTTTTACTGTGCATGATTACCGATGAAACTCTGCTACTGTGCATTATTACAGAGGGTGCAGAACTGCTGTAACTGATGACAGAGGTTGAATTTTCATTCATGTTAGTTGGAGATACAACAGAGGAATCACAATCCTGAGAACGAGAGTCACCTGTGGCAGTGGAAACTCTTTTCTCAACAGTACAAAAGTCCCTTTGCAGGTCAGAATTTAAGATACCTGCTCCCCAAGAGGTCATATTCTGAGTATTCACAGCAGATGCTGTATTATTACATGAAGATGTATCCAAGGCAAGAGGTCTGTTGTTTGGTATGATATTACTTTGAAAATTCAGTGGCGGTAGCTCAGAGTTAAGAGAAGTTGGAATGAAACAGTTAGTAGAAGCAGTTTCATTAACCTGGGTACTTGCTTGAACATTTTCATATGAAGAATTTTGGTAGGACTTATAGGGCAGTCGTCTGCATTTCATGGGCAAAAGTCGATAAAGCTTGTATGGGTACACACTTGGTTTTAAGCCTCCATTGGCTGTCTTCTTATTTACTGAGAGGCGATGGTCAATTGCATGGAAAGACTTCTGATGGTTTTTCAGTATATAATAAGTCATAAAAGTCTCCAGACAGAAAATGCACTGATACCGTCTCTCCCCAGTGTGCCAGATCTCGTGTCTAGTGCGATACTCAGCTAATGCAAATACTTTATTGCAGTAGTGACAAGGATATGTTCTTCTCCAGGAATGCACGTTTGCGTGCCTTCGAAGGCTAGACAATGTTACATAACTACGCTTGCAAACAATGCAAGTATATAATATCTGCCCATCCACAACTTTAATCAAATGATCTGTTTCTGGTAAAGTGCAGTTTGCATTAGAATAATCAGTCATATTGTTTTCAGACAGCAGAGGCTCTGCATTTGCATATGAACTTCCACTCTTTCTGTCTGTAGCAGTATAGTTACCTGCAAAGTTTTGTTCCTTTCCATTCTGAACTGATAAGCCACTTGATCTTGTGCAGACTTGTTCATGACTTTCCAATACATTTAGATTTGCAAATTGTTTGCTGCAGTATTTGCATATGAAAGTTTCCTGATGCTCTGAATGGAGCTGAAGATGAGTGTTCAGTAATGCCCTGTCACTGAATGATTTTGCACAACAGGTGCAATTGTAAACAGGTGGAACTACAGTTGCTGTGGATCCAGAGACACTAGCAGGATTGTTTTCTTCTTCTCTGGATAAATGGAAATCTCCTGCTTTGTTCTGAGGTTTTGGAAAGGAAGTAATTGGCTGATCAGTGACTGCTTCATGCTGGGCTTCTGTAGTGGTTACTGTAGAGGCTGGCGCTTTTGCTATAGCCAAACCAGTACCCTGGGCTTTAAGGACTGTCTTAGGAGTACTACATGATTGTTTTTGTGGCTGAACGAGTGGTGTGGCTTGGACATCTTCATAGTGGTCTTCACCCGTCCTGTATGAAGGGCTGCTGGACTGTTCAATAAAAGGTGTTCCTTGACAAGTATCTCCTCCAGAAGAAACTGCATAGGAGTGTTCAGCCAGTGTACTGGCTGGCTCAGCATCTTTGCAAATGTCACTTCTGTTGAGGCTTATGTTGTGGTCTTGTATTGTCTCAGATACCTTTTTAAAGTTTGCCCTCAAATCAAGTGGAGAAAACAAACTGTTTTCTGTTTCAAAAATTGAGAATGCGTTTGTAATTCGTGGTCCATTTGCCACAGCAGAGTCTTCATGTCTCTTTTCATGTTTTTCCTCTTTGACGGTCCCTTTTTCATTAATGCAATATGCATAGGGGCAAGGAGAACTTGAAAAATTAACATCTGTAAGATCTTCTAAAAATGATATTCCCAGTTTTTTCCCTGCAGCTGCAAGGTCTGTTACTGTCTCTTGCCTCTTAACAACTACTGTGGAACTATAGATGTAATTCAGTATTTCTGTAAACACTTCAGCTTTGAGATCATCTAATTCCAGTACATGACCTGAAATACAGATAGTACGACTCCAAAAAATGTTTTTAAAGTAAAGGCTTGAAGCTGCCAGCACATTACTATGGGCTTTAAATTTGGTATCTTCCACAATTATGGTGACATCACATAAAATGCCCCGAATGCGCTGTTCATTTAAAATAGAAAGTACAGTGTCACTGTGGAAGTCATCCTTGAGATCCTTTGAATGGGACATGACTGTCATCTACAAGAAAAAGTAAGAAAAAAAAAAGTAAGTCTATTTAGAAGGCATTTTTCATCCATTTAAGTACAGATAAAATTTATAGTAGTTTTTTATTAACTTATACATGTTAAGAATGAATAAAATTTTGTTGTAGTATTTCAGGTTGAAGTCATCTTAGGTGCATTCATGCCAACAGTACTGAAGGTAGTCTATGTACAGATCAAAAGTGCATCAATACCAGTAGCTCCTCAGTAGGAGGCAGAGGATCTTCTCTGTCCCTACATGGGTCTGTTTCCTGCTGTATACCTTTCACTGGGGACCACAGCTGCCAACTTTCTGTTGTGCCAGTGGGTGTGTCTGCTCAGGTTCACACTGAATACCTCACTAAATCCTTGAGGTAATGCCCCTGGCATGCAGCTGAAGTATTTGGTAGACATTCTGGGGAAGGCCAAATGGCTGTAGTTCTGTGGATACTAAGGACAGTTTTCAGAAGCTGTTTGTCAGACAATGACTACAACACAACTGTATCTGATCCCCTTATTAGGCTGACATTTAAAATAGGAGTCGGAGATCCCATGCAATAAAGTTCTAGTTACAAGTCTTTATAAACAAATGAATTTACAAGCCACACAATTTTGTACACAATAGCAGAGTAGGTGTAACACCGTTTGCAGAAACAGCATTGTTTTCAAATACTGATTACATTTTATTAAGTAGTTTACACTTAACTTTGAAAATGACTGAGAATTTATAAGTAACTGAATAAGTTCAGTGAGAAACATAAGTAGAGAATAACAGGACATTTTTTCTTCAGTTACAGTTTATAGTGTTCCCACAAGAATAACTAAACAGTATGTTAATTTCAGACAAATAAAATTTAATTACAATAGAAAATGCTGTTAAATAACAGAAAATTCACAATAACGAGGTTTAAAGATGACAAAAAATACTTAGTCAGGCTGTTACTGTATTAATATATTGGCTTATATAAATTAAATGGGGGCTTTATGGTTTATATGAATTTAAAAATAGACTGAAAAACACAATTAATTTGACAGTACATATCTGGAGAAAATCTCTGAGTTAACTGGATGATTTTTTTTTTTGTTTTGTTCAAATAATAATGAGGCTTGTTCTTTTTCTGCTGTATCTGAGTAGTTTCCAACTAGTAATGCCCATTTCCAGCTTCAAGTCATGAAGAAATAGTTGTTCTTCTGGCACTTACCTATCATGACAGTAAAAAAATCTTCACATTTATTAACTACCATTTTCTTTCAACTTGTGAAAATAGATTGAGCCTTAAAGAAAATGACCAACTACAGATACTTTGATAGGTTAAAACAGTACACGCTATAATGTTCTAAGAAGTTACGAATAACTTACCTTTACCCTCAAATAGTTCACATTAGAAATACCAATATATTTGTTAGGATAGGTTTGAACCAAATGCTGCAAGAAAGGTTTGACCCATATTCACTAAACAAAGAGTTCTCACTGAAGCTATTCAGAAGTAATCCTTTCTTGAAAATAGGTCTTGATCACAAAGTAACATGGGACATGCACCCTTGCATCTAGTTACACTTTTGACACTATCACAAATCCATCAACTACTTCGCTGCAAATCAAATTATACCAACATAAAAGACAATCTTACTGTGCAGATAAACACAATGTACTATGAAAAAGATTGTAATTTGGGATGTTGTGGATAAAGCTTGGAAGTAAAATTTCTACCCTCCATCATGGCCACTGTTTCTATCAGGACAGTGTTGTCTATGAAAACAGCCAAAATTTCCAACATAGTTTAATGGCTGAGAATTTTCATTGCCCAGAATTCAGAAAAATCAAAAAAAATTCACAAAAAATGCCTTTGATGCTTGTATACATCACAGGCGTAACAAAATCAATTCATGAGTATAGCTATGACAGAAAAGTAGATGTATATTACTTTTATTATCTGGTCACTCATAGCAGCTGTAAATCTAGATGCATTTGGTTTGTGCCTTTAATTCTTAAAATCACAGTTTATCATGTTTGTGTTTATTACACTTATTTGGCTTAAAATAGGAGATGTTTATTAATTTGGAATGATAATCTGAAGTGCACAGTAGTTAGATGTGGCTATGTGCTTTGGTTCAGTATCTGAAAACCCATACTGAGTCTTCTACAGAAAGAATACTGACAAGAAAACTTAGTTCTTAAAGCAAGCAGCCACTCTTCCATAATTCTTTCTTCTCATTGACAATGTCATCAGATTACATCTGACTTGCTCATGTGATGTGGTATTAGAAACCAACTCTCAAGACATCAAAACCATTTCACAACAGGAGCTATTGATAGAGTTATTTCCTGAGTAGAGGAAATAAATTATGTCAACTCTACCTCCCAGTAAACTGCCCCTTAGGAATTTGCCTGTGTTTTCTCTGTTTCTTTCCTGGAGACAGCTGGGTTTAGTTCAAAGACATCATCTGACATACTGCATACTTCTATACTAAGAGGCATTTACAACCAAGGCCTACAAACCCCAGTGGTTTTAGTAGCAGTATTATTATTCAGCTAGTTATTTCAAAATTCATCCTCCTAAGGAGACAAGTATCTATTTTAGATTTCTACTTGCATGTACACAGATTTTTTGCAGTTCTGGATGTTTTGATACGCTCAGTAAACCACCAAACTAGATTCCTTGTGTAGAGATAGTTGAAACTATCATTTGCTATTTGGACATCTAAATTTTTGCTGTGTGCTAAACCATCTGTTATGTATCTCACTGGAAAGATACTGAAAAATTCCAGAGCAAATCGATTTTCAGAGCCAACATTTTGACTTCTGTCTCAGACTATACATTTCCCAAATAGTCCATTTATTCATGTGTGTAATGATTCTCTGCTGCCTTTTATTTTACCTGTCTTGCTTCTTGCATTTGTGAACAATGTATCTGAAACACTATAAAATCAGAATGCTCTTCCTAGCACACAATAAATGGAATATTTTAGGAATTCTTCACATTCCATTTGCAGTTCACTTTGCAAAAGGAAAACGTGTTCAGTTTCCCAGAGAGCTCTATGGAGACAAAGATGCAGAAAGATCAAACTTTTCAGATGTATTATGAGCAGTAGCATTATTTATATTATATTACTGGTTTAAAATATTTCTTATTAAAATACTTACAAGTTACTATTCTTCTGTATGTTTTTTTATTATTATAGACTTACAGAAAAAATTCTAATGTTATTCATAGATTGCCCATTTGACAAAGCTCTTCAGCCTGCTATGCCATCCTTTTTTGACACAAGCATGTGTGTTGTTTTGATACTTTATACTCTCAATGCAGACATAAAAATTTCTTAGGAATCTGAACAGTACTTTTGTAGTATAACTTCATCTTTGGTGCACCTATAGACAACTTTAGCTTCTAAACAGCAGATTTTTTTGATTGCAAATTACCTTACTATTTGCAGATTTTCTGTGAAAACAGTAACAGACCTAACCTGTCATTAAAAGTTGTTGAATCACTTTGGGAGAAAAAGATTTACATATTCATCCGAAATGTAAATGTAGAATAGAATAGAATAGAATAGAATAGAATAGAATAGAATAGACCAGGTTGGAAGAGACCTTCGAGATCATCGTGTCCAACCTATATGTAATGCTTAGTGTCCAGCCTATATGTAATGCTTAGTGGGCTGATTCAAGTATAATGCTATCTTTTCTGACATCAACAGAATAACACTTCAGGACAACAGCTGTAAATGAAAACAAGTAGTATTAAAAGTTAACAGAAAGACCAGAGGGTTGATGCATCCAAACACAAATCTGACTACTTAAGCCTCACAGATGACACTGCTAATTATAAACATTGGAGCATGCAGCTCTACATGTACACTGAAGAGGGAAAAACCCTACTCCTAATTTCTACATTAGTATTATTTGCACATAAACTACAAGATCACAAGTTTTACTGGCTGATGAATGCCAAATATAACAAATATAGTATTTTTTTTACTACCAAAGAGAACTGCTGCAATACAACAATATAGTTTTTAATTTTTGATAAACTTTTGAAATCCACTGCCAGGTAATGGCAGTGTAATGTGTATGTATGAGAACAGATTCTTTTGTTACAATTCAGTCACCTAAATTTGAAAGACAAGCTAATGGCATCAGCAAAAAAACACCATTCAAGCCAGCTGCTACTACCTAGGCAAAATAAACCCCAGAAAGATATATGAAGTAACAATTCTCCCTCTCTTTTCCTTTTGCACACATTTCTACTGGGATTTTAAAGATGAGAGTATTTTCTGTTGCTTATCAACATGACACTATGGAAAGAGATGTTTACTCTGTACTTTCCTTATGTTCAGATTAATTTCACTTTATTAACATATAGTCAAGGCTGTCTCTTGTTTCCAGCCTGTTTCCCTAACTGAGAAGTAACATTCATCTACAAGAGCAGAAATACAGCAGAAATACAAACACACAAAAACAAGTACACCTCCACCACCCTCTATCTTATCCTAGCTCTGCTATCCTGATCCTTGCCCACCTGGAAACCTATTGTCCAATCATCACTTTATGATGATAGCTCAGTTTTATATGGAATCACTGCAGAAGTCCCATCTGGGCAGTATGACTACTCAGTATGCCTATGAGTATGCCCCAACCAGGGTCCCTTCAGTCTCCTTACAACCTCAGGTTGGCAGAAAAATTTTAATGGTAGTTTGAATTTAATTGTAATAGTAACTTTAATTTGTTTATAATTTTTCACAGTAGTTTTAGTTTAAATGTTTAATAGTTTGCAGTATGTGAATTTACATATCTACATAGTATTTCTACATTTATATGTTTTCTCTTTTAGACTCTCACTGCTTACCTCCTTCCTTATTAATACAGAATAGTTACTGTTAATGGCCTCAAAAGTACAGAACTTTAAATAATTTTTTTTCATCCTTGCACTTGCTTCCTCTAACTTTTAATTCACACAGCTGGGGGTGGTGGCATTTAGCGAAAGAATGTTAAATCTCTGAAGCCAACAGATGAACCATTCTTTCAGAGCCGTAATTACTCCCTACTAATATTATCTCCAACTCATTCTCTCACTGCCTACTTTACACCTTTTATGACTGTTTCTCAGCATATGGAAACCAGCCTTTAAAACCTTATCAGTGCTCAGAGTGGGTTTGTGCTTTTAAATCGTGTTTCTCAGTTTGAAAACCAAGGTGAGTCCTTTCTTTATAACTGAATACAGACTAGCAGGGGCTAGGAAGGGACCTCTGGAGATCATCTTTTTCAATCCTCCCTGCTAAAGCAAAGGTCACCCAGCAAACTGCTCAGGAATACAATGTCCAAGCAGGTATTGAAAGTCTCCAGAGAAGGAGACTCCACAAACTCTTTGGGCAGCCTGCTCCAGTGCCCTGGCACTCTCAAAGAAATTTTTTCTTATGTTTAAGTGAAACCTTCCATGTTCTAGTCTGCACCCCTTGCCCCATGTCCTATCACTGGGCACCACTGAAAAGAGCCCAGCTCCATCCTCTTGACCTCTCCACCCTTTAGATATATATATCTATATATCCCCTCTCAGTCTTCTGCAGGTTGAAGAGCTTGTCAAAGATCTGCTCCAGTCCCCTCATCATCCTCAAGGGCCTCTATTGGACTCTCTCCAGTAGTTCCCCGTCTCTCCTGAACTGGCTTTGCAATTATTTAAAAAGAAACGGGGGAGGGGGGAAATAGGTTTCCCGCTGCATATCCAGTTCTTCCTGATACCTAAAGGTTTCATCCTTTCGTCCACGGCCCTTTCAGACCCTGAGGGGCTAAGGCCGACGGCGCGGCCCGCACAGGCTCCCCCGCACAGCTGGCCCACAGGGTGGAGCTGGACGCGCAGAGTACAGGCCCCGTCCCCTTTCCTTGCTTAAGAGACTAAATCCATCCTTTCACCACTACTTTAAAAAGCAACTGCTACTACACAGTTCAAATGAATTGTCTCTTAATTCTGCGCGAATTACACAAAATATAAAGCACGTTAATGTCAATATATTTGTCTGCCTTAAAACGGAGCCTCTTGAGACATCAAACATTTGGCAATCTGTCAGCTGCAGATAACTTGAAGACACTTCCGGTTTATGGGCAATAACTGTCGTCTGGGTTCGGTTCGATCTCTAGCCGAGGAAGCAGAGCACATTAACCTGCAACATGATTTTTCCTAGCAGCAAAAGAAACGCTTACGCAATTTTATGCTCGAATGTCTTATAACTCACTGTTTCTGAGCTACCTGGCGGTTAAACCCATGGCTTTGGGGCTGTCTCTGGCAGGGCGGGAGGCGAGAGCCGCGGCGAAGCCTTACGGTGCGCGGGGCGCTCGGGCGCGGGGTGACGTGACAGGTGCTGTCTTCCGGGCGGCGCAGGGCCCGGGCCGACGGGCAGGAAGGCGCCGCCGCCATTTTGCGCTCCTAATCCCTGGTGAGCGGATTAGGCTGTGGTTTGTGGAGTGCAGGCGGGCTCCAGCGCACGGGCGCTTGCCCTCTTGCTCTGCTAACTGCTACCGTATTTTTAGTGTATTTGTTTTGCAGCAAATGCTTTGTGCTTAATAAACACGTTCAGATGGGCTATTTAGCGGATCAGACAAGGTTGTTTATATGCAAATTCAGAGAAAATGAGGAAATCCCATCTTCCCCATGTCCAACCCCCTGCTCCAGAGGGATCACTGCAGTTTTGTCCACATCTTTAGAATGCCTCTTAAACCTAACAAAGGATTCTGATTGCCTTGCTCTCTTTCAAAACCTTTCTCATAATAACAAAGAGAAAGCATTTTTGGAGATATATAGTTCTGTGCATAATTTATGCAATTTTCCATGAGAAGGAGAGATTAAATAATACCTTGAAAAAATCAGCAACCAAATTTCTTACAGATGTGAAGCGGAGTCACATTTACCTTATTTGCCTTATGTGATGATTACATTTTAAAAGCATACATAGAAACTCACACAGTATCATGAGGAGGTTAATTTTAAGCAGTAATCTTTATCTCTGATTTTGGTTTCATCCGATTGCTTCCTGCTTCAGGAACCAAGTGCAACCAAACTGTTGGTGCTTCATAAGCACTTAACAAATGCTTACCTAGATAAAGAAGCAATTAGCTTGATTTCATTTAGCCAGATGCTCAAAAATATTTGGTACAGCCTTCCTGTATGTTTGCTTTCTCTACCTCTCACTTTGAATAGTCAGCAAAACCTGCTTTCCTAGTCCTTAGAATCATGAAGCTTAAAGAAAAACAAAAAACCCAAACCCAAAACAAACCAAGTAAAAAAACCCAAAGCTAGTCTTAGAGACAGGTGGAAAACACTGTTAGAAAAATGGACAGTTTGCTTGAAAATAATAATTTTGCCCAAGATTAACCTGATAAGGAGTTGATGAGTGGGCAAATCTTTAAAAATAATTACTGAGTTTAACAGGACAACAGAGTTGATAAAGAGATACCCAATTTAATGAAATTACAAAATTGATTAAGAACTCCCCTTATTATAATTGGCTGGAATGCAGGAAGGGGCAGATGGACCTTGAAGAACGGAAGATTAAACAGGAACCAGGACTTTCTGTGAAATACTTGTTAGATAACCTTTGTATAGATAGGAAGAACTGGGATTTTATGTGAAATATCAACATGCCTCTGTCATTTTAGATAGAGAACTTTTCGCATACAAGCATCTACTGAAACCTCTGCTGGTACACAGGCTTTGGGAAATACCCCCCTGTGTCCAGCACTGTAATAAAAGCATAATATGTGAAAATTACTGAATTTCTCATCCTTCTCTAAATCATAGAATCAGCAAGGTTGGAAAAGACCTCAAAGATCATCACGTCCAACCTGTGTTTATTTTTAACTGACTTTTGTGTATGAGGTTTGACTGCACAGTTACTCAGTTTTCAAATCTTTCAAGCCTATGCATTAGAAGCACTGAGTAGTAGGAACTGATTCACTTTATACCAAAAACCAACCAAACAAAAAATCCAGAAGCATTACTTTTAATCGTATTCACCCGTGGTAGGCCTGGAAGTCAGAATTTTGCTAGACCTCCATCACTATAAATGCAGCTTATTGTCTGAGGAAACTATTTAATACCAACATAAGATATAAAATCTGTTACACGGAGGGGACATCTGTTTTTGCAGCATTCTGTCTTGGAATGCATATGCTTTCCTGGTTGTTTAAAAGAGATGTGAAGAAATTTGTTCTTGTCGGGAAATTGTCATAATTTCGGTGATTGATCTATACATCCCTCTTAAAAGATAATCTTAGAAATACTGAACATCTCTGTGGAGAGCTTAATTGCTGCTTCTGGATTAGTGGAAATTAGTATTTTTTTAAAGTTTATGACCCTCTGCTGTTTCTTTGTTAATGTTTGAGGTGCATATATACATATTAATATATATTAAAGAAGATTTCTGACACAGGTTCCATATTTGTGACAAATGTGTTGCCAGTAACAATACAATAATCTGTATTAAGGTTAACTGTTGTCATCCTTTAAAATAATGAAATGCATTACTGAACAACAATAAGTATAAGCATATTTTTAGGCTACATGAAATCAATTTAAGGAATATTAGGTTATGAATTCCATCTAGGCTTTAATTAAAATATTTTAAATTCTTTTGAAAATAAGATGCATAACCATCATTTGTGTAGCAGATACCCTCAACTTAGAGACCATTTGATACTCTGGCAGTCTTAATATCTGTAGACAATGTAACAGCTTTGGAGAAAACTGACTCAGTTTTTCTTTATTTCCTCTTTGTGTTTATTGTTGTGTTACTTGTTTGATTAGTTTTTATTTGTTTTGTTTGTTCTTAATTGTTAGGGTATTTTCTTAAAGCAACTTCAGCTCATCCATTCAAAAAAACCCCACCTTTTCTGTGACTAGTGCTGTAATTGAAGTTTCCATTTTCTATATAATATATAATTTGAGTTATTTGGAATTCACAGTCCCTCATAAGGCTGTCTTAGCTACACCTGAGAATTTATGTTCTCATTGTAATGTTTCATGTAAAACCAGCTGCTTGCAAAGATAGTGGAGGAACTGGTGCTGAAGTCATACCTATGAGAGTGGAGAATATTGACATCTGTGAGAGGTTGGACAAGATTTACCTGCATCTGCAGTCCTGATTTCAGAGTGTAAGCCACAATGCAAATTATATACTGTAAAAATAGCAATATTGCTAGTATACATGTACCAATTTCCAGTAAACATATAAATGATAGCACATAACATCACACAAATGTTACTTTTAAATATAAGTCTGAGTAGTTTTGCACTGAATTATTTCTTATGTGGCAAAATTGCAAGGTATGGAGAAAATTGTCAGCAAATTTTGACTTCTTTAAAATGTATAAAACAATTCCAAGGTTGCTGAAGTCTGATAATCTCATTTTTCTGACTCATGGCATGTGGAATCCTTTCCTTTAGAGTATTTCAGTCCATCTAGGAAAAAAGGGTTCCAGTGTTCCTCTCTGGACAAGCAGGTTCAGTTTTTAAACATCAGGAAACAACATTATCAACTCATGCAAATTCCTCATGAGTCATAGGATTTTGACCAGGGCTTGACATCTTTCCTTCTCAGTGGCTAGAGCAGGTGAGCCTATCCATGAGAAAAAGACTTGGAGGCAGTGTCTTTATTGCTCTTGCTGATGAGGTCAAAGCGGCCGAGCAGGAAAACACAGCTGCTCTTCACCCCTCAGGCAGACCCAACACTTTTCTAGGAAAGGGGGTGCAAGAAGGACCCAGCAGCTCAAAGTGACTTTACTTCCTTTCTGTTTTTGAGCAAGGCAAGGAGTTCCTTTGTATAACTCTACTCTTCTCAAGAATCAAGTTGAGGGAGAGAAAGGGAGAAGCAGCGCAGTAATGGAGACCTGCAGTAGCTGCCTGCTTCTCCAAATCTGGATGAGAGAGGAATCTGGCAAAACTCCTTTGGCTCTCAAACTGTGTAAGCTATGCATGTGCAGCAGAGAAGGTCTTCCTCCAAGGTGTATCACCTTCTTACAATTTAGGGGTGGATTAATTTGAGTTCCTTCAATGTTAAACAGACTACAAGCAATTTATAAAGGTATAATTATACTTTTGTTCCTCCATCAGTCTAAAAAACAAAACGAGGCAATGACAATAACTGACTTAAATCCAAGTTCTTCTTTGGCTGAAAATATAAAAGCTTATGTTGTACTGCTACTAAGAATCACCTGACTTTACATCTTCATATCTCAGTGTTATTTTCCAGTTAAGTCTTTCATTTTTTAATCTGCTGCTGACAAGTCACTTTTTAGCCTCCTACATTTCTGAGATGTATCACAGTCCTTAGCTAGCGTAGATTTACCAGTTGCAATTATGAAGCTATGTTTACAGCGTGACATCACCAATATCTTTCTGTTGTTTGTTGTCTGATACAGTAATGTGTATATATGTGTATATATATATATTTGAATAGATTTAAACAATATCAAAACATTTAAATTTTATTCATGTTGGCTGTTCATTCTGTTGTCCATTCAGTTATCAGAAAGCTAACTGGAAACAACTAATTTAGCTGGTCTGCTAGATGACTGAACACAAATGTTTTGAAAGCTAGAACCAGTCTTTAAACTTTAGGCCACCACTGATCTCCAGTATCTTTAAACTACTGCAAAATATTTGGGGGTTTGCTCTTACATTGATAAATGTTACCATGTCAAAAACAATGCACCAAGTGCTAGCAGTTGCTCATTGGTTTAGTGTGGCCATTTCTTATGGCAGCTTACTGGACACAGTAGCTTTGTGTGCTCTTGAATAGTCTTACGCTCCATTTTGTGCTGAACTAAGTGTGGTTGAAGCCCTATACATCCTCTTGCATCCTGCTGCATGTTTCCAACTTAAAAGCTGTATCAAGGGCCCTGATCATTAAATGGAGAAGAACTGTACCAAAACCAGATAGCAGCTGGTAGTAAGAAGAAATTTGAGGGCTCCAGCTCTGGTTTGCACTGCATGCTCTGTAACCAACGTGAATTGGGGTGCAACAAATAATAAAAAGAAGACAAAACCTCAGCCAAAAAGTTGATTTGCATCTCCGCAATAGTTTCCTGAACTCTTACTCTCTCATAAGCCTTAATAGTATTGTCACAGACGATGGTATATAACAACATTGTGGTTCAGCATCATGAGAAGGTTCATGGGGCAGTGTTTAAACTATCTGGAATTAATACTAGATTCTGGTACACTGGAGTTATGGAAGTGTTTCTGTTGAGAGTTATGGAAGTGTTTCAAACTAGCGCAGGGTAGATTTAGATAAAATATTAGGAAGAAGTTCTTTACTATTGAGGGTGGTGAGACACTGAAATGGGTTGCCCAGAGTAGCTGTGGATGCCTCATACCTGGAAGTGCTTAAGACCAGGCTGGATGAGGCTTTGAGCAACCTGGTCTTGTGAGAGGTATCCCTGTCCATAGCAAGGGAGTTGTAACTAGATGTTCTTCAAGGTCTCTTCCAACTCAAACCATTCAATGATTCTGTGATTGTCAGGATACTCTTTATTTGCTAAATCATGTTATTATGTATGAAGCCTTCTTCTTATTGCTCACTCCAGAAAATGGTTACTGTTCACATAGACAACAACTCAGATTGCACTAACTGAATTTAAGCTCAAAAATTGCAGATTGCCATTTTTCCTGTTTAAAAAGATGGAATTAGCATTTTAGATTTATTTCTTACAGATCTATCATCTTGGGATAACATAGTTAACCCAAAGGGGTGGACCCATTTTTCATTTTATATATAAATACATACTTTAAGAAGAAACACCATAAATAACTGGTAGTTAAAGCTGCTGAATTCAGTAAAAATATATGTAAGATCAGTTTTGAAAAATCTGAGCTTCTTTTAGTCCATGCCTGTAAAACAAAACAGTACTATACGAACAATTGCACACAGAGTGTGAGTGTTGCCTAAATACTACATCCAAATGTTTCTCATGAAATGCCATTTTGATGACTTCTACATTTATTTTCTACACCTTCACCCCCCCATCTTTATGTATTGTTGACTCTGAGGAGACAGTGTTTCATCATACCTCTTTGCCTGAAGATGTTGGCTAGAATGAGAGTACAACAAGCAACATCATCATGGAGTGGCTTTAGTTTATCATTGTGTAAAATAGTGTAAGCATACTTCTGAGTGATGGTACAAAACTCAAATTTAGAATCCCTGAGCATTCTAAACCTCCCTTTACATCTGTATTTTGTTGCCTTAAAGCAGTGTTATAAATACTGAGAGGCTTGGAGAATTGTTTCAGTTTGGACACCAAGCCTACCATGCCAGTTTTTGCCCTGTTACTCTAATTTCAATTTAAAGCATAATGAAAACAACCAAAAAAATTTACAAGATATTTCCATTGAAAACATGAGATTTGTAAGTTAAAACCTTTGAGTATTAAGAATCCACATTGGGCCATGCCCAGAAATCTTTTTATATGGTGATTTTCAAGATGCATGCGTTATTGCAGGCACATGGTATGTTAATGCATTGGGTTGCTTAATAAGCATTCACTGACACACATCTGCAGCTTTGCTAATGTACCATTTATTCATATGTGGTTGCCAAGGAAACAGGTTATGGCCCAGTATTCTGAAAATTCTGAGCAAATGTTCTGTGATAATTTACTTAAAATAGGCACAACTAAGATTTGGTATCTCATTGCTTCTGTAAATCCAGGTAACCTGAATGTATCTAATTTTGTTTCACTGATTAAATCTCCAGTGCCATTTCATTGTCTCTGAAAATCCATTGCCATTTTCTACACCGTACATCACTGGGTATTAGAAGTAAACTTAAGTATAGTAAATATTTTGAGAGATTCTAGGAATTGAATAGAATTTTGGTTTGATGTTTAGTCTTGGGGTTTTGTTTTGCTTTGCTTTAAATATGTATCCTTATCTTACATTCTGCCTGGTAGCCTTAATTACTTATTTCTAATTAGAGATATCATTATATGACATTAACAATGGTGATGCAACAAACCATTTGTATAGAAATCTGTGCAAATGGTGCCACTGAAATCAATGAAACTTGCTCCCTTTGTATAACTCAGATCATGTGCTATAACACAAGGAACCATGGTAAAAAAAAATGAATTAATCAGGATTTCACCGATTCCTTCATTCAATATGTATATATCTCTAATCTAGAACACAGATACCAGACATACTTATTTTAACCAAGATGATTATTGCGCATTCATAGTGATGAGAAAGGAAACTGCTGATATTTGAAACAGCCATGCAAAGCGTGAAACTCTTGTTTTGAAATGCCCTGATTATTTATCCCAGCACTATACTTGAATTTACAAATTGACGTGATTACAGTCGTGCAGGGGCAGAGATTAGCTTGAACTATGTACAGCTTAACCAAAACAATAATATTAGGGTTCCTCAGCCTTTATTGTATGGCACTGATTTGTAATGCATACTAGTGACTGGGATCCAGGGTTAACATTATGGCAAGCTTGGGAGGTTTGCTCGCCTGCCAATTTGTTTGGTTTATACAGATAACTGGAGGCTGTAACAACCTGTTTCAAAGATCTCTTTTGCCTGATTTTGTTTGTCCAACCTCTATGGCAATAAAAATCCAGCGGGAGATGGAAAAATCGAACAGTATTGATAGGAGAATAGAGCAATGTGGTGCCATAGCAAGAACAACTCTTAAATGATTATAAGAAAATTAGAACTTTGGTAGCAGAAACCCCCCCCAAACATTTAATGAAGTGGTTTTAAAGTGTTAAATATTTCAGCACTATTTGTATGTGAGTTTTAAAGAGATCTCTGCTTGCTATAATTACTCCATAAACTTACTCACCTAAAATCAAGTTCTTCTGTTAGAATCTTTTAAAAGTAGTATCAACAGGTATTTTCAGCAAGAACATCTCGGTAATTTTGTGAACTTTGTGGCTACTGTGTTTCAGCCTGCAAAGGGGGAAAATCCAAATGTAGTTACTAAATTATTAGACAAGTAGCACTTTCCAGATGCATTGTGAATACCGCTTCTGCCTGCATTGCTGTATTATAGTTTAACCTGTATAGTGCAAACTGGACAATAGTGTTTCATAATGTGTTCTAGACAGAAATGTAAGGAAGTGTGCAAGTTTAATTTTTCACTTGGGTCACTGGAAAAACAAGGCTAAATCCAGTCCTTAGCTCTACTTCCCTTTCCCCATTTTAATGTTGTTTTTTAAAATTTATTTTATATTTTGCATATTATACATTATATATTATATAAGGTAATATAAATTATATACTATATCATATACTATTTAGTATATGATTCAATTTATTCCTCACACATTTACCTAATAAGATATGAAATAATGGAGGCTTCACAGCTTCCTCAGTTGTATCTGGTCCTGAGTTTCATGAGGTAAATCAGTGGAAAACAAGTATATTTTAAGATTAGCTTCACAGTTTGCCAGTTAGAAAACAAGTCATGGTACAGGGAGAAGCAATCATCATTACTAGTCAACAGCTTTGACTCCATATAAACTGCTGAAACTAATTACAAGTTATCCTTTATCTTAAAAGCCTCCATGTTTTTTGTTTTTTTTGCAGTATTTCAAAAGGCCCTTTCTTTTTCCCCTTTCTATTCTGCTATCTGTCTGTGTTACTGACATTTCCAGGCAGCTCTTGTTCTATGGAATACAATTCCTGTATCTTTCTGCTTAATTGATTATTCATCGTTGTCAAACATCCCAATTTTATGTTATTATGTATTAAACATCCTAATAAGCCTATTATGTAATAGTGTAAAAATTATTCAGAGCAGGGCTTTGTTTCAAAGACACTAAACAAAATTAAATTGTTCCACAGGGCAACTGCAAAATGTCAGAGCTGATCAGCATTTATATAGCAGCAATTAACAATATATAGATCCGTATTCCATTTACAAATATATAATATATTTTTATGAATAACACTATACAGCTAATATAGAATCCATCACTTTGGCTTTAAAAAGCAAGAAGTTGAGCTTATATTTTTTGTTGGTTTAGGTATATCTTAATTTCAGTAAGTATTCTGCAGCTCACATCTGCCCATGACAAAGGATAGAATGAAAGACAATTACATGAAGCTATTATTATTACTTCAAATACCACGAAAGTTGTATTGACAAAAAGCATGAATGGGAATGTTATGGTGAATGGGAAACTTAAGCATCACATTTGAAGCAATCCAGCAGCAAAAGATCTTACAAAGCTAAAGAACCCAAATTTGATAATACTAGAATTCAAATCTAATATTATACATAATAAAGCCCTCTTAGAATGTAGTAACAATCCACATGATAAAATACAGCAGATGCTAGGTGCCCCAGAAGGGTTAATTAATACCGGTTCATTTCTGCCTGAGTCTGTGTAATAGCCTAACAAATATGTGAACACAGTTTCAGAGTGAGAGATCTGCAGTTTCACATCAGAGTTAAGTTTAGAAGCAGAACTAACCTTAATTGGAAAGGTCATTAAGAAGCATGCAGGATAGTGTCTGAGGAAAAAACCTCAAGCATCCCTAACAATAACATGTGCGGGCTCTGCTGGAGGTGTGAAAACCTGCACCTGCTCCTACGTGCCTTGGTTAGCCCCCTCAGCCAGAGAGAATAAAATGGTTAAGCCGATGCAAGATTTCTCATGACACCTCTGGCTGTGCCATTCTGATCCTCTGCATGAGCTGTATGTAACTGCCATTAAAATACATACAGCAACTCACTTAAAATGATCGAACTGGAAACAGCTTGCTAATTAGTAGACTCCTCCTCAGTAAATAAGTTTCTTTAGCTAGAAAACATTAAGAGTTCACAGGCTGCGAATGAGTTTTTCCAGACTCATTTCAGCCTTTGAATTCAGTCATATTAATTAGAAGAGGACTTGGACCTCCTAACAAGAGAGCAAATTTGCAGATGGATTTGAAATAACCCTAGCAAAGCACACTCATGTAATGGAGCTACACAGTTTTTAAAATGCCTCAAGTGGGTACACTTGGAAACAAAGATGTAATAAAACCAGCTTATTGCTAAGTGCCCTGTCTTTTCTAAAGATAAATATCAGCAGCAATAAATAGATTGCTTCTACGTAGCCTTAGCTCAGCAACTTCCTTTAAAAATAACTCCACAAGCAACAAAGAAATGCAGTTCTGATAGCTACATGTAATGGCGTACTCCATATAACATTTCAACCAGGAAAAGATTCAGCAGGAGCAAGCTACTGGAGATAAACCAAATTACCAAAAACCTGCAGACTTGTATCTGCCACTTGAGAGATGCTGTTTATTACATTTTCAGTTCTGCTTCTTCAGGTGGAACAGGGGAATATTGCACTGCCTCAGACTAGTCCCATAATTATGACTCAAATGTTTTTATTATAGTTATTAAGCATTGGCCTATCGAGGCAGGTCACAAGTCATATTCCTGAACGGTTATACTATGCTTATTTGGAATGCACTAAACTGACACATTTAGAAATAAATGAGAATTAGTTTGATATTACTAAGGCTGTGAAGGCTATTACTGATAATTGGCTGTGCTTCTCAGTACCTCCTTTGCATTAATTTTCAGTGCTGGTTCCTCATCCGCACAAAATATACTTAGTCATTTTAAAGTCAAGGACATGAAAGGAAAATGGCTACCCTGCTGCAAAGTGCTCATTGCAGTAGTGAGAATTTCTCAAGTCACACATAAAGGAGATTCACAAGGAGATACACTACGTTATAAGCTCAGAGGAGAAACTTAGTAACATCTGATTCTGTATAAACAGTTACCTGTGGTACAGGTAAGATTTAACTTTACTGCTGCTGTTAAATATGTTAGCTAAAAATGGAAACAACAAAGCAGAATACTTAAATTTTGAAAAATCTATAAGATCTGGAAATTACCGCAGACTACAAGTGAGTTTATTCTGTAAAGGCTTGTTTAAGACCTGGCAGAAATGGTTTTCCACTATGCTTAAATACAGTTTGCTACCTGAACTTCAGAATGGGTCCACTATTTAGAGAAAGGTTTATTAGCATTACAGGGGCTGAATTCATCAAAGGTTTAAACATACTTCTGATTCTCTATATTTCTCAGCTGCTGAATATTTAAATGATACTTCTATTCTTGTCATAATGGAACTATCACTTTGTATATCCACAGTACAAACCTTGACCTATGTGCAAGACTAGGCTAAATTAAAAAAAGAAACCTGCCTACGTTACTGGGAACAACCAATTAAAACCATGAATAAACCAGTTCTGTGTTGTGAACAGCTTTATAAAAATGGCATCATTTAAGAAATTAGAGCCACATGGAAACATAACATGAGATCAGATTCTTATTTAGAACTAAAGAGAAATAACTGCAGAATTTCCATTTGCATTATGGTACTGCTATTAAAGAGAAAAACATCTTTCTACATCTATACTATCGCACCTTTTAAATGGATTTGGTTGCCAAGGAAACTGGTTCTGGCCCAGTATTGATCTGAAACAAATACATTACAGTAGTTGGTGCAAGATATACCATACACATTTTTATTCCTGGTGCTCAGTTTTGGGGTTTTGTGCACAGTGCTGGTTTTATTTCATAACCTGGCTTTGTGTAAAGTAAAACACACTTCAGTGAACTGGTACTCAGTTTAAGCTGACAGGACCATCTATATCAATCTCTCTCTTTAAAGTCCTTCTACCTTAAAATAAAAAGAAATGCTGCAGGTTCCTGTTTGTAGCTAATACTGAAAATACAAACATTCAAGTAGACTTATTTAAGATTTCGCACAAAACCGCTTATGAGAAAATTGAAATATTTTTCATTTTTCTTATCTACTTCAGTTTTTATTTTTGCATTTTAATGGCAAGCTTAGTAATGCTTATAGTCACCCTTAAAATGTAACTGAATCAATAGGGTTTTCAAAAATTCTTTTGTTGCATAAGCGTTGCCACGCCCTCGGTACATATGATTATTTTAACAGGCATGATTGCTCTACTTTCACAAGAGGTTTTTTAAAAGCAGCTTAGAACAATTGTCATGCCAATTACTGAAGCCAACAGTTTAATATTAGCTTGTTTTCTTTAACAGTTTAATACATTTTTAACTGAAAGCTACATTCCAAAGCCCATTTCATGTTCTTGCAGTACTGACCAAGAAATCAGTAAAACATGCAAATCTCAACCTACCTGCTCGTGCCACTTAGTGCAGCGTTAGCATGGCAGTGCACCCAGCCATTTTACGTGAAGCGATGAAGGTAAGTTCTGTTCTCGGTCTTCTTGATAATTTTTTAGAAGCAGTCAAAAATCAGATGGGAAGCAGCTTGAACAGACTGTGGTCAGAACTGAGTTTATCAATAGGGAAGGCAGGAGTGAGGGAGAAAAGTGTCCTCGTCCAAGGTTTTCTGAAACTGCAACAAAAGGTTGGTTGTTTTTTTTTTTCTCCTCCTCAGAGGGTTCAAAGCTTGAAGCTGACCATTGCAAAGGCCACTTGTCACGTTTACTGAAAATCAGCCTATTGATATCGCAGCTGAAAATATAAACTCAACAACCAAAGCCCATTGCACAACGTGAACTGCGTAAGAGTTAAAAATAGATTTGACATGCCTCCTACCTGCATAATAAATATCTAAGTTTCAAGTGCTTTAATTTGATATTCACATTAATTAACAATACAATATACATTATTTAAACTGCAGTAAACACAAGAAGAAAAAGGGTGACACCATCTGGAAGCACAGTTTGCCTTTTTTTTTTTTTTTTTTTTAACAATCCCTTTCCAAGGGCTAATAATGTAGTTTGAACGTGATGACGAGCTAACAGCTCACCACACTGCAAATGCAAAAAGAATTCTGAAGGTGATGCTCAAATATCTAAGCCTGTAAAAAAGTATAAATGAATCTTCACCACTGCATGACATGGCACACAGACCATTTACATACTCACATTTGAGATACTAGGCACAGTATAATGAATTCAATACACAGCATGCACACAGCACAAGCAACGTTAATCCTGCCTGCCATTTTAGGCTCGCAGGAGTAAGATACATACTGCAGCACAGCGCTGGTAAGGGAGGAGGCAAGGGACAGCTCACCTTAAATGCAGTATCTGATTAATGTTGTAAGTGACATTGCGTATCAGCTACACAGTCTTGGTTCAACTGGGTGGGAGGGAACAAAGAAAATTGTCATCAATTGGTGATGCGAGATGAGCTTCAGTCACTAACACTGTTAGCAAACTCCAAATTCTACAGTGATACAGTAGCAGGCATTTCAAACTCTTATCAAAATCTGCCTGTGCAATGGCTGAGTCCGCCTACAGAGGAAAAGAAACCAGTCTTCTTGCTCACTGGAGAAATGCTGGACTGACTACAGCAACACCCTCTTGATGCAAAAAGATTTCACGTCGCACGCATTAAATCCTGGATGCATTTGCTGCGCTTTTCTAATTTTAAAATCTCAGAATTAAAAAAGAAAAAAGAAAAAAAAAAGGTAGCAAAAATAGCACAACTAAAGTTCTAATGCTCATATAAAGAAAACCTTTCTTTTTTTTTCCATTTCCTCTCTTTTACAGTCCATCAAAATGCTGAGCAGTATTGACAAACCGCACGAGCACAGGGTTTGACTGCATGATCAGCTGTCTGTGTCTACGCTACACACTGTTAACCATAAGCAGCGTTAGAGCTAAATATATCTGCAATGCAGAAGCCGTAGGTGCTATGTGGTATACCATTCTGATTCATTATAAAATATTTTTTCTCTCCTCAGATATAGCAAATAAAAGAAAATTCAGTACCAATCCGTCAGGCATGGTAGCTGTCAGCCGTACAGATCGGAAAAGCTATCCTAAGTATACTGACCTAGATAGCACTAAGAAGACTTAAGCAGCGTACAAGCAGACTCGCTGTCACAGCAAGGAAAATGAAACAATGATCGTCTAATCAAACTGAAAGCAACAACTCACTTCCACAGTATGAAATCCAAAATGCTGCGTACTGTGTGTGCACATCTCATGTTATTGGAAGATGCAAAGCTCCTTTGTTTTTTGTGGTTGTGTTTTTTTTTTTCCCCTCAGAGGCTTTTCTTAGCTACGGTTGCACAATGACATTCTGACATCATGAGGTCAATGCAGATATTAAAGTACTATCATCTGCAGGAAAAAAAATATATTGAAATATTAAGCCACAGATGAAAAAAAATACTAAAAAATTACAAATTTCACATCATCTACTTAACATCCTTCTGTTGCCTTCTGAGATTAATGATATGCACATTGTTTAGCTGCATACATTAAACTGGTATCACCCTCTGCAGAGACTGCAAGAGTAATTGTAGGAATTAGATTTTTATGAATGTTTTAAAAGGGTTATCTTCTGTAAACTTCAAAATACAGCAAAACATTTTGCATATGTAATGCAAAATATAAAAATAAGCGTTAAAAACGGCTACTCTGAATTTGTTTGTTAAAATGTCTAATAAGCAAACCTGGTTTTATTTTCATTATCCCTGTCTCCAAAAGGCAGGTGAGAAGAGCATGCCACAGTTTACTGCAATCTAAATTTCCTTCCCAGAAGGCTAAACTATCAGATGAGGCAAAACAAACTGTGAGATCTACTTATTTATGAGAGCAGATCCCCCCCATGCACTATTTTAGTGATTGTGCACAGTTTCCTGTCTCTCTACCTGCAAATACCACCAGCTGACAGACAGCACATGAACAGCATTCTGAAAATTAATGTGGTAGCTCTGAAAATGCTTCACTGAAAGACTTCTTTAGGTATTGTCTATCATAGCTATATGTAAGTGAATATAAATGGTTCCCAGTTAACTGCTGAATTAAACAGATGCTTGTGAGGCGATATTTGTGAGGTGTTATCTTTTACACGACTTGCAAGTACAGCTGAGAAAGAAAGCAGACAAATTTGCAGCCACATATTCTTGCTCTAGGAACCTGTGAATATTGTAATTATTTTTTTTAAGAGCACTTGTTTTTGAAAATGAAAACTAATAGCAAGTATTGTGTTAAATCAGAAAATGTTGCACAGCAGCAACTAGACTGCTGCATGTACATATTCACTTCCTGTTAAAACCAGACAATCTGATTTAGCTTTTTTTCCATTGTCCTTTTTTTTTAGTGATTAAATAGGTATCAATTTAATTAGGAGGTTTTTCTTTGCGAAGTTATTTGGCACTTTGTTCTCTTTCATTTTAAAAGCTGGGAATGAGATGATCCTAACAGTCAGTGCTTTAAAATATTCAGAATCCCTTTCTATAAATAGCACATCTGTCACACAGAAAGGGAACCCAGCCAGCAGAAAGGCAGACCAGAGCAGCAAAACCATCAGCTATTCCAATACATGATTACAAAATGAGTTAGAATTTTAGCAACCCTTTATTTGGATTTTTTGTTTATTTGTTTTGAGCTTTTATAACTATGACCTGATTATATACATGCCACTATGTATCAACTTTAAATTAAGAATGCTATAGAGTCTTTTTTTTTTTTTTTTTAATGTTCCTCTCAGTCAAATACAGACTATCAAACTAATCATGCCCTGTTTAAAATTATGGCAAATCTCTGATAGATTTCAAGGACAGAAGATTTGGGCCTTATTTAGCAGGCTGTTACTTTTACAAGAAGGTACACCTAAGCTGAAGAGGGCTCTGCAGATGGACCTGGCCAGGCTGGATCAATGGGATGAGGCCAACTGTATGAGGTTCAACAAGGCCAAGTGCCAGGTTCTGCACTTGGGTCATGAAACCCCCATGCAATGCTACAGGCTTGGAGCAGAGTAGCTAGAAAGTTGCTTGGCAGAGAGGGATGTGGGGGTACTGGTAGAGAAGTGTGCTCAGGTGGCCAAGAAGGCCAATACCATCCTTGCTTGAATCAGCAATAGTATGGCCAGCAGGAAAGGGAAGTGATTGTGCCCTGGTGAGGCACACCTTGAGGTCTGGGTTCAGTTTTGGCCTCCTCACTACAACAAAGATATTAAGGTGCTGGAGTGTGTCCACAGAAGGGCAACAAAGCTGGTGAGGGGCCTTGATCACAAGTCCTGTGAGGAGCAGCTGAGGGAGCTAGGGTTGTTCAGCCTGGAGAAGAGGAGGCTGAGGGGAGACCTTGTTGCTCTCTACAACTCCCTGAAAGGAGTATCAAGTGAGGTGGGGACTGGCCTCTCAGTCAGCAAGTGATAGGACAAGAGGAAATTGACTGAAGCTACACAAGAGGAGGTTTAGTTTGGATATTAGGAAAATTTTCTTCACTGAAAGGGTCATTCAGCTGCCCAGAGAAGTTGTGGGGTCACCATGCCCAGAGGTATTTAAAAGACATTTGGATGAGGAGCTTGGGGACATGGTCCCTACAGGGAGATGTCAGGATATGGATGAACTTGATGATCTCAGGCAATTCTAATGATTCTACAGTTTTGAAACCAAGTGATGGGTTTGTTTAAAGAAAGATTTTCAGGAAAAGACAGGTTTTAATGTAGTCTCACAACAAATATATCTAGTCCTGTATTCTTGAGGTCAGGAGTCTCACTTTCCCAGAGGAGTACTGTTCTGGGATAGAAGGGTGTTCTGGGTTTTGTGATGTAGGAAATACTAAAGGCCTGCTGGCAGTGAATGCAGCAGAAGAATAAACACCTCACAGTGAACAGCAGTGAGCTTGTTCAGATGTTTATGTGTACCTCTTGCTTAAACAGGCCATTTTCAGTGCTTAGCAATAATAATTTTCCAGGCTTGGAATTGCAATTTTTTGCATCAGACTCAGTATAATTACAATTCAGAATTCAGATTCTAGGCCCTTCTACAGCTGCATGATGCATGGCACAATATACAATCATAGAATCAATAAGGTTGGAAAAGACCTCAAAGATCATCAAGTCCAGCCTGTCACCCAATACCTCATGACTGCTAAACCATAGCACCAAGTGCCACGTCCAATCCCTTTTTGAACACCCCCTGGTGCAGTTTGAGACTGTGTCCTCTTGTTCTGGTGCTGGTTGCCTGGGAGAAGAGACCAACCCCCACCTGGCTACAGCTTCCCTTCAC
The DNA here is from genome assembly GCF_014839835.1 of Dryobates pubescens. Classification (NCBI taxonomy): domain Eukaryota; kingdom Metazoa; phylum Chordata; class Aves; order Piciformes; family Picidae; genus Dryobates; species Dryobates pubescens. The sequence continues at coordinate 7,269,412 of NC_071624.1, read as the reverse complement.
GTAGTCGTAGAGAGCAATAAGGTTTCCCCTGAGCCTCCTCTTCTCCAGGCTAAACAATCCCAGCTCCCTCAGCCTCTCCTCTTAGGGCTTGTGCTTGAGGCCCCCCACCAGCCTCATTGCCCTTCTCTGGACACGTTCAAAAGTCTCAATGTCCTTCTTAAATTGAGAGGCCTAGAACTGGACACAGTAAAATAAATTTTAAAAATTGCACTTGTAGGTTGCACAAAGTAGGCCCAAGTTTTCAAGGTAGAGATATATTCATATTGTATGCTGTTTCTCAGTAGAAAAATCTTGTTTGTAACTGTGCAGTCCCAAAGTGCTGACTTTTTTGTCCTTGACTTCAAAATTTCCTGCCTTTGTGTGGTGTTTTAGGCTGGGTGCTGGCCCAGATGGCACTGCGCAGGCCACACCTGGGAGGTCCCAAGGGGTGGGCCCAGCCCAGGGGGTGGTCACAGGGACCAGGTATTCCATTCCCATAATGCCCTGCTCCCCTATAAAAAAGTCCATGCGGGGTCTTCACTTCCTCTTTCATCCCCTGCTGCTGCCTAGGTAAAATGGCATGAGCTGCCTCCCTTGGGCCTGCCCAGGCCCAAGGCTGGGTTGGGGGGGGGGGGGGGGGGGGGAAAGAGCCCTGAGGGGGGTTTGGGTGTACCCCCAGGTGGGGACGGGATGTTCTTGGGTATGTTCTGGGATCTCTCTCTTTATCATGGTGCTTGTGGGTCTCTGTAAAACTTTCATTGTTGTTTATTGTTGTTTTCCTATTTAAACCTTCCATCACTTTTGCAATCCGTTTGCCTGAGTCGTTATTTCTGCCTGTGGTGGGGAGGGGACCTACCCCAACCTATTACACTTTGCTGGGTCAGGACTATCTCAGCTCTTTCTGTGAGCTTGTGTCAGTCACTCAATCAGCTTAAAATGAGGCTCTTTCAAGTATCCTCTCTGCATCTCACAAGCCATTTGCTCTCTCCTGCTTTCAAGCTTCCTAATTTTAAATTAGCCTGGAGAAGAGAAGGATCAGGGGTGACCTCATTGCCCTCTACCACTACCTGAAAGGTGGTTGTAGCCAGGAAGGGGTTGGTCTCTTCTCCCAGGCAACCAGCACCAGAACAAGGGGACACAGTCTCAAGCTGTGCCAGGTGAGGTTTAGACTTGAAGTGAGGAGAAAGTTCTTCACTGAGCGAGTCATTTGTCATTGGAATGGGCTGCCCGGGGAGGTGGTGGAGTCGCCGTCCCTGGAGGTGTTCAAGAGGAGATTGGACGTGGCACTTGGTGCCATGGTCTAGTCGTGAGGTCTACCGAGACAGGTTGGACTCGATGATCTTTGGGGTCTCTTCCAACCTTAGTTATACTGTGATACTGTGAAACATGCTTCTTCTTCCTCTATTTATCACCACTTGAGGGCAACAACATCTAATCTCTCTTCACATACTGTATCTTATCAAAACTGGTGAGGAATGAGGAGGGGTCTAACATCACTTTGTATTGCAGCCTCCACATTCTAGTATATGGTTTCTTAGCTGAAAAGTCCTAGTCTTCCAGATTGATCATTTGGGAGCAGAAGCAAAAGGAGATAGTGTGTGGAAAGAAAGACTCACACAGAGTTCCTAAAACTGAGCTGATTTTTGTCAGAAAATACTACCACACCTTGTCATTCTAAGAAGAAAATACACAAGGGCAGTCTGGTAAGCTGAGAACTCTGCTAAGTTCTGAAGAATTTACTGCCTTCTAGCAGTAAATAGCTGGAAGAAGATCAGCAGACTTTGAGAAAAAAAATTACAAACACATTCAGTGACAAAAACATTCAGTTTTATATGGATCAAGTCACTTCCAGCTTTATTCAACATGGGCCCAAGCTGGTTCAAGAGAATATAGTGTCCCTCTAGCTATAGTAGATGCCCTGGATGTGGGAGCTATGCTGAATAATATATAAATGAATGAACAAACTTCTTCACTTAGTCACATAAAATCCTGGAGAGAGATATTTTAGCCACATCCTTCTACTAGACAGTAGACAAGGGAAATAAGGATTAGGTTGAAAAAAAGCAATTTTCTCAGAGCAGTCAACACAAAATCTGTCATTTGCAAAAGAAAGTTCAGCATTTTTACATCTTCACGTGAGCAAAAATTTTCCTTTTATAAACTGCTGACTAAAGTTACTTTTGATATATATATGACTTTAAACAGGATCAGATTGATTTATCAGCATTTTTAATCTTTTTTTTTTTTTGGTAAAGTTTGAGTAAGAACTGTTTTGAAGAAGAGACAGGAGGAGGATAACACACATTTTTCATTATTAATAATAGTAAGAAATAATTTTTAAATAGTGTAAGTACCAGAACAAGCAGGGGTAGGAAGCTGCAGTATGTCATCAGAAGAGAAAATGTTTCAGAAATCCAATAAAACTGTTTAGCTTTTGGTAAAACCAAAAGAGAAATCTTGCTTCCTAAAGTTCATGTGTGTAAGTGACGGTCTCGTAACTCCTAACAATCTAACAAATGTATCACAGAATCACACAGAATCATTAGGGTTGAAAATTATCTCAAAGATCATCATGTCCAACCATCAAACCAACACCACCCTGCCCACTGAACAATGTCCCAAAATGCCATGCCTACACTGTTTTTGAACACCTTCAGGGACAGTGAATCCACCACTTCCCCAGACAGCCTGTTCCAATGCCTGACCATTCTTGCAGGAAGAAAAAAATTTCCTAATATCCTACTTAAACCTCCCCTGGCACATTTTCAGGCCATTTAATCTTGTCCTATTGCTTGTTACTAGGGAGAAGAGGTCCACCCCCACCTCACTACAACCTCCTTTTAGGTAGTTATAGAGAGCATTGAAGTCTCCCCTGAGCCTCCTCTTTATCCAGAATAAACTTTGAATGCCAGACTTTTTCCTCCACTGGTGGAGGAACTCTCTTACACTGCTGTCATTTCCATGGTTAAAGAGTATTTATACTCCCAACTAGACAGGTACCTCATTTTAAGAGGGCTATACTATAAATCGCAGCTCTCTGAAGTTTGAAGTAGTTGTGCTGGAAGTAAGGTTAGTGTAAATGAGGCCCTGGGTTAAAAAGCTTTCAGTCCTAGATCAGTTATGAAATGACATAGTTTCTCTCCATGCATAGTTTGCAGCTCTTCTGTGTTTTAGAACTGAAACTGTGCTTCTGATGGTATGAATAAGTGAAGAAGAGAAATGGGCACACTTACAGAAAATTGTATCCCATTACTTTAGGTGATCCTGCTCTGGTAGCGGGGGTTGCACTCAATGCTCTTCAGAGGTCCCTTCCAACCCCTACCATTCTGTGAGTCCCTGAAATCCTTAGGAATTTCAGTAAAATTTTCAGACTAAAGCTAGTGAGCACTCATAGTGCTTTGTTAGAATGCAGTTGTACAAAAGGCTTCATTAACAATAATAATACACTTTTACAGCATGTTTTATACAACAGTCTCAGAGATCATCATAAACACTGAGTCTAACTATAGCCTGTGATAAATTAGCATTATTATGCTAATTTTATGGATGGAAATAGAAAAAGACAGAGGGGCTAAGTGATTCACCCAGGAACAGCACCCAGAACCACGTGCACATGTGGCTTATCCCAACCAAGAACTGTTGTGAGACAAATGGATGTGGGATGTTAGATACATTATAAAAGGCTTCCAAAACCATGATATAATTACTCAGAGGAAGTGCTCAACAGACAAGAAAATAGCATGCTGTGGACTAACAGCAGGGAAGTTCCTTATTTATTCTTTAATTTTATAATTCAAACTGGACCTTTGCAGGGTCATTCATAAGCACCAAGAATTTCTTACTGCCTATGTTGGTTTACTCAGGTGCAAATCTAGAAGTGGAGGGTATTCTAAGTAATGGCCATCAGGCCTGAATCATCAGCTGCTTTATTCACATAATTTATCACTTCAAAGAAGAGGACAGCATGACTATATTATTATTTTTTTTTCTTTAAAGCATCAAGATAGATATAGAAAGAACAGCAAAATAATATAAATAGTAAAATTTCTCTCCAAGTTCCATATCAATCTCTTTCAACACTTTCAGCTCCTGAAACATGCTTAGTCTGATACTCATTAATCTTAAACTGATTTAATGTAGCTCACAACAAGATGTACAACAGTTTCGTCTTTACCAAGCATCAGGGACTCTATTCCAGACAAAATAAACCTTCGTTTATCTTCTGCCCTTGATGCTATTAATCACTTGTGCTTTACTTACACTGGCAGTTTGTTTCACATGCCTGCTTGGCTTCATTACCCTTTGGAGTGCCTTTTCAATTATTCCTAATACCTCCATGATATTTGGTAAATTCTGATACTTCATACTTTTGTAGAATAACAATATTTATGTAAATGCTTCTTGATAGTTCCAAAACAAGTAACTTCAATGAAGTCTGTAACAGATTCCTCAATATTAATGGCAGAAGAAAGCAAATGCTGTCTTATGAACAGCCAGCAATAAGGAATAAGTCTTGATTTCCGTTTTCTCTATTCATTAATCACCTTAAACGTTTCTCACCTGCCAAAGTTGAAGATGCCTTTCATTTGCATAGTCTCCATTTCCAATTAATCGCTATCTTCCCTGCTACAAGTATGGTCATTGGTGAGAGCTTTTTCTTGGGGATTTCACTTAAGTTAAAGATTTCCAAAGTTCAAAACTTCTGAACACTGTTTTCCCAGATACACACCAGTCATGACATTACTTCCATGCTGATTCTGACCATGGATGGTATTTGAGAAGAAAAATAGAAATACCAGGCAGTCAAAAAACCTAAACCAACCAATCCTTACTAAATGGGCTGAGCCTTACACAACTAAGCTGGCAGAGACCAGAACAGAACATATAGGTTTTGACCTCTCCTCATTCTTGGTGCTCTTTCAGCCAGACTTCCACAAACACTTGAGGCTGAAACTGTCAGCCACTGTTCTCAAAACTAGCTGCTTCCTTGTGCCCTAGGTAAATCCATGCCATGTTTTCTTCCAGAACCAACTCTATAACTTCAGTTTGTTCTGCTTCACAGCCTTGCTGCACAAACACTTGTGCTGGCACAAAGAAGAGGAGTGGGCACCTATGGTTGGGGAATAGTCAGGGCTGCTTCTTTCAGTAAGCATCTTCCTTGCTATTGCCACCTCTGAACAGTCTTGTAATTAGTTTAGACTGGTAGGAGCCAGTCAAAGACCACACTGCTACCAGTAGGGGGTCCCTGTCAGGGAGCAATGAGGGCTGGCTGCTCCTCAGGGAACAGGGAGTTATATCACTGCAGGAAGAGCAGAAGCCTCACCAGACACCACCTTATTACCCTGCTCTGTTCCCTTATTTTAGGACATGAGTAGTACCTGGGGTCAAACTAGATCATCAGACAAGTTCATGGCAATAATGCAAGTCTAAGGTCAAGCTAAGAAGTCAGTCTGCAGGTTAGGATCAGACCCAACCCTGTGATTACCAAGGCAGGTTCACAGTGCCAGAGCTGAGGTCAAATCAGGAAGCCACTCTATAAGTCAGGATGAGACCCAGCCTCTTGATGATCAGGCAGGTCTATAAGACAGAAGAGAGCCAAGGTCAGGCTGCGAAGTCAGTCTATAAGTCTGGGTCAAGACAGTGCACAACAATCCAGATCAACAGGCCCTGCAAAAATAACCACCATAGATATTTGTACACCTGAACTTAAATAGAGCCTCTGGGCCCATGGGTGTGGAGGGAAGCCCCAGATGGGGTCTTATTTGTGGATTCAGGGCCCTGACAGCTCCCAATGTCCTGTTCCTTCCACCCTTCTTATGTTAGCCTTAGTATTTGTGAGGCTGCATGTTGAGTCAAACCAGCTCACTAGTTCAGCTGAAAATTAAGCCCCTTTTGGTAGGGTTATTTTTTATTGTTTTAGTGAACTCAGCACACTGTTTACATGAACATTAGAACCAGAGCTGTGGAGGCAGCTGGAGCACATGACTCAGGGTTGAGAATCAATGGATGGTGGCAGTGTGGTCTGTGGAGCATCTATGCCACTTCTGAAGCTACACCAGAGTCTTCTGGCATAGGATGGATACGGATTTTCATACTGCAGTTACCTCCTAACTTCAGGTGTCATTGTTCACAGACTGTATGGATTATCTGGCTCATAGTTCTGAACAAGTATTTGATGTCTAGTGCACACAAGTTACTCATGGAAGGGTTGTAAAAGTGACCCAGACTTGGACTGCCTTGATGCCCTATCTATGCCGAGATGACCTATGGGCAGTTGAAATACAATAAGTCACCCATAAACCATAGACCAAACAGGGCAGTGCTGCTGTTAAACCCAGAAGTGAAGCTCAGCTTAGTTGTTTGCTTGGGCCTTGCAGTTAAACCTGTAAGCAAACCTCAAATAAATTTGAACCTTGTAGTCTAGTCTCTTTTTGTCCCACAGACATCATTATAGAATTGATTCTGTAAGTTAAGTTTGTCTTAAAATTTATGTAGCTCTGCTAGATGATCTCTGGGCAGCTGGACTAAAAGACTGTTACATATCCCTTCCAACTGAAACAGTTCTGTTCTATTCCTATTCTTTTCTCTCCTATTGTATTATACAGACACAGCTGTGGATGTACTTACATTTGCCTAAAAGTTCTAGAGGACACTCATTCTTTCGAGGAGCATGGTCGGGAGAAGAAACCTCAAAATGAAAGAGAACCAGGCACAAGGAAGAAGAAAGGGAAAAGGAAACAATGTTGGGGTTTGTTTTTTAAATCAAAGCTTGCTTTTTCTTTCCACACCCTGTGTAAAAACCCAGCAATGGTATGCAAATTAACATTCATATTTTTTTAAACAATAGCTTTTGTGTTCCAAACCACACTGACAAAGCAGAACAATCCAAGCAAAACATGCTCACAAAGTCTTTTGCCGGCAATGTGCTAACCAGTTGGAAACAGCTAACTCTGTGAGAGGATGTGTTTTGGAGAGTGACACATAAATTAAATTTCTCTTTACTCAGCTCCTTTCTCAAGCTGAATTTTGATCTGTTACATCACTACAAATTCTGTGAAGTCAGTATGATCCTGCTATAAGTGCTAGTAAAGCTCTAGGCCTAGGAAGCCACGCTGAACATCTACCAGTAAGGGCATAACTTGATTTTGAGGATCTCTGTCATCAATGAGCAATGCACTGAGAAGCACACTGCTTCACTGCCAGAGACAACACTTCTCACTGTGCTTGCAAATACAGAAAACAAGATGCATCACCAAAAACCTATCACCATTTGATTTGCAGACACAGAGAGAATACTCATGATACAGATGATACTTTTTTAGACCCTGAAGCAGCTTCATCTGTTCCTGCCAACCTGTTAACACTAACACACCACTTCAGAGCTATGGCTCCAATGCTTCAAACTACTCCACACAGGCCAGCTTCTGGCTTTAATCGGGCTTTGTGCAGTCATACAGCTTCCACAATGTCAATACTGGCATCTGGAGCTATTTTTAAAATGCACTGCATTGGCACAAATCAGCCTAGTGTGATCTAGCAAGGGAAGCATTTAGCTTCTTCAACCATAAGTAAATATATGTATGTATGTATGTAGTTGGCATTCTGTCTTACATTTGTTGTAGTGGGATGAACTCATCAGAACTGTTCACTAAATAAGCAGAAACCTGCTACTGTTTTTGCTAAGATATACAGACAACTGTCTCCTTGGTTGTCAGGGGCCCTAGGAAGTTGACTTTATATGTGCATAAATAACTAATGCTTTGCTTAGTCATTCATCTATCAGTTAGTCATTTCCTATGTATGGGCAAAAGGAAACTAGTTTAAGGGCCCTATCTTCAGTTTAGATCTGTGTATTTATTTAGATGAGGATGCAGGCATATTGTACAATTTCAATTTAAAAATTTTCACAGCTCTTATAACAGTCATGGGGCCTATGGGCAACAGGTTGGGTAACTCTTACAAGGTCATGGCACTCAATAAGGTAAGTTTAGATAAGCAAGATGAACAGTGTGACTGAGCAAATGTGCCTCCTTCTACACAAGCACTACATATCCTCACTGCTTATTATTCAGTTCTGTACTGGAGATTGAATCATTGCTGGTTTTAGGGAGTACTATGGCCTTCCATTTTGCCAAGGAGGTTCACAAGAGCACCTTCCAAGTACTGTAGAAACAAATAAATAACAGTATCACTGAAAAATTAACTCATCTTCAGTGGAAATTCCTTCCTAGAATTTCACTTCACCGTTTTTGATAATCTCAAGTGTATGCAGTGAATTTTAAATGTGGAAGAAAAACATAAGTGGCCTGGAAAATATGAGTGAAACAACCACAAAACCTCTTATTTTTTTGATCTGGACTTTGGTTCCAAGCCCTAGAATGACAACAATCTTTCCCCCCAAATCCATGAAAGTCCTAAAAAGTTAGCTGGAGCATGCCTGACTTTGTTCAGATTCACTACCAGCTGCAAGCTAATCTTGTGTAGAAAACAGTGGCAAGCAGGGTTATTCGCACCAGCATAATTTGTGTAATGACAAGAGCACTGGGTAAAACATGTCAATCATCTTCTCTGACCCCCTCTCAAAAGCTCCTCCTTTGCTCTAGCCACCACAGCTTTGCAAACAGAATTTCCTTTTGTGGGTTTCTCATGCTGAGCATACCTTATGGCTCTCTCTCATGCATGGTCTATGCTGCATCTGACTGACATTGCCATAAATGTGGGAATTAGAACTAGCAAGATCTAAGTCCCTTTTAAGAGACCAGGCAGGTAACAAAGAAGTGTTGTGTTTATAAGTTCAGAACTGTGGGATGTAACCTTTCTGGTGTCTGTCTGAAAGAGGCAACTGTCCTGTTTGTGTCTTGACCTTGTAAGATAAGTGGAAAGAATTTATGCTTGTTATTTTAGTGTAACTGTAAGACTTGTTATCTTTACCCATATATTATGCCAGTTGTATTAGAATGAGCTAATTGGTACAGCTCTGGGCTTTGTATCTTTTATGTGTCACATCACCCATTTTCGGTCAGGTATAAAAGGACCCTCAGATGCTATAATAAATGTCTCCAATTATCATATTGGAGTCCATGATCAGTCTGCTGTGACAACATAATGCACTACATTTTGTTGGCATTTCTCAGGCAGGGTTGTGGTCTGAAAGGGAAGCTACAATCTTTCAGCAAGACATGAACACACTTGGCAGCTTTGGGCTTTTTTTGAAATATAATTATATGAAATTGGAGTCATAAGATTGTTCTTGTTGGAACAACACATCTTGGAAGCAGGTTATTGCTATTTCTGAGAGAAAACAAAACCAAACCCAACTCACTAGGCAATATACTGCTTAATACTACCATGAGTGGTACTGCAATTACCAGTACTGCACCTGTCAATGCAAAAAATCAGGGCAGAGAGGATGGGAACCCTGTATGCCTCAATTTATTGTCCAGCTGAAGATTATCAGGATATTGTTAATATAAGCTGTCCTGTCTGGGTGACAGTGATAAAAGACTGCAAAGGCAGTAAGGAGAACTGCAACACAAAACCTTCTTTCAGCTAACATTCTACAAGAAGCAGCTACCAGCACTGTGTTAGCCATGAGAAGCAACACCATGCACGTTAGATAGGGATGTGCTGAGGCAGTGAGCAGGCCTTTGCATAGCACAGTGCATTTCGGGTGTGTGTGGTGTGTGTGCTATAACTGGCATTTGCTATGTGTGCTGCAAACTCAGGAAATACAATTTGCACCTCCCTGTACCAGAAATGGAATTATTCAGATCCATAAGCTTAAATTTTAGCTTTGCTTCTACCTCCTCATTGTTCTGACTAATAGGATGTTATCATAGCTAGCTACGTGTGGTAAAAGCCATCTGCACAGCCTCTGGGTTGGAGCACAGGCAGGCTCACACTGTTGTCAAAGCTAAAACCCACCCAAATTCTTCAGTGGAGCAACTCCACAGTGCAGGCCACTCCAGCTAACTGTAAGCAAAGAAATTAGTAACTGGAGTAGGAAACACAGAAATCAGGATATATCTAACAGCACAACACACTCTACTGCAATCAAGCACCAGATGGCAATCACATCCTGGGCTGCATCAAAAGAAGCACGGCCAGCTGGTCAAAAGAGGTGATTTTGGCCCTCTATTCTGCTCTGGTGAGAACTCACCTGGAATACTGTGTCCAGCTCTGGAGCCCCCAAGGTAAGATGGACACAGATCTGCTGAAGCAGGTTCAGAGGAAGGCTACGAAGATGACCAGAGGGCAGGAGCACCTCTCCTACAAGGACAAGCTGAGAGAACTGGGGCTGTTCAGCCTGGAGAGAGAAGACTCTGGGGAGACCTTATAGCAGCATTTCAATATCTGAAGGGGACCTACAGGAAGGCTTGGGAGGGACAGTTAATAAGGCCATGCAGCAATAGGACAAGGGGCAATGGATTTAAACTGGAGCAGGGTAGATTTAGGTTAGACATTAGGAAGAAGTTCTTTACAATGAGAGTGGTGGAACACTGAACAGGTTGCCCAGAGACGTGGTTGAGGCCCCATCCCTGGAGATATTCAAGGTCAAACTTGATGGAGCCCTGAGCAATCTGATCTAACTGGAGATGCCCCTGCTCACTGCAGGGTGGTTGGACAAGATGCTCTTTGAGGGTCCCTTCCAACCTGATGCATTCTGTTATTCTCTGAAGTCACTAGCATCTCAGTTTTAAACCTCAGATTTGAAACATCTTAAAGAGGCCAGAAGTTTAAAAGTAACTAAGCAGACTTCTAAATACTAAAATAAATGTAATTTTTAATTGTAATTTATAAAGTCAAGTTATTATAATATTTTAGAAACCTAATAACTGCACAAACCAAGAGACTCAAAATAGGCATCAATTTGAAATGTAAATCCAGATCTCTAAACATAAGGGAAAAAGAAACCAGAAAAACATTCTTTATCATTTAGTCCCCAAATGTGCCTACTGCAGGATTAGTGTCAAACATCTTAATTTGTAATGGACTTGGTCCTTGTGTAATAGGCAGTAATGAAAAATGAGCCCTTTGTGAGACTCTATATATTGTGAGTCTCGCTGGCAATTTTCACAGTCAGTGTACACATTTACAGATCCAGGCTTCTTTTCAATTTTACTTATCATAAACAAAGTATTTCGAGAAACACTTTCTAAATGAAGTATTTCAGAAAACATTTTTAGCAGTGGCTAGGAATGTTTTTTCTTTTGCTTAGAAATGAACTTTTGATGTGTGATGAATGAAATGGAGGGTGAAATTAGTTCAGATAATTTAACATTTGAACAGTTTTCTTTCCCTGTGCTCTCCCACTGAAGTCATGACCTGACAATCAGATGATGACTGCTCTCTCTTCTGATCTTATGCAAGTTAAAACCTTGGTCTGACAAATGATATTTGAGAACAATTATCCCAAGCTGCCTGGAGCTCTCTAGCAGAACCAAGCCCAGGCACGTGATACTAACTCCACAAAAGGAAATAAAGGTTTGCAGTTGGCTGTTGACAGAGTAAGACTAGATTTGGTTCCGTAAAGCTGGAAAGGAAATGAAGACCTCATCATTTAGTAGTCTTACCAGATAGTCTACACTTTTTCTCTTTTTTTAAAATTCCCCTTGAAAACTGAATATAAGGGAACTGGTGAGACCCAGAAGCTTCCTCACCTCCCCAGAAAAACTATAAGGACAGAGATCAGGGTAACTGAACTTTGAGACAAAGGTCAGACATATACCTTCTGTACTATATTCCATACTCTAGGAATACTGCATCTGACAGCAAGGAGCCCTCCTTATCTATCAGATGTCAGGGGTATTTCAATAGGTATTGAAACTCTGGCTAGTTTGTTGAGCCTGGTGTGAACACTAGAAATTCCAAAGGTTACTTCATGTAATTTACAACCTTCTTAGAGGCCCAGAATTATCAGCCTTACCCACCTATCAAGCACTACCTGCCTTTGGGGTCAAAGAGCCATCAAACTGGGCAGAGGATGAAGATATTATCTTGTGTCTTCTTAGCAATCTGCTCCAAGTGTGGCTTGGCTTCTCTGTGACACAAATGGCATTGTTTGTGAAAGAATATAATGTTTAGAATGATGTGTAGAATGTTTATGAATTCTGTATGCTAAAGATACTGAACCAGAATTAAAAGCTGTTATTTAGTGCAACAAACTTTTATAAAATTCCAGAGATATTGACCAAGTATTTTTTGAACAATAAACCTCCTCTTTTTTTTTATAATGGCCTTACTCAAAACACCTATCAAAATGTCAGTAAGTTGGCAACAACGTAAAATTAATACAGGAATAAAAAATTATTTAAAATCTAATTTGATACATCTGAAGTACACATTCAGATGGATTTTGATTAAAATAAATATTTCAAAATAGTGTATCCTTACCAAATCAGTGTTTTCAAAAAGCATCATGTGTCTGCTGCCAGTGTGACTTGCTGTCACTTCACTGATTTAATTGGCATTACTCCTATTCGCACCTCACCAAACGGTCTGATGTTCATATCTGGTCAAGCATTGAAACAGGCTGCCCAGCAAGGTGGTAGGGTCACCATCCCTGGAAGTGTTCAAAAAATGTGTAGGCATGGCACTTTGGGACATTGTTTAGTGGGCATGGTGGTGTTGACTCACAGCTGGACTGAATGATCTTAGAGGCCTTTTCCCACCCTAATGATTCTATGATTCTGTTTGCATGTAATGTACCTTACTGAGCTGCTACTTCTGTGTGTGACAAAATAAGGTTAAAGGTATACCAAATTCTAGCTTCTACAAAATAAAGCAAGCACCTGTGAATGGAAAATCCTCAAATTAAAAGACTGCAGAATGAGCTCAATGTGGTTCAGGCTGGTGTCTGCTTGGTGCAGCAGGGCCTTTTGAGTTTTCCACAGAGGCTTACAAGGCTGGACTGGCTACAGACATGTTCTTCTCTGTGAGGTGTTGGGTTTGGAGGGCTCCTCAATGGCTGGAAGCAGCAGAGAAGCCATCTCTCAGTGTAGCTACAGTGAGAAGAAGCATCTGCCTCCAGCCCTTCAGGGAGCAGTATCTCCACATGGTTACTGGGGGGGAAAGGAGCAACTAGAGGCACAGAAACATTATTTTTAGGAATGGTAAAATGATGTGGTAACTGTTCATTCTGGGAAGCCTCATTAATAATAACTGTAGCTTCTCATTACAGTCTCATTACATTCCTGTTAAAAAAGAAATTAAAAATTACCAACTCAGGGAACTGTCAGCTCAGTAATGACCTGAATAAAACATGTGCCTTTTTAAAGAAAATCTTGAGAAATGAGTCTGCACTCCTTAATCTTGCAAAGCCAGTGCACCTGAAAATACTATGAGGCTGAAATAATCGTCTCAAAGCTAGGAATACACTAATTGGTTTGAAAAACTGAAAATGAACAAAAAATGCTCCAAAAGCAATCTTATAAAGGTTAACAATAATTTCCTAATACATACACACAAAAAAGTATTAAAATAGTATTTGCATTCCCTATTAAAGCAACTTCACAGAAGATCAACTGATTTAAATTGAAAAAAAATTTTTTTTTCTTGTTACTTTTCTGTATTTGGTGCTACTTCAGCTGTAGCCATCACAACAGTGGAAAGGGCATCTCCAATCATCTGTGATGTCCTTTGCAACTACTGACCATGAGAGCTCAAGACTCCATTTTGAAACCAGGGAGAAGTTAACGACTAAGTCCAAATGCCCCAGGAGCCAATACTGTCTTTCAAATAATAATCTTCATTACAGTTTTATTACACTAAAGGGAAATGAGCATAGCATTTGGGAAAATAGCATCAACAAATCCAAGCATTACTGCCTTATCCTGGTGTCTTGGTCCGGAGAGGGAAGAGACTCAGTTCTTTTGAATATTCCCATGTTGTGAAATTAGAGGCACAAACGAGGCCAAAATATCAACAGCTAGACTACTTATTACATAAATAAAATGGAAATAAGAAGGGGAGAGGGAGAAAATAGAGAGGGAGAGAGAGAAGAGAGAGAGAAGAGGAAAGGAATTATATTACCACACCCCTCACCCCCCCAAGACAGTTTGAGTCTGGAGGAAAAGTGCTGCAGGAGATGCTGGGTTTGTAGAGAAACGGTGCTGAGGCTTTGGCTGGAGAAGAGATGTGGTCCTCTGGGCAGCCTGGGTCTGTAGAGAAAGGGTGCTGAGGCTTTGGCTGGAGAAAAGATGTGGTCCTCTGGGCAGCCTGGGTCTGTAGAGAAAGGGTGCTGAGGCTTTGGCTGGAGAAAAGATGTGGTCCTCTGGGCAGCTTCTTCAGCTCCATGAGTTGCAGCAGGCAGGACTTAGGACACAGAGAGAGGGTTCAGTCTGCTTCTCCCAGGCTCCATGGCCTCTTTTTCTCTGGAGCAGCATTGTCCCAGGCTTTTCCTTCCTTCTCAGTGGCATGGTCCTTCTGCGTTTTTTCTTCTACCAAGCCAGTAGTGCCTCAAGTCTTTTATACAGTTTTTAGTCCTTAGGTATGTGTCCAAGCATTGTCCCTCAGGAATTCAGGGGCCAGGAAATCCTCCTTAGGTACATATCCAGGTATCGTTCCCCAGGAAATCTTTCTGTGCCTTTCTGTGTGTTTGGGCAGGGGTCTAGATGGAGGCGGGGGGGGGGAGGGGGGGGGGGGGGCTGCACCTTTCCCTTCTCCATCTACCTGCCCACACACTCATTACACATCAGGAAACAGGTGGTGAGTCCATTGTCTCGCCATCCTCCCTTCTTGGGGGTATCTGATAGCTGGAAATGATCTTGTCCTGAAGGCGTGATGGCTGGGTCCTTGGGCCAGTGTTGTAGGCCAGCTGCAGTCCAGTGTTATCACGATGCAATCACAAGGTGATTTGCATCCAGGATTGGTAGACATGATCTTTGCACATTCTTTCCAGTGGCTCTGCCCAACAACATATTGTCTGGGCAAGCAGCAAGTGATTTTATCTTTGTTGAGTCACACAAGGAGGGACAAGGTTTAGTCTCTCACACCTGGTCAGCAATGACAGAACCACAGAATTGTTCTGTTTGCAAAAGTCCTCTAAGAATATTGAATCCAGACATCAATTCAACACCGCCATGGCCATTAAACAATGTCCACACATTCTTGAACATCTCCAGGGACAGTGACTCCACCACCTCCTTGGGCAGTCTGTTCCAATGCCTGACCACTCTTTCAGGAAAGAAAGTGTTCCTCATGTCCAACCTAAAACTCTGCTGGCACAATTCCAGGCCATTTCCTCTTGTTCTGTCACCTGACTCTAGGGAGAAGAGACTGACTCCCACCTCACTCCAACCTCCTTTCAAGGGAATTGTAGAGAGCAATAAGGTCTCCCCATTGTCTCCTCTTCTTCAGAATAAATCCCAGTTGACTCAGCCACTCCTCACAAGAGTTATTCTCCAGACCCTTCACCTCCTTCCTTTCCATTTGATAATACAAACAGTGAGTGGACAAGTATTTCTTTCACACTTAGCTTCTCTGCTATTTATTCTCTGTCAGCCACACTAGAACACTGCACAAACTGAGTCATCAACCGTCTGTCAAATTCCAGAGCATGGAATGCATTTTCACCAGCCTCTTCTGGGAGGGAAGCACAGAGCTGCTGTAGCAGCCACAGCAGCACTCTCTTATATCCTTCTTATTACCTTATATTACCTCTCTTCATGCTGGAGGAGTTTTTTCAAATACAGACAGTCCAGAGGCCACACTGCCATTTCTGAAGAGCCTTCCACCACCTCTTCTCTATCACCTCTTAGTGCAGTTTCTACCCACTCTTTACATTTCTGTTTTACTGATAGCAGTTACAACTTGAGTGACTCATTGCACCACAGTCCTTGGAGTCACTTCCTGTACAAGAAAATAAAAGCTTTTCCTCCTTGCTAAGAAATCTACTTTCTGCTGGTATTTGAGCGAGACAGTGGCAATCCAGAACTGTCACCTAACACTTTATGTGTTACCATTTAGTAAGGACTAAGAACAACAAACACATGAACTCAAATTAATTTGAACTAAAATGCTCACAGTGACACACTCAGTGCAAGGCAGGTGGAGAAAGCCCCTCTCCCTAAAAGAGGAATCCTGTAAGAGTAACAGCATGTGCAATCATCTTGCAAATTCCCGTCAGCCAATGGCTTCTCCACTTACCTGTGTGAAATTTTGTATGGCAACAAGGAAGGAAAAGAAAAATGCCAATAAAGTGAGATAATAAAAACACCAAATAGAAAAATATGCAGCAGCAGAATAAGAAAAACTTTCCACTGAAAACAAAACTGGAATCTATCCAAGAAACAATGGCCTTGTTAAAATTCAGAAATTAGAAGTGAAGTAATTATAGACATATCTTTTTTAATTAGTAATACGCAAGGAGCATTTTTTACTCCCCTAATTGTGGACTTAGCCCTGACATAAGCAGTTCACACTTCTAATGAGCAGTAAGTGTGTGGAAGGTGTTTATGCTGCTCTTTAAAAATGAGGGGACTGAAACAAAACAGTAGATTTTATCAGCCAGTTTTGAGGAAGGGGTAAATACACATTGCACCCAGGCACTGTGGCAGTCTCCTTCTCCTCTTAGTGTGAGCACTACAAATGCTGAAAACGTATCATGGAACTGTAGAATGGTTTGGGCCAGAAAGGACTTTAAAGGTCATGTACATCCAACGCCCCCATCGTGGGCAGGAATACCTTCCACTAGACCAGGTTGCTCAAGGCCCCATCCAACCTCACCTTGAACGCCTCCAGGGAGGGGGCATCCACAACCTCCCTGGGCAACCTGTTCCAATGTCTCACCACCCTCACTCTAAAGAATTTCTTCCTAATATCCAGTCTAAACCTACTGTCTTCCAGTTCAAAGCCATTTCCCTTGTTCTATCACTATAAGTCCTTGTGAACAGTCAGTTTGGGTTGAAATAAAAAGGTTTGGATTCAGATTTTCAATTTGGATTGAAATAAAAAGGCTTTCATATAGGCACATGCTTTTCAAACTGAGGTTCAATCTGGCAAGTACCAACATGCAGGCTGCTCCTGTGTTCAGCATTAAGCATGCTGTATTTTACTTTGGAGATTAGGAGTTGGTTTTAATCTTAGCTGATGGACCTTTAGCATTATTTTAAAATGTGTCTAGATATATGTAAATATTTACAGGTAAATATTTTACAGTTCATATAATTAAGGATCACTTTAAAAGCTGTGTACTTGCAGAAAAAAACCCACTGATATGAAAATATATCTTCTTAAACTGCTACTCATATAATATTTACATTACATGTTATACACAGATGATCACAGGATGTCAGGGGTTGGAAGGTACCCAAAGAGATCATCAAGGCCAACCCCCCCTGCCAGAGCAGGACCATACAGTCTAGCTCAGGTCACAGAGGAATGCATCCAGATGGGCCTTGAAAATCTCCAGAGAAGGAGACTCCATAAGCTCTCTGGGCAGCCTGTTCCAATGGTCTGTGACCCTTACAGTAAAGAAGCTCCCCCTTGTGTTGAGGCGGAACCTCCTGTGCTGCAGCTTATATCCATTGCTCCTTGTCCTATCACAGGCAGCAAGTGAGAAGAGCCTGTGCCCTCTCTCCTGACACCCAGACCTCAGATATTTACAAACATTTATTAAATCCCCTCTAAGTCTTCTCTTCTCCAGACTAAAACGCCCCAGGTGCCTCAGCCTCTCCTTGTAAGGCACATGCTCCAGTCCCCTAATCATCCTTGCTGCCCTCCTCTGGACCCTCTCCAGCAGATCCCTGTCCCTCTTAAACTGGGGAGCCCAAAACTGAATGATGAGATGAGGTCTCACCAAGGCAGAGTAGAGGGAGAGGAGAACCTCCCTCTATCTGCTGGACACACTCTTCTTAATACACCCCAGAATCCCATTGGTCTTCTTGGCCACCAGGGCACATTGCTATCCCATAGATAACTTGTTATCCACCAGGACTCTCAGGTCTCTCTCCACAAGGCTGTTCTCCAGCAGATCACCTCCTAACCTGTACTGGTGCAGTTTATTGTTGAACCTCATTTGGTTCCTCTCTGCCCAGCTCTCCAGTCTGTCCCAGTCTTGTTGGATGGCCACACAGCCTTCAGCTGCATCAGCCAAGCCTCCCAATTTGGTGTCACCAGCAAACTTGCTGAGCAGATGATTATATATTCTTGTTCAAAAAAGCTTTCTACCTCTGATAGTATTTGAGGGTTTACACATGCAGAAATGGAAAAAAACAACTATTTTTTTTCTCCACCAGAGGGAGGGAGAGCATCTTTGGTTGCTAGGCAGATTTTGAAACAATTTCATTCTACCTCATTTAAAGCAGTAACAGTAAAATTGGCAGGGGGGAGAGAGTGGGGAGAAAACAAAGAGATTGATTCAGTCCATTATATTACCAAAAATGAAGCATTTCGTGTTCACTTAGAGCTCACTGGAGAAATGTACTGCAAGGAGGAAAAGAAGACATGATGTGGGAGGAGTTCATATGTAGACTGGCTTAGTGATAAGAATGTAACACTGAAAGTTTAGGTGACCATGAAAAGTTGCAATGAAGATGATCAGAGGGCTGGAGCACCTCCCCTGTGAGGACCAACTATGAGAGTCTGAGATCTGGAGAAGACTCCAAGGAGACCTTATAGCGGCCTTCCAGTACCTGAAGGGGACCTACAAGAAAGCTGGGGAGGGACTTTTTACAAGGACTGGTAATGATAGGATGAGGGGCAATGGTTTTGACCTGGAAGAAGGCAGATTTAGAACTGGCTATTAGGAAGAGAGACACTGGAACAGGTTGCCCAGGGAAGCTGTGGATACCCCCTCCCTGAAAGTGTTCAGTGCCAGGTTGGATGAGGCCTTGAGCAACCTTGTTAGTGAAAGGTGTCCCTGCCCATTGCAGAGGGGTTGGAATCAGATGACCTTGAAGGTTTCTTCCAAACCAAACCATTCTATGATTCCATGATTTCTTTATATGCTGAGATACAGACAAACTAAGCACAAGGCAACAATTCTTTGGTTTGTGCTTTTACTTATTTCAAAGGAAGCCCTCTGTTTACTGCTCAAGAACAAAAGCTTAGCCGGGAAATGTAACCCAGGCCTTAGTATAGATGTCTGAATTTAATTTCAAAGTTTACAAAATTCTCATAAATAGAACATAAAATATATTTATTTTCTGTACTCCTGTTTGTATTTATTTAAATTTTCTAAAGAACTTGAGTTCTCTGTTTAGGCAAAACTGTGGCCATTGAAAATCTGAGTGCTAGAGACTGAGAAAAACCTAACTAAAAAAAACAAGTGACACAGGAACAATTACTGGAAAAGAATTACTCTACCTTGGACAAGCAATATCAGGATTTGTACAAAGAGTTGTGGCTGAATTCTCACAGCAATCTTTGTTGGAGGATCTCTGCAGATCCTAATGCAGATCAGTTATATTCTGGCCCTCCAAAATGGCCTGTAAAACTTTGGAGAGTGAGACAGCAGCAAAGTTCCAGGAGCTGTGAGAACACCCTGGCAGCTTCCTGCAACCTGAAAATGTCTGGTTGAAGTACTGATGGAGATGATCTTATGAGATTTGAGTCACACAATACAGTTCAACTGTGAACTGAGTAAGTTGCCTGCTGTAACCTGGCTAAAATATTTACATCTCTTATTACAGTGGACAGCAGCAGATTTCTCTCCTCCTTTCTAATCACTGTTTACTTGCTCTGTTCTCATGAATCAAAATATTATTGCAGTTCTTTTTAAAAAAGATATTTCTTTGGGATTTTGTACACATCAAATTACTAAAATGTTGATGTTAATATTTCATAAAACCCACACTATTTTTTGATTCATTCATCTACAGAATGCAATATTTGGCAGTACTGCTACAGAGAAAAGAGGAGCAGAAAAGAACATCACACAGTTCAAATCCATCTTAGATGTACTCAGAGGTTACAAGCACAAATATGTGATTGAATATTTGCAAAATGCTTATTGATCAGGAGATTCTTTTGATCTAAGGGACTGTCAAGAAAAGCAGAAAGCAAATTACAGAACAAAGCTACCAATAGATTTAAACCGCTGTTTATTGGTTTAGACAAGACATATGTAAAACATTGATTCCATGATACTATGTTTCTGTTCTATGATTTACTTTGTACTTGCTGGAGTGAAGTATTTCAAGAGTGAAAATTTAGAAAGCTACAGCACGCCAGTTAATGCTGTGATTTGAACGCCACAGGCTGAAGGACTAAACACTAAATCAATGTTTTAATTTATATTAACTAGTTCAGTGCTAATTTGCCTGGAATTTGCTGTTAATTTCTTTTATTTGCAACAGGTGCAACCCATGACCAAGTCATCTACCTCTGACTGAATGCTCTGAGATTACAAGTTTGAGCAAGAGGAGGAAGTGTCTGGCAGTGCAGCTGTGAGTCCTACTGGAAGGACCCTGATTTCTCTCTCCTAGCACTGTGCTGCTGATGTTTAAGCAGCTGCAACCCCACCCTTAACGCTCACAGGTTTTAAACCAGAAAAGCCAGATATTGCCATCTGCAAAGCATGGAAGTGTTACAATAGCACTTACAAATAATAGTGGTTTTCTGATAAGATAGTTTGTTTTACCTTCTCAGTATCAACTGGGATTGCTAGTGTACAAGGTTGAGATTAAATAGCACTGGGGGTGGGGGGATGCGGAGAGAGTGTTTTTTTAATCACATCTTCCTTTGTTTTGTGAGCAAGTGCTATTTTTCCTGTGCTGAGACTTTCAGAAGCGGTGAAATAACGGCGAAGAACCAACAGGACATTCATTTTTCTGTTGGCTTCTTCATCTGCAACCTGGAAATCCATGTCTGCTGCCCCTGAATGACTTTACGTGAGTAGAAACAGTACAGTTCAGAAGCAGCACATGCTGAAATACATGCTTCTACCCGTCCAATGAATCCTGCCAGCTCTCTAGGCTTCTCCAGCTCAGTGTCCTTTTCCCACTCACTTTCCCTCTTTATTCTTACTGCAATTCTTGTGGAAGGACCTGGCCCAAACTCCTCATATATGGAATAGTAGTACTGCATTTTGCTGAGGGAGGCTAATGTGAATCTTGGCAAGGCACTGATGAAATAGCCATGCCACCCTTGAGGCAGGATTATTAATGTCTTCAACATCCCTATCTGCTGAGGATGATACTTTCATCCTTTTAATACGCTCCAGGAAAGTTTAATTTCTCTCACAGGATACATGTAGTAGTTTTTTAGACATGGTGCCCCCAGATTAAGAAAATTGGACTCTATCTCCTGATCCCTCACATATCTGTAGCTGCAATAGTAGGTCAGGTCTTGGAGAGGAGACAAAGAGAAAAGACAAGTAGTTATTGTCAAGATGAAAGTCTCTGTGCCAGCAATGATAAAAATGTTGCTTTTTCTTCCATTTTGGAATTCCATTCCCACAGTCTATCTTCAGTCTTCAGTGAATATGAAGATAGTAAGCTAGTTCGTTCTTTCCCATTTGCAAAAGACTCTGCAGCTATCATGGGAGGAAGTGAGGCTGTTGCTGAGAATGTTAATATTTGCTTGGGGTATTCTTTGAGGGTATTGTTTTGTGGTAATTCCATCAAAGACACCAAGGATTCTCTTCAAAAAGGCAGTGGGAAAACCAACAAAATACTAATTACTTCTGTTTGGTAGTGTGGAATTGCCAAAATGAAGAGAAACCACAGAAATCTGGGAAGTAGGGTGCCAACTTAACGAACGCTTTAGGGAAGACAATAATCAGCACCGCAGCAATAGTATCATAGAATCATTTTTGCAGGCTAAACACTCCCAGTTACCTCATCCAATTCTCATAAGAAATGCTCTCAAAACCCCTCACCAGCTTTGTTGCCCCTCTCTGGATACTCTCCAACACTCAATGTCTTTGTTACACTTCAGTCCCCAAAACTGAACCTGGTATTTGAGTACAGTATGGTGCCAAGTACAGGGGCATGATCACTTCCCTACTCCTTGTTGGTCACATTATTCTTTATCCAGGCCAGGAGACTGTTGGCTTTCCTGGCCACCTGGGCACATATTGGCTCATGTTCAGCTGGCTGTCAACCTACACCTGCAGGTCTTTTTCTGCCAGGCAGCTTTCCAGCCACTCTGCCCCAAGCAAGGAGCCTTCATGGGGTTGTTGTGACAAAAGTGCAGGACCCAGCACTTGGCCTTATTGCAATTAATCTTTGCCCATTGATCCAACCTATCTAGATCCCTCTGTAGGGCCTTCTTACCCTCGTGGAGATCAACATGCCTGCTTAATTTCATGTCATCTGCAAACTTACTGATGGGGCACTCAATCACCTCATTGAAATCATTGATAAAGATTTCTGACAGGACTGGCCTGAGCCCTGAGGAACATCACTTGTGACTGGTCACCAGCTGGATTTAACTCCATTCACCACGGCTCGCTGGGCTCAGCCATCCTCAGCAGAGTGCTGTGGGAGACAGTGTCAAATGCTTTGCTGAAGTCCAGGTATGTACAGCCTTACCCTGCTAGGCAGGTCACCTGGTGATAGAAGGAGTTCAGGTTGGTCAAACAGGACCTGCCCTTCATGAACCCATGCTGACTGGGCCCGATGCCTTGGTCGTCCTGTACTTGCTGTGTGAGCGCACCCAAGATGAACTGCTCCATAATCTTCCCTGAGGTAACAGGGGGAAAAGCACTGAGAAGCTAAATCAGCACTTTATGTTTTCATCAATACAAATTTTCAGAGGGCTGACCAGTCAGTAAGCTCTTTAGTGCAGCTGCCATTTTGAGCAACAGGGATTGGGCAAGTCATAAAAGTGCAAAGTGAAGAAAAAATTAAGGACTGGGTTCTGGATGAATGAACTGCTAGATGGGTTGAATTTGGATGGGTTGCTGGGTTTGAAGGGTAGTAATCAATGAGTTGATGTTTAGTTGGTGGTGGCAAGAAGCAAGCAGAACACTCTAGGTTTAGTACTGAAGCCAGTATTATTGTTTTCATTGTAACTTGGCTGATGACACAGGATGCACCTGTGGCAGATTTTCAGATAATACTAATGTAGAAGGGGTTGTTTTCAAACCAAACAGTAGGGCTTTCAGCTGAGAGTACTTTGAGAAACTTAAAAAATAGGATAAACTTCATGAGAAATCTCATAAAGTTTATCAAGGAATGCAAAGTTGTGCATATGGGGTTGAATAGTGCCAGGCACCAGTGCAGGCTACCTGAGCAGCAGCCCAGCTGAAAACCATGTGGCTGTCAGTGAACTATTAGTTGAATATGAACCAACAGGATGTTTTCATTGTGAATAAAGTGAACCATAGACTGAGTTACATTAGGAAGAAAGCATGGACAGCAAATGAATAGAAATTATTAGCCCTGCTTGTTCAGTGCTAGTGAGTACACACCTGGGATAATGTGTCCTGCTGTCAAGAAATAAGGGAAGGGCATGCAGAATGCTGATGAGATGGTAAATAGCCTACACCATATGACTTGTGAAGAGATGTTGAAAGAAGCTGAGCTTGGTTAGCCTGGCAAAGAAGACAATAAGGGGACATCTGATAACGGTCTAAAACTACCTGAAAGAGAGTGGCAAAGATCACTGAACTGAAGTCTTAATAGTAGCAAATGGTGAAACAAGAAGCAAAGGCCACAAGCTGAGTCACTGGAGCTGTGATTGGGCAAGGGTGGTGCTGCACAGGAACATACTGCCTGGAAAGGCTCTCAAGTCTCTATTATTGAAGGCTCTCGAGAGTGGATTAGGCAAAGCCATGGCTAACCTGAAATACCACAGGTCACAGTCCTGTTTCCAGTGAAAGGCTGAACTGGGTGGGTCCCCAGAGATCTCTTCCAACCACCACTTCTATGAATGTAAAGGTCTAAGTAACTGTAGTGTCCCCCAGATAGCAAAGAAAATTGTTACCAATTCCTCCTACTCCTGCCTTTCTTCCTCCAGGTCTTCCTCTGCTCCTGTCTTCCTTTATGTTACATTATGACATATAATTACCATGTTTAAGGGACTAGTAAAAAGTCCTTCCTTTTCTTCTGGGGTTGCTTGGCTTGCCATCTAACCATTTTATACAGTTATGATTTCTAAGGCACCAGGGTCTGACAGACTTTATTGACACCTAATTTTACTGGATCAGGCACCTTACAAATCTTTATTAAAACTGAAAACTTATTCTAATACTATAGAATTGTCCTTCCCATTCTTACAAAATGGACTTTTTCCCCTACTGCACATCCTTTGTACCCTTGGTGCTAGACCTGTGCAATTTAATGGTTAAAATTCAAGTAGATCCATAGATACTGATCTTCCCAAGGGACAACATAAATCTAGAACCACAATGACATATGAACCAAAACTGCTGAGGCACTATGACACAGCCAAATGAATTCCGTACCAGATCAAGCTGTAAAAAGAGAACATCTGCTAGTACAAGGATTTAAGCATGCAAATGGCATCTTGGGTACTAGAGGGAACATGGGTTAATAGCAAATCAAACAAATATTTTTGTGACTAGCTGGCCTTCTGGTCTGCAAGCACACATTGTCAGCTCATGTTGAGTTTTTCATCAACTGACACCCCCATGTCCTTCTCCTCAATACTGCTCTTGAGCCACTCTTCGCTCAGCCTGTATTTGTGTTCCAAGCTATTCTCTCTCAAGCTACTTCTTATACCTTCTTGAACAGTATTTACTTATGCTACTCAGTGCAGTGCTGTGGGACACCAGGACCCTCTGATGATGAAAGTGTTGTACAGTGGCAGCCTGGGTAAATACACTGCAAAGCAATTAATTGCAGAATGTATACTTCATTAATGTCAGGTCATTCAGGAAGGTACAACTGAGGTCCAGAAACTGCTTTGAAAAAGTAGGAGTATGTTTCTGCTGCTTGTTTCCTCCCCAAAGGAATTATTTGTGAAGTTTATTTCTTGCACAAACAAGGTATTATGGTATTGTTGTCCAAAAATTGTGTTCTTTCCCCGATGTGCAATGAGCCAATCTCACACACTGAGAGTAGCTATGGATTTACTACAAAGTTGCACAAGTTTGAATGTTGGACAGGTGTTCCCACAAAGCCAGCAACCCAGTTTATTTGGGGAAGGGACTTTCTAGCTAGGTGCGATTTTAAACATTATAATGAGGGTAGTTCACAGAAAGGGTCCTGCTAATCTTACTTCTCCTGCCAGAATACCAACTGATTATCTCAAGATGTTCTCCACCATATACAAACCCAAGAAGTCTTTTCCAATTAAGAGCTATTCTTGATATCCTAGATGTTTTCTTAAGCCTTTTGTTTTATTTTGATGGGAGCTCCCATCAATCTTTTGGCCCTTTTGCAGGGATTAGTCCCTAGTAAGGCATGCATTGGTTAGACAAAGTGATCACTTTTACACCATACAGCCCTGATCAGTGGTCCTCAAAAGACCAGCACAGTGTATTCAATGCTCAGACAGCATACCTAGTTTCAGCTGGATAACACAATGAAGCTTTCAAGCTTCATTCTCAGGGTAGTTTGGCTGCAAAGATTCAACCAGCCCCTCTGAAGTAAACACAGTCCAACTGCCACCGAAATCTTGCTACCAGATGTTTTTATAGGATGATCTCCTTTAACTCTCAGCTCTACATGTGGGCGATAACCTGTGCGGCAAGGAACTCCGTTCAGCCAGCAGAGTGTGCCTGTGAGAGGGCTGCAAAGCTCTGCCAAACCAGAATCAGCCGGTATCGGAGGAATGAGGGAGCGTGGAGAACTGAAATCGCGGGGAATGGAGACAAGGCGGTGCCGAAGACGAGCTGCCTCGCTTGGGAGAGGCTCAAGACCGATGCCAGACTGCAACAGAAAATAAGTTCCGCGGCAGCGAGCAGGGCCGGGGCTGAGCGGGGCGAGGGAGAGGGAGAGGGGCGCAGGTGGACAGCGGAGCCCGCAGCTGCACCTGGTACGCGTAGCGGCTCCGCCGCTTTGGCTGGCAGCCCTGGCGGGGTCCGGCGCGGTGAGTACCTCGGAAGAAGCCGCACGGCACCGGCAGCGGCAGCAGCGGCGGCATCGGCATGGGCGTGCTCAGGGCAACGCGACAGCTGCATCGCGACAGCTGCATCGCCTGCGGCAGAGGCGGGCTGGGCTGGCCCGGCGCGATGCCGGTAGGCGCTTGGCTGCCCGGGGGGCGGCGGCGGCGGTCCCGCCGTGCCGCGCGGGGTGACCAGGGGCCATCCTTTGTCCACGGGCGGGCGGCGCCCGCAGCTGCGCGCAGCTCCCGCGCGCCGCCCGGCCCCGCCGCCCCTGCAGCCCTTGCAGGCGGCGCCGGACCGCGCGCCTACACAGCGGGCTCGGTCACAAGCGCTGGCCCTGGGGCAACCTGGGGCTCGGGGAGTAGCAACCCTGCCCATGGAATCCCAGAAATCCAGTACGGTGGGGGTTGGACGGGGCCTCCAGGAGTCATCTAGTCCAACCATCCTGATAAAGCACGTTTTCCTAGAGCAGGTTGCCCACGATCACAATGTCCAGGCGGGTTTTAAAAGTCGCCAGAGGAGACGCCACAACTTCTCTGGGCAGCTCGCTCCAGGGCTCCAGCACTCTCACAGTAAAGAAATGTTTACTTCCATATATTTATGTGGAACCTCACCTGCTTTAGTTTAAACCCACTGCCCCTCGTCCTGTCACTAGGCACCACTGAAAAGAGCCCAGCCCCATACTCTTGACTCCCACCCTTCAGAAACTGATTAGCGTTGTGAAAATCCCCTCTCAGTCCACTCTTTTCAGACTGAAGAGCCCCAGGTCTCTCAGCCTGTCCTTGTCAGGGAGGCGCTCCAGTCCTTTAAGCATCTGCTTGGCCCTCTGTTAGACTCTCTCAGTAGTTCCTTGTGTCGACCTGGGGAACTGAGAAATGAACGCAGTACTTAAGGTGCAGCCTCAGCAGTGCGGAGTGGAATGGGAGGAATACCTCTCTGAACCTGCTGGCCACACTCTTCTTAATGCATCCCAGGATACCATCTGAGCAGTGCTTTACATAGGAGAGCTTAGCTTGAATGCTGAGGAAGGCATGATATGCCAAGCTCCAGAAGTTACTATCTTGAGGGTGCACCACCCTTGTGCCTCCGGGTGGTCCTGTAACAGCCTGTAACTATTTACAAAAATAAAGGTACATCACCTGATACAAGCCATGCTTGGCACCAAGGTGATAAGAATGTTTGCTATCTGAGCATCTTTCTGCTGTCCCTGTGGACATAGGACTCACACTCACACTGAGGCAGAACAGCACCAAGGTGTCTCCTGGAAAAGTTTTGTAAGCAAAATTTGGGAAACAACACTGAGAAGCAGAAAGCAGCAACCCAGGTCTGGAAATTGAACTGCTCCTGACCTCATGCAAACTGGTGACTGGCAAATAGCACAGTCCTTTAAGCATGTACTCGGTTTGGTTTTCCTTGCTGGGTGTGCAGTTTTGCATCATGGCGCTGGTCTGCAGAAGTGGTTGGTGTCTACATCTCCAGTGAAGTCATCAACAACTAGAGTGCTAAATGTATTAGCAAGCTGAGGTTATACTTCCAAAACTTCTGGTGCCCAAAATAATGTTGTTTTAACAATGTCTTTTTCTGTGTGTCTTCAAAAGACAAATAATAACACATGTAGCATGCCTACTGTGAATACTGTGAAGCAGAAATCATTTTTTACGAGTTATCCATTGGAAGTGCCTTTATGGTTTTGTTCTATACTTTTTAATGCTGAGGCAAGTCAGATACTGGACAAGGTTACTCAAATATTCATAAATTATTCATCATACAGACCTTTTATAGCGAGGTCAGATTTTTTTCTGATGATCCAGTTGAATGACAAGCTAGAAAACCATAGCTCCACTGATGGTGCAGTGAATGTGAGTGTTTTGCTGCTAGCTTTCGTCTTATTATACAGCACCTGCATTCGTCTCTAAAATAGCCCACGAGTCAGATTTTCAAAACAGCTCAGCATGTTTGTGGGCACTAATGTTTGGGCCAGTTTTTCTAAAAGCCCTGCATACTATGTATGCATACAATAAAAAAAGAGCCTTATTTTTATTTTTTTTTTAATAAAAAAATCTAGGTCTTCCCCAGCTGACTATAGAAGAGTCCAGCTTCTCCTTTATTAAATGTGATCCCTTGTGAGGGGCTGTATTGAACCACTGGTGCTGTGAATGAGTTGTCACTACCTCATTCATTGGGAAGGTATGGCTTGCTTTACAAACCAGCTGCTGTCCTTTTCCTTGCAGTTTCTCTGCAAGGATTGCACAATTGCAAAGAGCCTCTTGGGCTTCTCTACCTTCTGTAGTACTGTGTTCATGGCAGTTCCCCTTGGTGAGGGAAGAAGGTTGAGAGCAGGTAAGTGCATTTCTTCTGGTGTGATAGATGTGATGAGTCAGTACTGGAGAGAGGATCCAGAGATCCAGTGCTTCATTTATCCAGAGCCTGAGAGTTTGTGCAACTACTGGAGAAGACCTGCACTGTTTTCAACTATATTCACTCTGAACTTGTGACCTTAGTGGGAAGTTCATAGTCTAAAATTGATAATAAGCAAGAATCTGGTCCAAAGAGAAAAATATATGCATTTTCTGAAGATTTGTGGAGGTTGATGCATTTATGACATTAACTTGCATCTACTTAATCTAAGCCCATTTTGTCAATACGACTGCAAAGATCAGTGTCATATCTTTGCATCTCAATGATTTTTGCTTTAAATAGCAGAATAAGAGATAGATCTATTCCCTGTCCAAAGAAGAAAATTTTTGTATCTAGTACCAGTATTCAGATGTATACAAAACCAGTCAAAAGCATGAAATAGAAAGGTAAGGCTCCACTTTTAATCCTAATGCTGAATCTTCAGTTACATAACTTTATATTCCATTATCTAAGATACACTGTAATATCCAGTATATGTTTTCATTAATTTTGAACTGGGCATGTTTAACAGCTTGCAATTATTCTTCCTCTGCTACTTCTTCCTCATTCTGCTGCTTTTTGTTATTTCCTATTAGCATGATTATTCAGAATCTTTATTACCTTTATGCAATTAGTATTTCTTTTGTATGTGGGCTGAATCCTCCATAGGTAGTCACATAAACTACATTACAGGGTACCTAGCTTCAAGTATGTTAACAGCAAAAATCTGAGATGTCATCTTTAAGACCTACCCTTGGCAGAGAAATGATGACATGTGATTTTAGTTAAGACTATCCCAGGCTGTCCTCTTACATTAAGAAAAAGACTCTATCACTGCAAAACTCTGACTTCCTGTTTGCTACCCTTCCTGCCTCAAACACTCTGCAGGACCTCTAGAAAGACCTGTTCATTATCTCTGCCTCTTGATTTAGAAAGAAAAATCCAGAAATTAATTTCAGTAAATGTTTCCACTGTCACCCAGGTGTGGACTTGTCAGTTGGTTCCAGCTTCTCTGCTGCTCTGGCAGGTGTTAAATGTGCCCAACTCTTGTTCTTCTTTACTGTGTGGCAAATACCTTCCATGGCCAAGTTAGGAGTAATGACAATGTAGTCCATAAAGAAGTATCCATCTATGAAATGTTTGATACTAGGAATTTTAGCTCCAATTGACTGTGTGAGACAAATCAGTGTGCTCTTGGAGGAACCTGCTATTAAAGCTGCTCTTAGTTACACATAATTCCCAGCACTGCAAGTAAGGGATATGTGGCACTGAACTGCAAAGGTAAATGAGTGACCAGGCAGTCAGGAGATGTTATATGTATTGGCAGATTTTCACTGGTGTCTGTGCAAGGAGCAGAAAGTAGCTTTAACTGGTCAGCTCTCATTACATATTGGTGTGAAATATCTCAAGGCCTCTGTATGTTTATCTAGCTGTAAGAAAAAAGTATAATAGTTTGGAAAGGTAGTAATTTGATAAGCAAAATATACCCATGTGTAAAGACAAGTTTAAAGACAGGAGATCAAATTTTCAGTTAGTACAGAATCTGAGTTACTCACTGGCAGTTTCCAGTAGGGAGAGGCCAACTGAGGCACGTCTTCTGAAAGCTTGAAGAATAT
Source organism: Dryobates pubescens (assembly GCF_014839835.1). Lineage (NCBI taxonomy): Eukaryota > Metazoa > Chordata > Aves > Piciformes > Picidae > Dryobates > Dryobates pubescens. Next base: position 7,239,463 of record NC_071624.1, on the reverse strand, counting down.
GTAAGGAGCTTTTCAAAACAATTGTTGATAACTTTCTTCTCTCTTTTGACTGTTGTGTAGCTGATGGCTCTTTTTATTTCTCAAGAGAAGGAAAAAAAAGAAAAAGTTACTCTTTCTGGGAATTTGTATCATTAAATTTCTAGTCTCCATGGAAACCTATGTGGTGCTTCACAGTTGGCTAACGTTTCAATATGCTGCAGCAAAAATCAGAGGGAGATTCTGCGCCTTGCCTGTTAATCAGTTAAAAAGGAAGTTGAAATTATTTTCATATTCACTTAGAGTAACATTCATTTATGTTTTAGCACTATTACATGGATTAATACTATGGAAACCAAAAGCATAATAGCAAACAGTCAATTTGACTAATAAAAAGCTTTCCAGAGAGGTATATACAATCTCCTTGTTGTAATTTATGTAAGCAAAGTAAGAACCTTAAATCTTTATCTTTTTCTGTCTTTGCTCTTGTTTTTCTGCTGCTAAGATTCATAGAATCATAGAATGTTGGGGGTTGGAACAGACCTCTAGAGATTGTTGGGTCCAGCCCCCCTGCCACAGCAGGATCACCTAGGGCAGGACACACAGGGACACATCCAGATGGGTTTTGAAGGTCTCCAGAGAAGGAGACTCCACAACCTCTCTGGGAAGCCTGCTCCTCACCATAATGAAGTTTCTCCTCATATTGAGAATGAACCTTCTGTGTTCCAGCTTGTATCCATTGTTTCTTGTCTTGTTACAGGATACTAACTTCACCTGACACTCCCCTCTCAGGTATTTATGGACATTAATTAGAATAGATTAGATCCTCTCTCAGCCTTCTCTTCTCCAGACTAACCAGATCTCTCAGTATTTCTTCATAAGAGAGATGTTCAAGTCCTGCAATCACCCTCATAGCTTTCCATTGGACTCTCTCCAGTAGATCCCTTTCTCTCTTGAACTGGGGAGCCCAAGACTGGACACAGTATTCCAGTTGTGGTCTCACCAGGGAAGAGTGGAGGGGTAGGAAAACCTTTCTGGACCTGTTGGACACACTGGATGCACCCCAGGAAACCATCTGCCCTCTTAGCCATAAGGGTACATTGCTGTCCCATGGATCACTTATTTTTGGCATCTCAAAACTGGTTTCCTCTGAAAAGATGTAGTAACTTCATCTACATACCTCTTACAGGTTTCCTTTTTATATCCCAAGTTTTATCAGCTTGAACACAAAAGCACACAATCTTACCGGGACAGACACTAGAAGGTGATACAGCGAAAGAACACATTGAGAGTGACCAGACTATTTTTGTGACCACAGTCAACCCATGAAGAGTGAGTGCTTGAAGCCATCTACAAGTAAGTGAAGTATATAGTGGAAATTATGCAGTCTACTGTGTTAACTTGTAAATATTCCTGCACAGAAAACCATGAAAACAAGCTACATAAAAGCATTTACTAGAGAATTTTCTAAGCATTTTATGGCTGAGCAATAGAAACTTTACAGTGGCACTAAAGCACAGCGGTGAAATGCGGTAGTGATGTATGATGTATGCTATTTACTGTAACCACACTGCACTACCTTATCTTTTTGTACCTATTCTGAAGGTATGTACTGGCATTTACTTTATTTCAGAATACTGTGGAGAAGATGTATGCTAGTCGAGAGGATATTGGATATGATTTTGGAGATGACTCAAAAGTTGGAAGTAAACCAGTTAAGCCTAATCCAAACATTGATGGAGGATGGGCTTGGATGATTGTATTTTCCTCTTTCCTTGTGCACATACTTATCATGGGATCCCAAATGGCCCTTGGAATACTCAACATAGAGTGGCTTGAAGAGTTTAATCAAAGTCGTGGCTTAACAGCGTGGGTTAGCTCCCTCAGCATGGGCATTACACTTATTGTAGGTATGTTCCTGCATAATTTATTTGAAAACTATGTAGATTATCACAATATGTTTGCCACTCATCCCCCAATTATTTTTGTAGTTTTTCCACTTTCTTAACAGAGCTGCCCGAGTTCTCCTGAGCTGCCTTTTTAAATTCAACAGGATAAATTTCGCAAGTTAGAGGGAGAAAGGGAACCACAGCAAAGATGACAGTAACTCCAGGAGACAGCATCAGCAGGAAAGGATGCTTGTGACTTCAAGGTCTCACTAAAATTAAGAAAACACACGATATGTGAAGTTTGTGGTCCTCCCTGTATTCTATCTGGGAGGAGAAAATGTTGAATTTCAACAGCTTATATCTCAGTTTGGCAGCTGAACTTAAACTTACTTTTTAAGTTGTTAGTTCAACCCAAAAATATACCTGGAGGGATACATTTGTGTACATATGTATGTAGACACTTCTATATCCCTAACTGAATATTGAAAAACTTGTGTTTCATTCCACTGGAAATGAAATAAAATCTTTACTTTCTAGCCAGATGTTGAGAAAGGTACCAGTTCTAGTGTCCCCATCACAAAAAGGACATAGAACTGTTGGAGTGAATCTAGAGGAGGACCACAAAGGTGATCCAAGGGCTGGAGCACCACTCCTATGAGAATAGGCTGAGGGAGCTGAGATTGTTCAGACTGGAGAAGAAAAGACCCCAGGGACAGACCTTATAGCTGCCTTCCAATACCTGAAGGTCACCTACCAGAAGGTTGGAGAGGGACTTTTCATGAGGTTGTTTAGCAACAGTTCTAAAGGGACTGGTTTTAAGCTGAGGGAGGGTAGGTTTAGACTGGATCTTAGGAAGAAGTTCTTCAGTGTGAGGGTGGTGAAACTCTGGGATAGGTTGCCCAGAGGAGTTGTGGATGCCCCCTCCCTGGAGGTGTTCAAGGCTAGGCTGGATGAGTCCTTGAGTAACCAAATCTAGTTGAGAGGCTTCCCTGGCCATGGCAGGGAGATCGGAGTAGATGGTCTCCAGTGTCCCTAAGCTGTTATTCTATGAGCTATGATTCTTCCTCAGGTTGAACTGTCCTTTCTTCAGGTGGCTCCTTTGATTTTAAGTCCTGTGGGAATTTGCTAAGTATTTGGTCAGTTGGTTTAATTTTTCTTTCCAAATTGCATGAGTAGTCTGATGTTAAGCAATTTCTTTAAAACATTGAGAAACTTCATGTGAAAAATTGCTATAAAGGGCAGAGAATTAACTAAATAAGGTAACATTTTTCCATTTCTTTTTTTGAACAGGTCCTTTCATTGGTTTATTCATTGGCATGTGTGGGTGCCGCAAGACTGCAATAATGGGAGGGCTGTTGAATGCCCTAGGGTGGATATTGAGTGCCTATGCCTCAGATGTGCACTGCCTCTTCCTTACATTTGGAGTAACAGCTGGTAAGAACTCTACTGACACTTGGAAATTCTTCCTATTATTTTTGATTCCTTTGAAGGTGATCTGGATGAGGAAAGAGACTGTGAAGTTACTCCATCTTTTCTTTCACACTTTACAATCTGTTATGTTTGCAGAAAACTTACTCAGTGGACTGGGCCCAATGGCTTCTGTTGACATGTAAATCGACTGTGTGAAGATGGTTTCTCCCAGCTGTATTTATTAGAGGACATTTTTAACTAGAATAATTATGTAACCCAAACTCTAACAAGTGGCATATAAAGATATTAAGCCACTGTTAAATTACATATCTAACTAACTCCTCTCTTTGTCACAGGAATAAACAGCAAATGTTTTCTACGGGAGTTTCTCTATGTTAATAAAAGACCGTGTTATGATAACTAAGTAATGCTTTAAAATCCATTTTAAAAGAGTGTGGTGTGTTACTGCTGGTAGGCAGCTGAACCTCACACAACTGCTCACTTGCTCTTTTGGAGAGGGATGGGGAAAGAATTAGAAAGGTGGATGTGAGATAAAAACAGTTTAATAGGTAAAACTAAAACTGCATGCAGAAGCAAAGCAAATTAAGGAATTCTTTTACTACTTTTCATGGACAGGCAGGTGTTCAGCCATTTCCAGTAAAGAAGGGTTTCATCACATGTAACCATTACTTGGGAAGGCAAACACCACAGCTCCCAAGGTCTTCCCTTCCTCCTTCTTTTCCCCCAGTTCTATTGATGAGCATGACATCATATGGTATGGTATGTCCCTTTGGTCAGCTGGGGTCATCTGTTCCACCGTGTTACCGCCCAGCTTCTTGTGCACACTCAGCACATTCACTGGCAGGGTTGCACAAGGAACAGAAAAAGGCTTGATACTAAAACATGCTTGTGTTATCAGCAGTGCTTGGGTCACAAATTTAAAACATGGCACCACATGAAATACTATGAATAAAATGAACGCTGTCCCAGCCTCAGTTAGAACAACGCATGGGGCCACATTTCATACACATTTTCTTATAAAAGACATTCAGATTACATCAATAGCCACTAATTAATAGCAACTATCCTTGCTGCCTTTTTTTGCAATCAAAATCATTGAAAGAAGTAGTATTTTGTAATTTTTTTATTGGAATTAGGTCTCCAGAATACCTTTTGATGTATAAGAGCCCAATCAAAATTTCAAAAGCATGTTTAGGCATCTTTCTTGAAATCAACAGATCCATAGTGCTTAAATGCTCAGTTTCTAGCAAAATGTTGGCTCTTGTGAAAAAAAATCAGTTACTTTAAGAAAGTTAGGTAGAAGACAGGAAAGAGTCCAATGGAGTGCCATGCAGATGTTAGGTGACTGGAGCAGATCTATGACGAGGAGAGGCTGAGAAGTCTGGGGCTCTTTAGCCTGGAAAGGAAAAGTCTCAGGGGGAATATTCTCAGTCCACGTAAATATCCAAAGGTGACAGGTCATGAGAATGGAGATGGGCTTTTTGCAGTGGTGCCCAGTGAAATGAAAATGGGCAACAGGTACAAACTAGACTACAGGAGATTCCACATAAACATAAGGATAAGCTTCTTCACTTTGAGGGTGCCAGAGCACTGGAGCAGGCTGCCAGAGAGGGTGTGAAGTCTCCTTCTCTGGAGACTTTTAAAACCCACCTGGACACATTATTGTGCAACCTGATCTAGGTGATCCTGCTCTAGCAGAGTGGTTGGGCTAGATGATCTCTGGAGGCCCTTTCCAACCCCTGTTGTGGGATTCTGTGGTTCTGTTAATCCAGTATTATCTACTTAAAGCACTACTCCATTTTATTCACGGCTCATTTCTGAAAAGAGATACTGTTAATAAATATGAAACAAAAATGTTAAAGTGATCCAAGTAAGAAATTCAAAATTTGGTCTTTAATTATTGTCTGAGTAACACAGAGCAATACAGGTGGCTTCAAAATATCACTCACTCCACGAATAACGTGGCCAGTTATGTTTGTAGATGAAGCGTGTTATCTGTGTTATATGTTACAGAGAGAAGTGATGTGAAAAAAAATTAATTGTGCACAATACTAGTAATAGCTTCAGTACCCTCTATTCCTTCAACCTACCCTTTCACAGAATGTCATAAAAATCTGCAGAATTTCTAGACATAAGTTTTTCTTCTAGCTCTGTGGATGGGATAAAATGGAAACTATCAAGGATCACTGTGTTGATTTGTTATACCACCATACCATAGATTTCTGTAATGTCATACATTTCTGAACAAAGAACAATAATTACAGGCAAGATTGTGCCCTTTTTGGAATGTCTGTTTCCATTTGTATTTAATATAATCAAGCAGACAGTAATCTACAGTTTTTCTCAAACCTTGTTGCTTTTCAGAAGGAGCATACACAAGCTGTCAGACAAAAAAGCAGAGACTGAGAATTTAAAGAAGGGCGAAAACCATATTTTCAGACAAAATATGAGGCAAATATTTACATGAGGCAGAGCAGTGAGATGCTGTTGCAGGAGTAATGCTGGCTGGAAAAATAATGTGTACATGCCTAAGATGTTTCATCCAATTGCAGAGATGCCCTTTTCACCTCACTTGCCATCCCCTCACTCACCACCAACTCACTCTCCCCTCACTCATGGTCCCTTCTCCATCTCCCCACTTCCAGGCCCTGCACTCAGGATCTCAGTCACTCATCACCTCAAACCCCCTTCACTTTACTCCCATTCCCTTGCTGTTCACTTACCATGGCTGGCTCCAGCTTTGAGCACTTCTGGGTGGCTCCTGTTCTCCACACTGGTGACCTGCTGTGCCAGGTGCCCTCAGATGGTGCATCCCTATGATCCTGCTGCCTCACTTCCAGTCTCAAAGTGCCTCTTCTGTCAATGTGGTTCCCCTCCCTCAGCTCCTCACAGCCGTGTCCCCTAACCTGGTTGACAGCGTCATCGCAGCTCCCTGAGTTCTCCCTGTGGGGACAGAGGAGCCTTGTCCCCCCTCACCCATCCTGAGGGGCCCCGGGATGTGTGCCTGGAGCTGTTGGCGGCAGAGGCCCTGTGGGTGGGGGCCAGGGCAAGCCTGGGCCGTGCCTGCGGCGAGGCGGGAGCAGAGCCGGCCCTGCCGCTGGGTCGAGCCTAGGATGAGAAATCTGTGAGGGAAAGGTGTGGAGAGGCCTGTGGCCTTGGGCTGACCCGAGGAGGTAGCACGCCTTTCGATGGGATTAGACTGTGTTCTGCTGTGCGGCTCACAGAATCAAAAGATAAAGCAATTCAAGAAATAAAATGCCCTTTCTGAGGATGCAGAGGGGAAGTGCAGTAACTGAGGCTGTGCTGTTTGCTCACAGCAGTGAAGGAGAGGTTGGGCCGAGCAGGCAGGCAGAGAGACTTCCTGGCTGGGTGTAGGGAGGGAGACCTTTTGCAGTACAAAAACCTAATCATATATTTGCATAGCAAATAAATATAGATACTTCTAACATGCAAAATGGTTCAGCTCTGACCACAGTACACTGCCATGATTGTTAAGGCTTTGCTGGAATAACACCCTTTCTCCAGTTCACTTATGGCTGGATCACACTGTAGCTGCATGCAGCTACATTATCTACCATTCAAGAGAACTTTTAAGCCCAGAACGGTCTTCTAAATTATGATCGTAGTGAATTTGGAAGCATATGCAGCATATACCTCTTCCTGTCCAAATCCTTGCTGTCAGGAATTTGCTGTGAGGAAAAACTGGGCAACTGTTAACTTCAGTGGTGTGTTTGCACAGCCCTCAACACTTTCTGATTGAACAAGGTACCATTAATACCCTGGCTTACAATTAGAAGTGAGAGATTTTGCACAAAGTTGCAGATCTACCTTTTAAGAATATACCTGTGCAGCTACTCCGTGGTCCTCCACTGGACTTCCCAAATCAAAACCCGGTAGCCATCCAAGGTCCCACCACCAGGCTAAGCCCCCATGCTCACTCTTGAAACATATCTCATGGTCGTTGTGTCTCCACAGTTACAAGGCAAGGACAGAAACTGAGCCTGGATCATCACTGCTGGTGAACTTAGGCAAGAGCAACAAGCTGTGCCCATTAAGCCATTTCTGGTTGCTAATACAATCAGATGCAAGTATAACAAATGCAGATATTTCAAAACAGTGTTTGTTGATGTTTGTCCCCCACATTAAGTGTTGCTGTTTCATTGTGGGATGTTTGGGAGTTTGCAGCAGTGTCATGCCTAGCTGATGTAAAGGATTTGTTTTCCATGTGTTTCAGTTTCTCCAGCAGTTCAGTAGTAGTATTGTATTCTCACTGGAATGAACAGTGCAAATTTGGGAAAATCCTACAGGACAGAAATGAAATCTAAAATGGGAATGGAGTATTTATTCTTCGTTTTACTACTCATTGCACAAGCACTTTATATCTCATTGGGAAAAAGTTCAGATTGATTTTGGCTTTTATTTTCATAGGCATTGGAAGTGGCATGGTTTATCTGCCTGCGGTGGTCATGGTGGGGCAGTATTTTCAGAAGAGAAAAGCACTTGCACAAGGACTCAGCACCACAGGAACTGGGTTTGGAGCTTTCTTAATGACTGCCTTAATGAAGTACCTCTGTATTGAATTTGGGTGGAGAAACGCCATGTTCATCCAGGGTGCCATCTCTTTGAATCTTTGTGTTTGCGGGGCACTTATGAGACCACTCTCTCCCAAAGAGATTGTTAGCGAAAAATATGTTTTGAGAAGAAATAGTGAAGGTAATCATGCAAAAGCTTTGTCCCGTTCTGCAGAGACTATAAAATCTAGCAGAGTCCTTAGTGAAGAACTGGAAAAAAAAGAAACAGCAAATGAAGAAGTGCTTGACAGTGTTCAGCAAATAGAGATCGGAAGTAAATCTCAAAGTCAAAGGAGTATGTATGGACTGCGCATTCTTAAGACAGTGAGCCAAATGATGGTTACAGTCAGGAAGGGCTTTGCCATATGGTACTCCAGCTACTTCGGAGCTGCATCACTGTTTACCAATAGAGTATTCGTGGCCTTTATAATTTGGGCTTTGTTTGCCTATAGCAGCTTTGTCATCCCCTTTATTCATCTTCCAGAAATAGTCAAGCAGTACAACCTACCTAGTCAGAATAATATATTTCCTTTGACATCCATTATAGCCATTGTTCATATTTTTGGTAAAGTGATTCTTGGAATAGTCTCTGATCTCCCGTGCATCAGTACGTGGAATGTCTTCCTTATGGCTAATTTTACTCTGGTCACTTGCATTCTTACTTTGCCACTAATGCAAACATATGTTAGCTTGGCTGTGGTTTGTGCTCTGATTGGATTTTCTAGTGGCTATTTTTCACTAATGCCTGTTGTGACCGAAGATTTAGTTGGAACTAAACACCTTGCAAATGCCTATGGCATCATCATTTGTGCCAATGGAATATCTGCATTGTTTGGACCACCCTTTGCAGGTAAAATGCTCAAATTGCTAACCAACAGATGTTTGTATAATAACCTTGTGACTTGTTATATTATTAAACTTTCTTATGTGCTATCAGCATGTGTAATTAACAAAATTACAGCTGCTCCAGAATGGACATGTGTACAAATTCACAGATCACCTCCACTGGATTCCAGTCCACTATTCACACACTACAAATTGCAATCCTTGCAAATAACCCCAAATGCATCACAGTCTATCCTTTCAGTGGTATGTTTCCTTAAAATGTTATCACATACTTTTTTAAAATGAGAAAAGTTTAACCTATATTTATGTATTTTGTGTAATATATGCACTATATTTACTCATGCCTCTAGATGAACAAATGAATAGTTTTCAGGGTAGGCAGGTGTTATTAGTACAGTACTGCTTCCAAGAACTCTAAAGTGTGTTTGGATGTCACCACTCTGAGCTGCCAATGGATGTGTTGATTTAACTAACCTAGTTTTGCCTTCCTTCAGCCAGAAATACCGACTCTGGGGACTGCACTGTTCATAATCTCTTTACTGCCATCCACAGCAGAAGGTAGAAGTGTATGTATGTTATCACTACAGTTACTTAGGTTTATACAAACATTCATACATTTTTTCATAGAAGTATAAAGTATAAAGAAGTGTAGGAGTATAAAAGAGATATAGGTGCTGATTGTCAGTGCTGTAGCCAGAATACAGCTGTCATCTACAGAGACACACATCAGAAGAAAGCAGCAAGAAACCTTGTAGCAGCCATCATCAGCCATGGATGACACGTGGCTGAAGCTTTTAGCAGCACAAACAACCCAGAAAAGTGAGAATGCTCTCACCTTCTCTCCCCATCACTGAGTGAGCCAACATAATGTAGAAGAAAGCTCATCCAGTGCAGGGGTGTTTTAATTCTTTCAGCACCTCAGTCTGTGCTGAACATGTCTTTGCATTTGGTTATCAGTAACAAAGCTTCTGATCTTGAGGTTACATAGCAATGCAATGCGGGAACTTTGCTATTTTGGGTTCTGAAACCTTTCTGAGGCAACTTTAATGTATTTTTGTAAATGAGTTAAGATAGGAACAAGAGTCATTGCAGTACTGAGTACTGACTTGAAAAGTCTTTTATTGTTATGTGAGTCTTTGAGAAAGCTATTGGAAATGTGTTTGCTTGCAGAAGGCACAGCATTTGAGCTAGCCTGCAATATCAGACGTTTTACAAAGTTAGTTGCAGGACGGAAGAATTAATTGGTTTTGAATTCCAAAATGTCTCTTTTAAAGGCAGACTTGCGATAACTTGTTTGAAAAATGTGCAGTTTTAGAGTGAAGATTGCTTGTCTTGTTTGGATGACACATAGCTGGAGTTCTATTTTAAGACCTCTGTGGTGCTTAAATGAGGGGTTCTGGTGAATGAACAAGAGATTTTGTTAATACATTTCCAGTTGTAGCATCTAGAGGATGAGACAGTCACCACCCTTTTTTCCCATAATACATTTATGGGTTTGTCTGAAATGTCATGAGATAAACGTGCAGTGTTTTTCCCGTTGTCAAGCTTTGTTACCAACGTGTCTTGTCTTTGTTTTTCAGGTTGGATCTATGACATCACACATAAATACGATTTTTCTTTTTACATATCTGGCTTGCTATACATGGTGGGAATAATATTTTTACTTATACAACCTTGCATTCAAAAGAAACAAACAAGAGAAAAGCCTGCAGAAGGAGCAGAAGTATAGAACAAATTCCAGAAGTCTTTTTACAGAATGTTTTTGTTTCACGTTTCTATTGTATAGCAGTATGAAGCTGTTTTTCTTATGGAACCACCCGCATTAAGCTGTACTTAAGTGAAAAGCAGATGTGCTCCAAAATGCCAATAAATTGCTAGAAGTGTGGTTTTAAATTGAGTTAAGATCTTTTACTTTAGAGCTAGCAAATACAACGATCAAAAGCACCCAGCTAGTCTTTTTAAACTGGAATGATGCTAGGAGCCTTTACCCTTACTTCTCGTTTCACTGCTACCCATTACTGCAACTCCATTGACTGCAGTACAGTTACTCCTATTTTACACTAGTCCTACAAGACAATTTGATCTGGATATGAATGATTCATAAGTGTTTCCTACTGTATATTCTGTCTAATAAAAGATAAGTTATTGACTATGAGGAAGTGATGCTGTTTCATACTTGGCCAGTCAATTACTGTTGAAATGCTAGTACAATAACTCAGTTAATTCGTTGTATTAAAATTACTATTTCAGTGATGCAGAACTGAAGAAAAGTTCTCAATTTTGGCAGATGGCATTATAAATGCTGTAACACTTAATGCACCTGAAGTAAAACAAACATAAAAGCAAAACCAGGCAACGTGTGGACAATATTATTGTTTTTCACAAACTTGGAAAATGTTTCCAGAAATAGTCTGAAGTTTATGGTTGCTTTACCTAGTTAGAAGTACTGCAGAACTTCATAACATTGCCATTGACTCCTACATTGGCTTGTTTGCCTAGTAAACAGCACTAAAGAAACTAAGTTGGGCAAAACTTGCCAGACACATTCTTATAAAGAACAGAACACCAAGTTTAATAACAAAGCCTGTTAAACTATTGCATTATGAGCAGTTGTGTTGCTCCTTATAATCCACACCATGAACTAAGATGGGTCATGTTTGTTTTCACCAGAAAAGCAGATAATGCAGAGCATGGAGGAGCTATAGAGCATTTAAAATATTCAAATTTATTTTCTTAAACATCATTAAATACCTGGTAATCAATGCAGAATGTTTTGTACAGTGGGAAAGGACATACTTTTTTCAGCTTCGAGAGGTGAGCTGTTCATTTTCCTACCAAATAAAAGTCGCTGCTAGCTTTATGAATCCATGACAAATCAATTTCTTAATTTAATACTGATACCTGCTGTTGGAATTCTTTAAAAGTAATTGATATTATTCAATTACATTGAACAAAAATAGGAAATAGTTCAGTACAAAACATTACCATTATACAGGCATTTTGGATGGTTAAGAAACTGTTCTGAACCACAATTCATATTTTGTATTGCAATTCACTAGCTTCTTAGTTTTTCGTCTCTACAACGGGGATATGTTTTAAAATAGGTCATGGAAATGAGCTAAGCTAGAAAAAGAACCTGTAAGACATCCCCCTGGTTCATTCATATAGGATAGTTATGTATGGCCTTTAAAACGACTGAAGTAACAGTGAACTGCAACATGTGGCATGGACACACAGTTAGTAATTTCTTAAAATAAGCCTTTTTGCTGGAGAAAATGTTCATGTAAACTTAAATATCATCTAGTTCCAAACTCTCCACCACGGGCAGGGACACCTTCCACTATATGCCCATATTTAAACTTTTTCTTTAAATTTCTGCTTGCTTTCTGTCTCGCATCATTCTGGTGATCTGATGAAAAAAGTACACCACTAAGTTAAAAATAGCAGAGCCTGGGTTTTAATGTCATGTATTTAGAAAAACACAGGGAAAAAACCCGATAATAATTGTTGGAGTTTTCTTCCAATGGCTTCTGAAATTTATAATAACAATTAGATCTCTTCTGTAAGTCAGAATGGTGCCAATGCAGAACTCCTCCAGTCTTGCATTGGGAACCTGGCTCCCTCTGGTGGGAACAGCGTCTTTGAGCTCACTGAAAGAGATTTTTCTTTTTGCACTTTAGTTTTTGCCTGTTTTGATTCTCTAAAGAACTAGTACAAAATAAACTAAAATACAGCACTTTGCTGAAAAAATATTTGGAAAACTCACAGAATGCTTGAAGGGTGGTGTCCGCATGAGGACTTCATTATCACAGAATCATAGAATCATAGAATGCTATGGGTTGGAAGGAATCATTAAGTTCAACCCCCTTGCCAAAGGAGGATCACCTAGAGCAGCTCACAGAGGAGTGCATCCAGATGGGTCTCCAGAGGAGACTCCACAATATCTCTGGGCACTCTGGTCCTTCACACTCTTGCACCTTCACAGTAAAGAATTTTCTCCTTTTGTTGAGGTGGAACTTTCTGAGTTCTGATTTGTACCCATTGCCACTTGTTCTATCACAGGACACCGAAAAGAGATTGTCCCCTTCTTCTTGACACCCACCCTTCAAATATTTATAAACATTAATAAGATCTCTCAGTCTTCACTTTTCCAGACTAAACAGCCTTTCCTCATAAGACTGTATATGGTCTCTTTTGAGATTGAGCTTCTTTTGCAATACTTAAAAATGGTACCTAATGAAAACCTAAAATGCTTTGAAATGTGTACTGAAAGCATCTGAATATTTGTGCTCAAAACTACACAGAGGAATGCTGTGGTTTAGGTAACAAAGACACCTGTTTAGTTCAGCCTGAGAGGATATGTTGCACAGGATGGAAGTACAGAGCCTTTCAGGTTCCACTATTCAGTCCTGACTGGAGAAACTAATTTTTTTTTTCCCGTTTGAAAATCTGGAAAGGCTATTCTATAATTCCACACAAAACAGCATTCCAGATCATACATAAATTAGTCTGGAAATGAAAACCCACACTATTGGGATAAATATTTAGTTCCTTAAAAATACTGCTGAAATGAAAGCTTTCCTATTTGTGGTAAATTATTTCATTGTGTCAAAATCTTATCTATATTACTATGCAATTTAATTATATTTCTAGGATTTCCTTAAATTCCAGAATATCCAAGGCTTTGTGTTAAACTAACAAAAAGTTTACTGCCCTCCCATAGTACCTTCTCCTACTTCACACACACTTTGCAAATGACAGATAGATTACAAATATATAAAGAAACAATTTCCCGCCCTCCTTTCTACCCATTTTCTTCCTCTCTTTCAGTTGTTTCTATTCTGTCATCCTCTACTGGTTGTTTCCCAGTCACTGTATCATCCATTTTATCTTCAAAGTGAAATAAAGCCCTGAAGTCAGCAAGCTTATGCACTTCTGTGTGCCCTGCATCTCTAAATTAATGACATGCTCTATTTTGCTAAATCACTACTTTCTCCTGTGCTTTCTTCACACCGTGATGTGCCTCAGAGCCCCAGGACTCTTACTGGAACTGTTTGACAAAATGAATATTTGCCCTTTTTCCAGTCCCCAATTACAGCTTGCACTAAAAGAGGTTCAGAAATTTAAAATAGAAGACAGGTTTCATATATTGCATCCACATTTAATTATATAATATATCACAAGTGATATTAAGTATTTTATATGTCTATAAACCACCTGTCCAATCAGCTGTTACATGCAGCTGGTGGGTCAATATACAGCTTAGCGTAGACTTTGTACAAGATAATGCATCCCTCTCATATCTCATTTGGTGCAGGCTTTTTGCACAGACACTGCAAAATCTGAGAAATTGGCAGCTTTACTAACATGAGGATCTCCACTTCCCTCGGGTCTGTGCTGCCACCCCAGTGGACACCCTATGCAGTTAATGAGCAGTATGACAGCCTGGATCAGTGGTTAGAAGTACTCCAAGACCCCAACAGCCTCCTGTTTCCTTCTCACTTAATAGGATTCACTTTCCATCAAGGGAAATTCAACACATGTATTCCATCTCTGATTCCTTCAGGCACCTGGAATGCTGTGCCTGTAACTGTGCTCACTCAGCTGGTGACCACAGAAGAGAGTGCACTGTAACATGAGTGCTACCATCCCCCTCACTTGTGACTTTGGTTTCAATCAATGGTTGTGTAAGTGTGGGTTCTGGTAGTCTTTTCGCCCAGAGAGATGTTCCTCTTGTGGTTTTTTTAAATTACCATAACCCCAGCTGTCCCTGCCATATAGATGACATTTAGCATGATTTGGGTGGAGAATTGAGTAACACAGTGATACTTGTTCAGCATGTGCTGTGTTTGGCTCCTCACACCGAGCAGTGCCAACTTTAACACTAAAACTGCAGTTAATTAGGCAAAGGTTTTCGCTCGGGCATCACAGCCTTCAAAATCTGTTTTGAAGCCATGTGTTTTGCTGTTTTAGCCTTGCTTCACTAGTTTTAGCCAAAACAGGGCTGGCATCTTCACAAGGCTCTTTCCTTCAGCTGTTTGGCAGGCCAGCTTCACAGATCTTCATTGCCAGAAGTAACAGGAACATCTCTGGTTTGTCAGCACTTCGACCTTGCTCCTGAAGCACACTAACTCACAATCCTGCCTCACAGTAAGCTGGGCAGTTATCCCACACCACCACCGCCAATCTCCTGTGCTCACTTGAATTCATTCTCATTAAGGCCTTTGTACCCACACCATAAGAACAGCAGTACAGCCATAGGCTCTTGAACTGTCAGCAATTTTCTACAGAACTTTTCTTGAAATCTTGGGCAGCCAAGAGGGCCAATGGCATCCTGGCCTACATCAGGAACTGTGTGGCCAGCAGGAGCAGGGAGGTCATTCTGCCCCTGTACACTGCACTGGTTAGGCTGCACCTCGAGTACTGTGTCCAGTTCTGGGCCCCTCAGTTTAGGAAGGATGTTGACTTGCTGGAATGTGTCCAGAGAAGAGCAATGAAGTTGGTGAGGGGTTTGGAACACAAGCCCTACGAGGAGAGGCTGAGGGAGCTGGGGTTGCTTAGCCTGGAGAAGAGGAGACTCAGGGGTGACCTTATTGCTGTCTACAACTACCTGAAGGGAGGTTGTAGACAGACGGATGTTGGTCTCTTCTCCCAGGCAGCCAGTACCAGAACAAGAGGACACAGTCTCAGGCTGCACCAGGAGAGGTTTAGGTTGGATGTTAGGAAAAAGTTCTATACAGAGAGAGTGATTGCCCATTGGAATGGGCTGCCTGGGGAGGTGGTGGAGTCGCCATCATTGGAGGTTTTCAGGAGAAGACTTGATGGGGTGCTTGGTGCCATGGGTTAGTTGTTTAGGTGGTGTTGGATTGGTTGATGGGTTGGACGCGATGATCTTGAAGGTCTCTTCCAACCTGGTTTATTCTATGTATGTATTCTATGTATAGCCTCAACATAATATAGACCCTGTGAGAAGTCTCATCCTGTTACAATCTGGAGATGTACTCTGTCCTGTTCTCTCAACGACAAGGTTACTCCATCTCTTTGAGGTCTTTCAGAGAATATCTAGCTATTACACCAGATGAGTTACATCTGTTTTCATCTTCCTCCTCAGGTCTCACTATTACTTCTGTTTTCAGTAACTGTACAACTTCACAGGCCTCATTCTAGGCTCCTATGGCACCCCTATGGGATAAGAATCAAATTATTTTCTCTGCAATATGTTTCTCTTCCTTTTTTTGTTTTTGTTTTGTTTTTCTATAGTCTAAATCCCTTTTCTTCCTCTGAGTTACTGCAGCAGCCTTTTCTCAGGCTCTGACCAGGACAGAAAATATACTTTTAGGGAATCCAGACCCACAAAAATAAGCTTCCTAGATCACAGCTCTGAACATGTTATCTTTCCATCCCTCCAATTACCTGACCCTACACTGACCAGGAAAGTTGGAAAAGATGACCTCTCAAAAGTCTTTCCAACACTGCCTAAGTTATCCTGTGACTTTTATCTTTTTGCACCAACAGATTTGCCCTCAATATTCCAGGACTTTCAGGCTCTCCTTCCTTAATTTATTATTTTATTAATTAATCTCTGAGAGGTTCTCCTTAGCTCTCATCAGTCAATACGGGCAACTTCTGTTATTCACTCTTTAAAGTTTCAATTCAACGTGTTCATGCTGTTTCCTATGCTCTCCTGATAGATGGAAAGAGCTTCCCAGCAAACAAACATGCTCTCTCCTGTGTTTCTTACAGTTCCTTGCTGTGAGGTCTACAAAAACCTTGAAAAAAAAAAAATATCTCTTTCCTTGTGCTCTTGTCTCTTGCCCAAGCCTTATGGTCGCAATGATTTATTCGGTTTGTTAATGAGCGTAGCATAAGGGGATCCTGGCCCATGGTTGAAGTTTCTAGACATTCCAATAATGTAAATCATAATGCAAAGCAGAGAGTTTAGATTTCAAATACTTAACCCTGGAAGGAGTATGTAACACCCAACCGTGGTTACAATGGAATTATCTGCATCATTGTGTTTATTATATGCAAGAAAAGTTTGCAGGATAAGCACAGCCTCTGTAACAGACTTTCTAAGATCTAATTTTTTATTGCACCTATTCAGTTGTTTGGCTTCAGATGATTAATTTATTGTCTCAAACTTTAAGCAAAGCATAGGGATTGATGATTATATTAAACAGGATATGAATCAAAAAATTGATGCACAGCAAATCTAATCATGTAAAAATAATTTCTGTTTATTTATTTACTATTTCAAATCTGCATAAAACTTGAGAAAGCCTAGCAATATCTTCAAGTTCCAGAAAGGAAATGATGTACAGGAGCAACAGGACAGGAAACTGTTCCAGGAAATCAGTTACATTGGCAGAGACTGAGTACATGTTCCACAACTTTGGCACCAAACACTAGAGCAATCTGAATTATGATGAAAAACTCCAATGACCCAAAACTGAGAGACAAGAGATTTGTTAAAGTCTGAAATTTCTTCCCAACAATCCCACATTATTCAGATACATCCTAAAAAAGAAATCAATTACAAAAGTCAGCTCATTTTTTTTGATGTTTCTAGAGAAAATAACATAACTTATATTGAACATTAGCTGAAATACTACAAATTACTAGTCTTAAGAGTTGCTAGTTGCAAGCCAGCCCAGTAAAACAAGGCTTTAGTTAAAACCCTGTACATTATCTAGCATGCAGCAACCTCTTATCTCAGCTGAGGAACACTGAGACAGCAGCAATGCTGAAGCAAAACTTGTCCATATCCATTTAGTCTACACACAGATATTCATTTATGTAAAGAATGTGCTGTTTACTCAAGAGTAGAGTCAGTAAAACAACTGGGAAAGGTACTTCAGTTTTATGCTTTGGGGAAAATAATGGCATCTCTGACATTAGGGCCCCAAAGAGGATCAGAGGGCTCTCCTGTGAAGACAGGCTGAAAGAATTGGGTCTGTTCAGCCTGGAGAAAAGGCAGCTCAGGGGAGACCTTGTAACTGTATTTCAATATCTGGAGGGGATCTACAGGAAAACTAAGGAAGGACTGTTTAGAAGGGCTTGTAGTAGTCTGTTGGTATATCCTACGGCAAGAGCAAATAGTTTGCTGTTGGTTCTTATTTGCTTTCTTGCTTTCCAAGCATCTCAGTTCTATGTAGTTGGTAATTCCTTATGCAAGTACAAAAATTATCTACACAGCTAAAAATTGTCTGGCTGATCTAACTCAGGCTGATATGTAAGACTGATTCAAATCTTTGCTTACTAGGAGTGGTGATAGTGTTTGTACCAAGCTCCTGTCTGATACTGGATGATTAAGCAGGGTACTGCATGACTACATCAGTGGAGAAGGGAAGGGCAATGGATGTCATATGTTTGGACTTCTGCAAGGCCTTTGACACTGTCACCCACAACATCCTTCTCCCCATGTTGGAGAGATATAGATTTGATGGGTGGACTGTTCAGTGGATAAGAAATTACCTGGATGGTTCCATCCAGAGGGTATTGGTCAATGCCTCGATATCCAGATGGTGATGGGTGACAAGTGGGGTCCCTCAGGGGTCTGTAGTGGCACCAGTGCTGTTTACTATCTTCATCAATAATGTAGACAGTCAGACTGAATGCACCATCAGCAAGCTTGCAAATGACACTAAATTGAGTGGTGCAGATGATATGACAGAGGGACAGGATGTCATCCAGAGGGACTTGGACAAGCTGGAGAAGTGGGCCCTGGTGAATCTCATGAAATTCAACAAGGCCAAGTGCAAAGTTCTAAACCTAGGTCAGGAGAATTCTCATTAGCAATACAGGCTAAGAGATGATGAGATTAAGAACAGAAAAGGACTTGGGGGTACCAGTAGACAAGAAGCTGGATATGAGCCAGCAATGTGCACTTGCATCTCAGAGGGCAAATTGCATCCTGCACCAAAAGATGTGTGGCCAGCAGGTCAAGAGAGGGGATTCTGACACCCTGCTCTGGTGAGACTTCACCTGGAGTACTTTGTCCAGCTGTGGGGCCCTTAACAAAGGAAGAACATGGACCTGATGTAGAGGGTGTAGAGCAGGGCTACAAAAATGATCAGAGGGCCAGAGGCCCTCTCCTATGAATACAGGCTGAAAGAGTTGGGGCTGTTCAGCCTGGAGAAGGCTCTGGGAAGACCTTGTAGGAGCCTTCCAGTACCTGAAGGGGACCTACAGTAAGGGAGGGGATGGATTTTTTACAAGGCTGTGTAGCAATGGTACAAGGGCCAATGGTTTGAAACTAGAGTAGGGTAGATTTGGGTTGGACATGAAGAAGGAAGTTCTTTACTATCAGAGTAGTGGAACAGGTTTCCCAGAGAGGTTGTAGAGGCCCTGTCCCCAGAGATATTGGAGGCTTGACAGGGTTCTGAGCAACCTGATGTAGTGGAGGATGGCTCTGCTTACTGCAGGGGGTTTGGACTAGATGACCTTTGAGTGTCCCTTCCAATCCAATGTTTTCTATGATTCTATGAGTATTTGCTATTCCTTCAGTTTAATAATGTGACCTTGTTTGTCCCCATATTCAACCACTTGAGCTCAGAATGTGCAATCTTTCTGTCAATGAAGCACCAAGAGCAGGCACTTGCAATCTTCCTGCCCAACTGCCTAAGGGAGAGTTATTTCAGACAAATTCACTTGAAATTGAGCATTTGCAAAAATGACAATGGGGGTCAGAAACACAAGCTTAAGCATAGAAATGCAGACCACATTAACTCTCCAGAGCTAAACATATCTTGATTGTGCTGTAGGAAGTGTTAGATTTTTTAAAAGCAGAGAACAGAAAATGTGTTGGTTTTACATCAGACCCTAAGTGAAGATACATTCAAGGTTATTCTTGAAAACAGGTATGTTCTCTTGAGGAAAGGTTTACCCTCTCCCCTATGTCGTAGTTTGGGCTGGGTGCCCTCTGCTACAGGGGTGTTTCCTGTGTCCAGAAGGCCAGCCCAGTGGGTGGGCACAGGAAATTATGTATTTCTACCATAATCCCTTGCACCACTATAAATTTGGTGGCGGGGTCTGGCATTTCCTCTTTCCTTTCCTCTCCAAGACTTGGTAACTGAGGGAGAGATCTCCAGGCCATGAACCTGATTAGGCCCAAGGCCATGGAGGGATGGGCAGTCTCAGATTGGGCCAGCTGAGACCAGCCTAGCAGTAGCGGGGGGGGGGGGAAGGAGGAGCCCTGGGGCTTTCGGGTGCACCCTCAGGTGGGGTTGGGATCATTCTGGGTCTATCTTGGTCTCTTTCTTGTCACTATGTTTCTTTTTTGTACATACTCACTGTTCTGTATTCAAACTCTCCACCACTTTTGCAATCTGTTTGTCTGAGTCGTTATTTCTGCGCGTGGTGGGGAGGGGGTCTGCCCCAACCCATTACACCCTACTACCGGAGAGTCATATAGAATCATAATTGTACTGACTGGAAAAGACCTCTAAAATCATTGAGTCCAGCCTAATACCTAATACCACCATGGCCATTAAACAATGTCCCAAAGTGCCATGTCCACACATTTCTTGAACACCTCCAGGGACAGTGGCTCCACCATCTCCCTAGGCAGCCTGTTCCAATGCCTGACCACTCTTGCAGGAAAGAATTTTTTCCTAATAGCCAACCTAAACCTCCCCTGGCACAATTTCAGGCCATTTCTTCTTGTTCTGTCACCTATACTATGATTGGAAAGATGGCTCATAACATGGCCATAAAAACATATCCTGGCACAGAGTGTTTTAAGGTCTGAGTTATTTGCAATAAAAATATAGCTTTCTGGCCTATTTTTGTAGCTAATATCTCTGTCATTATCTTATGCTGAAGCTATCACTGTTACTGGGATTTATCCTGTATTTACATTTACTCTCATGGCTTTTTGGTTTTCCAGTATTCATACATTAATTCATATTAATAAAATAATTTTTAAAAGTTTATTAGCCAAAGCAATTGCATCTTTCATGGAATTTATTACAGATCAATATTGCTAGATTAATTCAGTTACATACCATAGTACATTTGCAATCATTATTGTCATCTTACAAAAAATCCTCCTGAGATTCTTTAATTTCTCTGGGTCTTGATTAATGCAATTCATAACTAGGTGAGATTTTCCATCATCTGAAAATTATCTACAACAATGGAAGAAAAAAAAAAAAAAAGGGAGAAGAAAAGAAAAAGAAAAAGAAAAAAAGAAGTAAAAAGGAGAAGGAAAAAAAAAAGATAAAGGAAGAAGAAATTAATACAGAGTACCATGAGATAAACACGCTGCTAATATTCTGGACTCTAGTTGTGTAAATATTACATTCCCAAAACAAAGTTATTTTAAGAGATCAGACCATAGTTACATCACCAGAGGCCCTACAACATGCTTCAAAGGACAATAAACATCCCATAATGCACCTAGACAAGTGTGAAATGTTTTAACATACAAAGAAAATGTTTCCAACTCATGTGTGCAAATTTTTCTTAGAAAGTAAAACATTTGTAATAACCTCTCAACTTACAAATGATAAACATTCTCTTTTTGGTTTTCATTTAGGTGCAGAAACACAGTTCATCAGGCATTAAGTATGTGGTTAAATGTGCTCAAGTATCCAAAAGTGACACTATGAGAAGTTAAACTCTCATTTTAACAGTTTTGTTCAAAGCTCAGCATTTTGAAAACTCCGGAGGAAGCTCTCCAGAAGTACACATTCAACTCACATTTTCAATCAGGAGAAGAAAGTCTGCATTAGGAAGCATGCAACTGGGAGAAAAGATGAATATGAGTAGTTAATCATGTAGCTATACAATAAAAGGGAACAAGTGGCCCTGGCTATCAGCAATATTCCCAGAATTCTCTTTAAACATTACATTTGTGCTTTAACAGTGTCTTAGCTTTTATACTGACTTTTGCTTTGTTGCTCTCCCAACTAAGACTACAAGAGAGGAAAGGCATAATGAATCATATCCCTTTCTTCATGCAAGTTGTTAGCAAAGATCACACTTCAAGCCAAAAGCAGGAGTCAGGTGCTGTTGTAGGCAAGGTTATAAACGCAGATGCATACAAGAATACACTCGATAGGGTCTTATGTTTTTATACTGGCATGTAGAAGACGAAAATTAAAAGCAAGCTTTGAGTTAGCTCTCATTGAGCTACAGAAGACTGCTCCCATCGAGTGACTAAGGAACAATCACTATTACAAATTCCTTTAGATACTAATCAGCATTATTGAGATCCCCCCTCAGTCTGCTCATCTCCAGGTTAATCAGCCCCATCTCTCTGTGTCTTTCCTTGTAAAGTAGATGTTCCAGTCCTGTATCCATCTTAGTGGCTCTCCACTGGACTCTCTCCAGTTGTTCCTTGTCCTTCTTGAACTGGGGAGCCCAGAGTTGAATGCAGTATTTCAAATGAGACCTCACCAAGGCAGAGTAGAGGGGTAGGAGAACCTCCTCCAACCTGTTGGCCACATTCTTCTTAAGGTACATACACAGTATAGACCACCACATTGATAAATAATGCATTTAGTATACTAGTGGTAATATGAGGAGTCAGTGCAAAAGAGATTACAAACCACTTCTCATTTCATTTCATGATGATCTCACTACCTGAGAAGGCTTTAGAATGAGTAAGTTTGTAGCCCACCACTGGGACAGTGAATGCTGTGCTGTATTTCTAAAAGCTCTTTTTATCTCTAGCAATGTAGGGAGAATTAGCACATAAGGCTACTTCCATTCCCATTTGTAAAAGGTGAGGTGAGAATAAGGTCAGAACAAAGCTGATACACAAATGGAGAAGAAAAGACATCTTACTAGATGTTCATACAGCTTGCACAGCCTTCAAAATGGTATGGAAGAATCCAGCATGTTATTAGAAAAAAATCATTGTTAGAGGGAAAAAGAAACCTGGTTAATATGCTTTCTCTTGGCCTTCTCATGTTACTGCTGGAAGTGACATTCCTTACAAAATCCAACCCAGCAACAACAACAACAACAAATTCTTGGCGTGGAAGTGCCAAGTGTAACTGAAGAAGAAAACAGTCACCTGCCCCCAAAACCACTCACCAAAAAATTATTACTTCTCAATTTTTGAATGTTAATACCTGAAAAAATTCTTAAGATTAATTTTCTGGAAAACCTTATGTATATACCTATACACACATTTAGAAGTCTACTTCTGAAAAAAGCAGAACTCTGCTGCACAACAGACTACATTGTGTTATGACTTGTGATCAAATACATTAATAAACACTTTTTGCCTGGGACATATAGTACAGGAAAATTAAGAGTATACAGATAGCAGATGCTTGCCTAAATTCTGCACTGCTATATGCAAGACAAACTTTTCAATTAAGCATTCTTTATATTTTTTGTTTAGTATTTTGTGGGTATAAGTGCATTTATCTGTAATGTAAGTTTAGGTATACACAGACATACAAGTGTACAGACTTAATTGTATGAAAATTTTATCTTTATACAATCCAACCAACCCTAAAACACAGCATTAAGTCAACACTCTGCAAATTAAATACCTCTATCTTCTTTTTAAAGCAATTACAGAAGCTGTTTTAATATGGTTATGAAATTTTATTTTCTTGCAGGGCTGTTGTACAGTTACAAATTCCACAGCATTTTAAAAAATACTGACTTGATAAAACCCAAAAATTCATATTTCCTTGAACTCTCCTGTTCTGAATTGTTATATGAAGAAGCATGCTGCAACAGAACTATCTGTCAGAATGGGAAGAGCAGGCCAACATGCAGAGGCACAAGCAAAGTAAAATATTCAAGTCCTTATCTTAAACACCACTGCGTATTTTCTTTGATTTACAGCGGAATAAACTGTCAATAGTACTATTCCATTTAAAAACTTCCTTATGCATAAAATACCCAGGACAAATTACAGTTACCTTGGTAATTTGCTAGAGCATGTTTTTTTTCAATGGAAAATACTGCATAGATTTTGTAATACCTATACTTTTTGCATAAATTAAGCCGATGAAGAATAGAAAGTATTGCAAGTGCATCCTGGTTACCTTGGACACGTGCAATTCTTGATGTTATTTGGAGGTGCAATTATTAAGGTGTTTCACCTTGCTTATTCCACTAGCATTTCTTTGTGAAAAAAGTATGAGTAGAACCAAATCTAAACAGCAGCAATCAGCCAAGGCTTCAGATAAAAAGTCATACATATTTTTAACCAAATAAAACAACTAAAATATTTGAGTGAAAATTAGCAACAAAAACTATTTAGGCATTATCTACTGTCAAAAATAATCAGGACTATAAATTGCCACAGGGATAGTACTGTTGACTTTGTATGAGAAAGTATCTAAATTTTGTCATATTGTGAGCCATCTTTTAAGGATGCTGGCTCAAGCTTCCCTTAATCCATTTCATAAGTTCGTAAGAGACAAGGCTTGCATGACAGATTCATACTGCATAATGAGAAACCTCTGGGTGAAACTGAAGAAAGTTGGTGTGACTTGTGAAGCTCTCTTAGAAAGGCACGTTTCCTTCTCCAGGGTACATTTTTAGGGTTACAGACTTCTCCAGATTCAACTGTTTTGCTTAAACTAGTAACTCAAAACATACTTTCTCAGATCGCAGGTTATTTGGAGATTATTTTTACCTATTTTTCCTTTAAAATCTTCAACTGTAAATAGTTAAACATTCATTGGAGAAGGAAGGTGACTCCAGAATCTAGAAAATTGTGCTTGCTGAGATTTAGGAGACCTACATTCAAATATTTTCTTCTGTCCCAGGTGAATGGCCTAAATCCCCAGTCTTTCTTTTTGGCCTTGGATTTGTCACTGCAGTCCAAACACTCATTCCCCTGTGCAGTGAAGGAGCCATTGTGTCTTCTACTGGAAAAAGCAGTCACATTCTCAGTTAGTATCTTTACTAAATCCCTTCTCTCATCCTGTTTTATCCCATACTCTATTTCTACAGATTAAAAAATAAAAAATAAAAAATAAAAAAAAAACAACAAACAAAACAAAACAATTTCTGCTCTTGGCTGGGTTTTGTGGATTGGAGAAGACTCTAAGAGTTTATGTTGCCTTACTATTTGACTTCAAAATTGGAGTATTCAAATGCTTCTGTCCCTTATTTCACCTCATTTTCTCTTGCAAAATATTATTGTACTTCTGCTACAATTTCAAACAAATCT
Organism: Dryobates pubescens; assembly: GCF_014839835.1. Classification (NCBI taxonomy): domain Eukaryota; kingdom Metazoa; phylum Chordata; class Aves; order Piciformes; family Picidae; genus Dryobates; species Dryobates pubescens. The sequence goes on along the minus strand of NC_071624.1, from coordinate 7,214,600 downwards.
GTAATTTTAAAAGCAGTCAAATTTCATGCACTTTAGTATGGAAATCATCCATTTCACCTTGACATAAATCTTGACAAAATAAAAGTGGAATAAATGCTAACATTACTGAAACATCTTCGAGGAGGTATTCAGTTAATTGATTGCTTGAAGCCAGTATCAGCTAGTCAGTTGCCTAAGTTTGTAAACCTGATTTCCAAGACATGAAGTAAAAGACCTTCACTAGGTATACATATTTTAAAAATTCTGAAATTAATTAGCATAGTAAAAGCTACCAGTTTACCTGCTTCATCCACCTTTCTGGTCCCTGACAGTGGATGCAATGCTACTTGTGAAAAGGCACTCCTCCTGTCACAGCTTTTTCTATTCTTACTTTAACTAAAAGTGCTGCATCTGAAAAGCTGAAACTACAGTACTGTAAAGTTTTCCATGAAATTGCAGATATATTTATACTACAGGTTTGAGCACATAACTAATAAAGGACAAACTGAATAAGACAATAGAAATCTTTAGGTTTAAACACAGCTATGCTCATTTTACAAGTGAATGAAGTTTAGGCTTCTGGGTATTTACAAAATGCAAAATAGGTACTTTACAATTTAATTCCCTTTTCACCCTGAAAAAGTAATTAAGTATTATACCTGAACTATGGAACCAAGTAGCACCAACAATGCACTGGTTTTTGAAAAAGAATTTTTAAAAGATCCATAACTTTATAAAGAGAGAGGCGCTCCTTATGCATTGACACTGATTCAGTTAAAGGAAATGCTATTTTCATCCCTGTGGGATAATCTGTTGAAGAACGGTAACACACAGAGGCAATTGTTTCATACAAGGCTACTAACAGCATATCGTGATTAACTTACAAGCAAGCATGCAGATCTTGTGGGACTGAGGACTCCTGCCTCAAAACCAGTTAGATTCTTGGCAATGAAAAGATATCCCTTGTTTAAATAAATACTCCCACTTCATGCAGTATGTTACAGTATGAAGGGGGAACTTTAGCCTAGTCCCTGACTGCAAAGACTGAAAGTAAAACAATAATTACCACTGGATACAAAATAATGATAAGGTCTATTAATTCATTGTTTTGCTAATGGGGATATAGAGTAGGGACATAAACAGTTCTTTTTCTCATCTTCTGTCACTTGTGCTTGCAACTTCTCTCTCTCTCTCTCTCTCTCTCTTCTGTGGCCTTGCCAGGAGTATCTCTGTTTTGACTACTGCGTGAGGTAACGGAAAGGAAGGAGGGAGTTGGGGAGGAGGTGAATGGGTCCCCTGGATCCTTCCATAGGGGTCTGAGGAGTTTCTGTGTTGTTTATAAATAATACAATGTTTTGTATATACTCATTGCATTTCATATTTTTAGATTGTAGTTTGTTTGTAATTATAGCTTCATTTGCTTCCATCCCAAACTGAACTAAGTCTGGCAATTTGTTTTGGGGGTAGTTTTCCAAATTAGTTGGCAGGGTAGTTTCAACCCACTACACAGTATAACAAGCAACATACAGGTATCTCACAGGATATTGTGAAACAGTTAAAGAAATCAATAGTTACAGAGATAGTGAACAAATACTATCAAATATTCATACCACAATCTTGGCAGTTGCACACATTTTTTTCCCTAGTAATTCTTTCACTCTCTATCATCTATAGAGCCTCTATAGAGCACTATGGAGCCTCTATAGCGCACAAAATAAAATGTCAGTCACTTTCACATGCAAGTTAGTTAACAATAGCTACACAAAAATTGTTGCAAAAATTAAGCAGCTCTTTGCTGAAAGCAGTACGGTTTGTTTTACAGCAGGACCCAAGCCCTGCACTCAGATATCTCTTACCAGTTTTATGAAATTCCATCAGCAACTCAATCTGTGAACACTGAAGTTCCTCTTTTGTGGACAACTTGATTTTTCAGAACCTTGTGATTATGTTTTATGAAGCTTTTTGGCAAGTATGATCACCTGAGGACACTTATCCGAAAGAAATACTTTTGCCCAACTATGCTTCTACAGTATGTATGGATATAAGGTAAATGCTCAGCTGGGTATTTCAATCCTTTGTAAATATCAGAATATGGAGAAGAGCCAGCTGAGGATGAGGATGGGTGGTCTGCTGTACACCATCATCACCTCACAGTGTTTAGCTTGACCTAGAGTGTAAAAAGAACTCACATGAAATTTACCATCCATCAAGAAGAAGTTATTTCCAACATCCTCATTCCATTTAAGAGTGAGATTTTTAAAAGAATCACAAACACAAACAAAGGAAAAACAAAACCCTCAATATATGTTTTTAAGTCTGCCCTATTTTGAAGATTTTGCAGTCACAATCACTCACTGCCATTGAAGATGGCTATCTTCCGTCTTTATCTTCTAAGCAACAACAGAATCATATAATCACGGAACGGTTTGGGTTGGAGGGAAACTTCAAGATCATCCAGTTCCAACCCCCTGCCATGGACAGGGATACCTTTGACTAGACCATGTTGGCCTCATCCATCCTGGCCTTGAACACCTCCAGGGGGCATCCACAACCTCCCAGGGCAACCTGTTCCAGTGTCTCCCCACCCTCACTGTAAAGAATTTCTTCGTAACATCCAGTCTAAATTTCCCTTCTTCCGGCTTAAAGCCATTGCCCTTTATCCTGTCACTACAGGCCTTTAATTTTATAATTTGGCTTTAAGATCATAAGCATGAATAGCTTAATAGAAGACAAAATGCTCCAAAACTACTGCTAAAATAAACACAAAGCAAAAATTACTATTTGCACTAAACTATTGGCTCCACATCATGCAACTTCACCAGTACTATCCTGAAAGTGATTATCACTCATTCACTCATATCTGATTAAATGATTTGTTCATTTGCCAATGAAAAACAGAATAATGCAAGACTTCTTATAACACATTGTGGCTTTAGATTCATCTCCATTCTCCTGTTTTAGAGTTTAAAAAATTTAATTATGTTTAATTGGACATACTGGTGATTCTTGAAGGATATGTAGAGGAGACAGGTAGAAAGACTGAGAAAAAGCTTCCCTGTGTATGTCAGGCTTAACAAATGTTCTCCTAATAATTTCTTAGGACTGTGTGATCCATTATCAAATGTTCAATTATTTTGGAAATACATTATTTTGGCACAACAGAGCATTTCCTAGAACAAAATGGCTTCCTTCTCTGAAGTCATCAAAATATTCTTGAAACAATTCTTCTTTAGGACAGCAACAATAGAAAGTTTATAGTCTTATGCAATTTAAGTCCTCTATATAAACAGCTCATCACAGAACTATAGTTTTTAAATCTATTTCTTCACTGTTCTGTTAAGAACTCAAACTCTCCATTTGAAATGTCAAGAGAATTGGTCCAGCTTGTCAATAACTGATACTGCATCCTTCAGATCCATCAGGTTTCAAATGCAAATAAAATAGTATGACTTTGAAAAGGGTTCACCTCCCACAGATCTTTTCTTAAAATCAGATTATCTTGGAAAAAAATCTTTTGTATAATATGAAATTAATTTCAGCTTAATTACAGGCATAACATCTGTTAATCCCCCCCCACCCCAATCCATCTGTCTTAAGCACTTCAAATGGCATCTTCTGTCAATCAAATCGGCTATATATATATATCAAATGTCATGATTAAGATGTAAAAACAAGGCCAAGATACAAAGGCAACATTTAGTTAATTTCATAGCACCATTTTCAAAATGGAGGAACTATCCCTGCAGGTTTCAATAGAGCCTGAAGGTACTCACAACTGGAAAATGAGCAGCTCACAACCAGTAATCAGACACTTAGTAATGTATCCTGAAATTGAGATTTTATTGAAAATGCTAAGTTATTGGATTTTTGTGTTTTGTTTCGCTTTTGTTTTGGTTTCTTTTGTGTGTGTGTGGTTGGTTTGTTTGTGTGGGATTTTGTGGTCGGGTCAGAAAACAACTTCATTTTGTAAATGAAAAAAATTAATTACAGAATATTTTCAGAAAATACGCTAGTTCTAAGTGTCTGTGCTCAGAATATATTCATGTAATCAGAAACTGACTGAAGATGTACAAATAAACATTAAACAACAGGAGCAAAGATGGCTAAAGTACAAGAACAGCCATCAGAAGAGTTTGCATAGTTGCTTACACTATTTGCTTACCTAGATGCTAGAGAATCTAGCTGCTGCTCTCTGACCAAGCATACAATTCTGCAGCTATATATTTGATAAAATTCAGTTATCCTCACTGCTGTATGAGCAGGTCAGATGTAGAATAATACTGCACAAAACATTAGTTTTATGTGAGATGCCTGCCTTTTACAAGTAGTTCAACATTTTACTAACATGACAAAATTAATGCAGCATTTATTAAATGGTGACAGATGCTAGTATTAATTACACGTTGAGTGGATAATTTCCCTATTACGTTTCTTTTGTTACCAGCCTGATCTTTTTAATTATCAGCCTGTCTTCTATTATGTAGCTGGATGAAAGAGCAGGGACTAAGACTTGATGACTCAAAGTCTCCTCAGTCTTCCATTTCTGTAGTGGAATAGGGAGACGTCCGCAGAGAGGAAACAGGTGGGATAGCTTCCCTGCGTTTGTAAAGTTATGACTGCAGCCTTAAAATGGCTGCTTGAAAAAGCTTGTTTTCACTGTTGTTCAGAAGGTCTCTCATTCTAAACAGTCCAACTGGTTGACCCGTATTCCATAAATACACACTTACAACCCTGCACCTCTTACAGTCTACTGTTAGAAGAGTTATTTGCAAGAAGTTTCGTCTCTCAGCTGCCTACACTTCCTCCTTGAAGTACCTTACGCAAAAACTAGTTGGCAATTTTCCCTTCCTAATGCTCAATAGAAGTGCATGCTCACCAATGAGTAGTCAATAGCCTTGTTTATAATGTCTTGATCAATGGTTCTAATTTTGAAACACAGTTGAAACTGAACTTTTATCCCTGATGGAAGCTGTTTCTTGCTGCAACACAAAAAGTTGCCATCATGGTCTCCTTGTTGATATGCCAGAGGACAAGATGGAGAGGTGAGCCCAGCTGAACCTCATGAGGCTCAAGAAGAGCAAGTACAGGGTTCTGCACCTGGGCCAGAACAATCCTCACTATCAGTACAGACTAAGGAATGAGGTGATAGAAAGCAGCCCTGTGGCCAAGGACTTGAGGATGCTGATGGATGAGAAGCTGGACATGAGCAGACAGTGTGTGCTTGCAGCCCAGAAGGCAAATTGAATCCTGGGCTGCACTAAGAGAAGTGTGGCCAGCAAATCAAGTGAGGTGATTCTGCCACTTTATTCTGTCCTGGTGAGATCTCACTTGGAGTACTGTGTCCAGGTCTTGAGCCCTCAATACAGGAAGGACATGGACTTGATGAAGTGGGTCCAGAGGAGGGCCATAAAAATGATCAAGGGTTTGGAGCACCTCTGCTACAAGGACAGGCTGAGGGACCTGGGGTTGCTCAGCCTGGAGAAGGCTCTGGGGAGACCTAACAGTGACTGGCCTTCCAGTACCCAAAGAGGGCCTCCAAGAAGGATGGAGAGGGACTGTTTACAAAGGCCTGTAGTGATAGGATGAGGGGCAATAGCTTCAAACTGAAGAAGAGTAGATTTAGATTGGGTCTTAGGAACAAGTTCTTTACCATGAGGACAGTGGAACACTGCATGATGATCTGGATGAGAGCATTGAGTCCATCATCAGTAAATTTCCAGATGGCACCAAGTTGGGAGCAGGTGTTGATCTGTTAGAGAGCAGAAGGGCTCTGCAGAGGGACCTTGACAGGCTGCACAGATGGACAGAATCCAAGGGCATGAGATTTAACACATTTAAGTGCAGGGTTCTACACACTGGCCACAACAATCCCATGCAGTGCTACAGGCTGGGGTCAGAGTGACTGGAGAGCGGCCAGGCAGAAAGGGACCGGGGGGTACTGGTATATCCCTTACTCTCAGCAATGTTCTTTCTTTTCATTTACATCAATTCTAGTTCATTCATTTTTAGCTATACAATATAGAATAGTTTGGGCCTACTGTACTGGTCTTGAGACAGTAGCAGAGTTGAGAAATACCTTCTGGAGAACGTCCCTAACATATAATGTTGCATGATGGAAAAATGATGTCAGGTCCCTAGAAAGCGAAGAAAGTCTCTAAACAAAATCCACAGACATTTCACATGACTTGCCTGAACACAGAGGACTTGCTTTCCCTCCCAGCCCATTATGGCCTGCTTCTCTAACTAAATTTCTTGCCCTAACACATTCTTAAGACTATCTGTATTTGTACAGGATTTGATTTGGTAGTCAGCTAATACTTGGAAATCCCGGCCATGACCAGAAGAACACATACTTTGGAGCTGTATAAGGCATGCCTGGTGAATTAATAACTTCATCCTGAAGGACCTGAATTTACTGCTCATGTCAAGCCGAAGTAGACCATTTAAAGTAGGGCAATTCTCACAGAAATGCGGGAGCCTTTGTACAAATTCACCATGCAGCCACAAACTCTCCTGTCTTTTTTTAAAGGAAAACAATGGATTGTTTTGAAATGACTGACTTTGAAGAACAGCGCTATTCAAAGTAGCAGATTTCAGCATTCATGTTAAATATGTGCAAAGCTGGAGGCTTACACTGCAAGGTCTTTCAGGCAATGACTATTACTTATAAGAAGACTGCATACTGGGAATATGAACCAACAATTAGGCCTTCTAGGTTCTAACACAGGATAGCTAAGTATACTTGACATGATACATTACTTGGCCTGTCAGTGATGCATGCATCTGCAATTATTATTTTGACATGGATCTGTGTCCATTCTTGTGCCTCTTGATGTTATGGTGACAGGAATGTAAGGCTTGTAGTAAATTTCCATGATCTACATCTAACAGTCTTAAAATGACTCAGTGAACCTGCCCCCGAGGGAGTGAATGTGTTGTGGAATACTGTCATGTGACAAGTTCTTAATTTTTGTGGCTTCAACCGTACTCTGGCACTAACTTTCTGATACTCATCCTGTGCTTTATTTGTTTATTTAATTTTTACAGCTGAATAATTCCTTTATGCTTTGCTGAGCAATACCCTCACAAAGAAATAAGTTAATCCACTGTGACCAGCTTCTTAGATAATGAAACTGTTAGCTAATGGTTGGGCTTGATGATCTTAAAGGTCACTTCCAACCAAAACATTTTTATGATTCTGTAATTACTCAGAGTGCAGATAAACTTGTGTTTCCTCAGGAGAAATACTGTGAGGTGACTTAAGGATTTGTTATTTAAATCACAGAATCATAGAATAGTCTGGGTTGGAAGGGACCTCTGAAAGTCATCTAGCCAAACCCCCTCTGCAGTAAGCAGGGGCATCCTCAACTAAATCGGGTTGCCCAGTGCCCTGTCAAACATCACTTTAAATATCTCCAGGGATAGGGCCCCTACCACCTCCCTGGGTTAATATCTCGTTTATCAGTGAGGCATTTCTAGAAGTAAGCTTACATCTGTTTTAAGATTACAGAATCACAGAGGTGTACATACTTCTTCGCAAGGTAACTAACTCACCAGTTTCCCCCCCCCTCACCCGTATCTCCTTTCCACAGGCTGGACATACAGAATTTCCCACAGAAACAGACTCTCACCTGTGCTAGGAAGTAACCCTTTTTGGAAGCAAACTCTTACCGGCTCCTCGGCTACTTACCGACACCACATCCCGAGGCTGCAGTAAGCCCTTTCCAGCCCTCAAGATGTCACATCACTAGCACTAACTGTGACGCCTCCCGGGTCGCTACCCTGGCGGCATTAACAGGCGACACGACCTTCCCCACCATGGCGCTGCGAGCCCCTCCGCTCCTCACCAGCCGTTCTTCAATGACAGGCCTGCACTAAAGCCGCCGCTGCCTCAGCAGCCAGGGCAGGCCCCAAATGCTCTGTCATCCCGGGCGGAGGAAGAAGCGGCGACCACGAGGTGAGCGGAAGAGAAGGAAGGGACAGACACCGCTCCCGCGAGTGCCGGGCAGCCAGCAGGAGGTCTCGGCAGGGGCTGGGGCCTGGCGCGGGTTCCGAACACATCCTCCCACAGCAGCAGCGCCATTTTGGGACGCTAGAAGGCGGTGTCTATGGCAACCAGGAAGAGGCGGACACAGAGCGGGGTCACCGGGAGCCCATCCCCCTCTTAAAGGAGTAGGGCCAGTAGTAACTCGGTGGCCGGGCAGGGTCTCCGTCTCCGCTATTGCGGAAATCCCGTCCTCGTCCCGTGGCTCCGGCTCCTTTCTGCACCCCACTCTCTCCGTTCATCTCTCAGCCGGGGGGAGACCCTCATACGGACCTAGGGGTGACGACCCCGGCGGAGGGATACTGGCCGCCGAGCGCCGACGACGCCGAGCGCAGGCAGCGGCGGGCGCACACGGCAGCGACAGGGGCTGCGTAGGGGGCGGTAGCCGGGGCAGGGGCCGCCCGTCGCCCCAGGGGGCGCGCAGGCCCCGGCGGAGCCCGGGCGCCGGCAGAAAGTAGTCCTCCAGCTTCCTCCCCTTGCCGCTGGAAGGGGTTCGGCGGCGGAGGCGGCGCTGCTCGGTGCTGCGGCTTCAGCTGATAATTGAAGGGAAGAGAGGAGGCTGCTCTTGGGAGGAGGGGAGATACGGAGCGTCTGCGGAGGCCGCATCGGGACAAACTAGGTACTCGGGGCCCCTCCGCTCTTTTAGGGGGCGCCGGGGAGGCGGGCGCGGGGCAGCGTGGCGCTGGGCCCCTCAGCAGCTTCTGGGCCGGGTGGCTGGGCCTGTTGTGTCATCCCCGGCGTTTAGCTGAGCTGCCCTTCCCGGCGGCCCAGGGGAGGGGAGCAGCGCCATCCCGGAGCATTGTTGCAGATGAAGGGGGGAGACGGGGACGACATGACGACGCGTTGGTGAGTGTGTGTGTGTGTGGGCCCAGAGGTGTGTAATGGGCCCTCGCTGAGGAGGGAAGGGGTGGAAGCGGAGCTGACAAAATGGCCAGGCAGTCACCGGAGTCCGCTCTAGGAGTATTCCCTCTCCTCCTGGCACCGGGCACGGCTGCTGCCCGTCGTCTTGCCTCGCCCGGGCTGCCCTGTGTGGGGGCAACGCGGCCTCCCCTATCCGGACCCTGTGTAGCTGCTGATACAAAAAGGCAGTGTCAGTGTTGACACTGCCGTCCGTACCGATTTGTGTGCCCTTCCCCGTCTTCTCCCTCCCCCACTCCCGTTGTCCCCCTTTTCCCTAATAGTTGCCCCCCTCCCCCCTCCTTTTTTTCTCCCTCTTTATTTTTTCTTCCCTTCCCCTCCCCCCCCTTTTTTCTGAAGGAGCTATCGAATATCTTAAAGGGGAAAATAGCAACTCTTTCCTTCCCCCCCCTGCCCGGCTCGATAGAAATGCTAAATAATCGGCCGACGTCCATATTTCACAAGCTTTTGATGGGGGAGGAAGAAGGTGGGAAGAGAATGGAGGCGCCTGTAGGGTCGGAGTTTCAGTGCCGACTACCCAAAAGAGGGGTTATTTTTGCAGTTAATGTTTTAGAGCTGATGTTTTTGTTGCTTTCAGTCGAGAAGCAAGTTGCTTGGTTCTCGCGTTTGCTTGCATAATGCGTCGTTCTTGGAGGCTGATCAAACGCTGGGTTCTGCCTTTCCTGCCTGGCTCTTCCTCCTTCCCCTTCCCTGGCGGGCTGGGGGGGCTGGGGAGTGGGAGAAGTTCGGAGGTGCTGCTAGTACTGACGCCAGTCGCCTTCTGGCCCCTGCTCTGTTTGTCCTGGGGCTGGGAAACCAACTGATACCGGGGCTTTCGCCAGACCTACAGGCCCATCTTCCTGCTGTTCAACTTTTTTATTGTTCCCCCTTCCCCCCCTTCCTAGTGGACTGGCTTTCTCGGCAGCCAGGGTTTTTCACAGAACGGGAGTCTGAAAGTCTAGACTGTGAACCGGAAAATAATAGGGGAAAGAATGGAAAGTTATGTCAAGGGCTTTAAGGGAAAAACATCGACGTATGGAACAAAGGTCCTGCCTGTATTGGAGAGAGAGGCCTGCATGTGAGGCCTGATTGTGTCGCATTTATACACAGGGAAGAAATGAGTGCTTGGTACTGGCCTAAATTTATTGTTTAAGTCTGGCATACAACTTGGGGGCATTTTTAGAGTATGTGCAGTTTGTTTTGAGGATGGCTTTATTATGTGTAGCGGTCAGAAAATATTTTTAATCTGGATCTTTCCCCCAACCCCCCAAAAGACTTGAGGGTTTCTTTTTCTTCCTGCTTTGTTCAGCAGAAATAATATTGATCTAGGGTTCTAACATCGTAACAGAACTTCACTCACAAAGGGATAGCTTCTACAGTTTATGTATTGTGTGTATTATGAATATTTGGCTTCCTGGTACTTTAAAGGTTATGGGAAAGAGTTGAGTAGTTACCACCTGACAAATATGAAGTACATCTTTCATAATGAGAAAGAGGAGGAATTCTCATGACTTAAATTTAAATTAATTTTACAAGCTTTTCTTAGGAAAGATATCACTATGGGTGTATTGGTGTGATTATTTACATTTGTCTGGTATATTCTCTCCAGTTCTCTCTCTTTTCTCTTCAACTTCCAAGACTAGACTTCTCACTTTACAGGGGTGTTTTTTGGTACTTGATTTCTGCTCAAATCGGTAAGATTTTGAAGTTTTTCTTTATGCTAAAAGTTTTTAAATTGATATATGTATAAATATGTTCATAGTGAACATGAAAGCAGTGCTTGAAAAATAACTGCATACGTTTTTACTGCTTGGCAGCTTATTTAGTAAATGTAGGAATGAAATTGATACAGAAATTGAAGTACTAATTTTTTAACAATTAATATTATATTTGAGCTGAGAAGTCTAAAAGCAGTGGTCTGGTGAGTAAATACTGTAAATAATGCTGAAGTTTTCAGAAACTGACATGTAAAAACTTGTAATAGTTTCAATATTTGTAAAATGTAGGTGATTGTAAATGACTGCTCTGTATGTGCATTTTTAATTTTAAAATGGACAGAATATTTTTGTTTTTTTTTCATGTATCCTGTTGTTTTGTTAGAAATGCAGGCAATTGATACTGCCCCTCTCTCCCTAGTCCTAGGGTCTGTTTGGAAAAAATGGGTAGTAGTAAGCTTGAATTGACAACTTAGTCTGAATGCTCTTGTGTCTCCAGATGTTTCCATAGACAGGAGCCTAAACAGATACTAGATGTTAATAGAAAAATTGCAGGTCATCCACGGTGTGGCATTACTGTTCATTAATATAGCAGATCTGCTTCAGCAGGGGTGCCAACCTGTTGAGTAAGAGGCTTATGAAAATGGAGTCTTTTGATGTCTTGCAAAAGTTCTTCAGGCCAAGGTGACCATTAGGGAAACAACCTGTATCTTCTCAGTAAATGCCAGAATCAGAACTGTCAATCAGAAATGATGCACAAGTTATGTTTGTTGTTTGTTTGTTTTTAATTTTCCTTTTTTATTTTGCATTTTGACCATCTTCAAACCCAGTATGTAAAATGTTGTAGGGGAAAAAAAAAGTAATGAAAATTTGTTCTCAGAACATCATTCCTGAATGTGAGGCCCAAAGCTATAGGCCACAAAGATGCTGTATTCCTTCTGCAACAGTTTATCAAAAACATAATGCAGTTGACTTTAATGTCATGAATGAAGACATGAAAAACTTCTGTGTGGGTTCTTACGTCACTGACGAGTACAGTTATTTACTTTGAGACACAGTCCAGGTAGATAACCTGACTAAATTCCTTTTGTTTCTAAGCAATGAAGCTGAAGTATGAATAGGAAAGTTATTCTTTGACTAACCTGTGTTTGTATTTAATTTACAGTGTACATGTATCTCAGAAGTATCTTGTGTTAATCTTGTATTTATAGGCTGTATTATATTTTCTAATGAACTAATTAGTGAGCATCACATACAACACATCTGATCTCAGGTCTGTCTTCTGTCACATGGAGACTAAATTATTGTGATGAAGTATAATCAAATCTCTAAATTGCACAACATGGTGTACTATCACATTGTCAAACACTTAACCTGGGATGTTTGAGATCTTCTATTGGTCTGTTGGATGGTCTGTATCCTGTTCCTCACCTGTCAAATTAGTAAGACTAATTAGTAAAGCACTTTGTGTACTCTGTGATATTCTTCATAGTGGAAGCACTTCATCACGCTGTCACTGCTTTGTTCAGTACTGACTCTGAAGGCAGTAGTACATCTGAATTCTTTGACAGATTACCTTTGGGTCAGTGGGGGTTTTTTTCTGAAGAAGTAATGGTTCAAATTTGAGCATAATATTTTAATCTCTATATAATGTCATAGCAGATTTGTGCCATGATATGAACCAACTTCTTGTTGAATATATTCCTAGTTTTAGTTTGGGACATGAGGTTGGTAACTGAGAAACAAAGCCACGTGAACCTGTTCTTCTTCCCCCTCCCTCCCCCTCCCCCCCCCCCCCCCCCATTTACATGAAATGTTTCTCAAGGAGCAAAACTATTTTCACTTTGTCATGATCAAGCATGACAAAATGCAGGTGTATAGATTCAGGATGTGTTTTTGAACAAAATGACCAACTTCAACATGAGTTCAGCAATACTCTGTAAAAAAACTCAACAACCTATACATGGTATCAAGTCAGTGCAAAAGATAGTGCTAAGTCAACTAGCTTTTCTTCTGTGTGCTTTCAGATGCCAGTGATGATTAGTTTTGAGGAGCAGTTGTTCTCCTGATCCTGCCATGTGATAATTTTTCTTTGCAAGTTGGTAAAATCTAACTGTAAATATGCAGTCATATTCTCTTTCAATTCTGTCTGACAGCCAGAGTTTGAGCACATAACCAATCTGTTTACTCTCACTGTCTATAATAAGGCTTGTCTTGCAGTGTACTGACTGTTGCCAGTCTTACTTGACTCGTGAACATACTCAATACAAATATGGCAGAAAACTGCCTTGTATAAGAGCAATAGCTTTTGAAGTTAAGACTTATGTATAGGAAAAACTGGAAAAGTTGGGTGTGTATCTGTTAATCACAATGATCTAATACTGGATTTCTGTACTAAACACACAGGAGAAGTACTAGTTGTGATGTTCAAGCTGTGGTTGCCCTCAGTTGTTCCAGAAAAGAATCCCATGTCGTGATTCATAGAGTAAGCCAGTTTGGAGAGGACCTCTGGAGGTCACTTGGCCCTGCTACCACTTGCCTTTATCTGCTCTTAAATAGTTTATAGTTTCTCGTTGATAACTGCTGATAAAATAGCTTCATCTTCTTGAGTGATGGAAGTAGGAAGAAAATTGAACAAACCTACGAACGTGTGTGTAGAGAGGAAACTAGAAGGTTTCTACACTTTGTAGCAGTGTAAGGCTGTCTCATGGAATAGCGGGGAGATGCCAGCTTCTGTGTTTTCTGAATGTATTGTTCTGCTGTGTGATGAATGTCCACAATAAAGTATGTGTTGAACTGCAAACATTTGACCTCCTTAAAAAGTATGACAGGGTCTGAGTCATCTCTTAGAATGAGAACCTTTAGTTGTAGGGAGCAATTTGGTATTTCAAGATGGAAGCTGAAGTGTCTGGTACTTGTGAAACAGGAAGGCTTTTTAAGATGAGAAAGGCAAGGTATATTTCATGCTTTATTCTGCTTTCAAAGTAACTGGTTACTTACAGCTCCTTTTTTATTGCATAGCACCCAAGTAAGTAAACTTAGTGTAAAGAAAGTCAACTACTTGATAGAGTTTTGTAAGGGTGGAAATAAAAGAAGAATGTTCTTTGTTTTCTGGTGTGCGTGTGTTACTTGGAGACAAAGGTGTTAAAACTTTCAGAAGACTCTTGAGTTGAGACTAGCTTTAGATTCCTTATTAGCAATGTGCATCATCTTTATATTTGTGGCTGACTATTCTTATGTATTTAAAACGTGGTTAATACCAGTTTTTATTAATGCAAAACAGTAACTGTATTGAAGATTTCTGAGTTATTTTTAGGATTAGTTCCTAAAGGTAAAACCAATGGAAAAATAGGCCTGGGACAAACTTTTGTAAGTCATCTGGTAGATACTTGTGCTCCAACATAACTATGTCCTATCTTACGCTATTTTTGCTTTCAGACAGTTTGCATGCTGTTTCATTCTCCCTCATCTTTCTCTGTCTAACGTCAGTCTTACTTGCCTTGTTATGATTTGTCTTATCCACTTCATGTGGGAGAAATGATCTCTCTATACTGTAGCCTTTTATGTGCTTGAAGCCTGTCCTGTACTTTTTCTTAGTCCAAGGCTGCAAAGCTTTAAAGGTAGAAGTACAGGTAAACAAATGTGGAAATCAGAAATACACTTCTATGTTGTATTTTCTAAGATGAAAATGTGAATTTTTCTAGGAGCAATATAAATGGCATTGAGACACCAAAAAAGAAAATATGTGTAAGATGCTTAAGTAACAATGATGATACTAGACTTCAGCATCCCCATGCACACCTGCCTCCCCACCTGAAAGAAAATGAAAAAATATACACAAATTTGCCTCCACACCCTCTCCCTTTCCCACCTCCCCCAATCAAGGGACTTGCATTAAATGTTCCTTGATGCCAGTGTAATGATTAGATGCTTACTTCAGCTCCTGGAGTTAGTGAGGAGAAGCTATTTTTTACATCATATATTTATGTAATGAGAATTTGTGGTAGGTGCCTAGTTTTGGACAAGACGTATTGTAAGATGTGGTTAACATCAGGGATAGAAGATGGCATCTTATCTATGTTAATGACGTTCTGTACCTAATGTCAAATCCCTTACGTAATTAGCTTATTCAGTATAGAAAGTGTCCCTTCCTGGAAGGTGTGCAGTGTAACTGAACCTTCTGATCACAGTTGAGATACGGCTTTGCATTTAAAGAGGCTGTATGCTGAATACAAACATGGAACCATACATTTCTTAGAGGAATCTGCTCTTCCTCTTAATGGAGTATAACCTCAAAATAATAATTAAGTTACTGACTGGGAACTGTTATTTATCTTTAAAACTTAACTTGTTTTAACTTTTGCAATTGTTTTGGGTATAATAACTTGATGAATTCATTGACCATAAAGGAATGAGAGGATGGTGGGAAATCACTAATGTGAAGAGGGGCACAGAGACAGGCTTGATAGCACCTGAGAAGCTAAATACCTGAATAGAATAGAATTAACCAGGTTGGAAAAGACCTTTGAGATCGAGTCCAACCTATCATCCAACACTATCTAATCAACTAAACCATTGCACCAAGCACCCCATCAATTCTCCTTCTAAACATCTCCAGTGATGGCAACTCCACCACCTCTCTGGGCAGCCCATTCCAGTGGCCAATCACTCTTTCTATGAACTCCCTAACATTCAGCCTAAACCTCCTCTGGTGCAGCTTGAGACTGTGTCCTCTTGTTCTGGTGCTGGTTGCCTGAGAGAATAGACCAGCCCCCACCTGGCTAAAACTTCCCTTCAGGTAGTTGTAGGCAGCAATAAAGTCTCCTCTGAGCCTCCTCTTCTCCAGGCTAAGCAACCCTAGCTCCCTCAGTCTCGCCTCAAAAGGCTTGTGCTCCAAACCCCTCACCAGTTTTGTTGTAGTTTGGCTTCAGACCTTTAACTAATGCTAGTAATCAACATAAGTGTATTCAAGTAATGGAAGAGGCAGGAATACAATTGGTGTGCATGAAAATGCAACTTGATTTGAATTTAATTAAAAGATTTCTGGAGAAAACACTATCTCAACTGAATCTCATTTAAAGAAAGTGATGGAAGCTGCATTACTTTGGCAGACTTTAAGCCAGGATTCCAAGTGTTAAAGTTGTGCTTTAAATATCTGCTACACTGTGATCCACAATGTTTTCTCATGTCCATGCTGCCATATCTTACTCTGGTAGTACTCTGCCTGATTTACTTGGCATATCACCTTATAACATTCAAAACTGGTAATAAAATTGAAGACCTGCATTATATCATAAGATTATGGATTAAAGGAGTTAGTTTCATTCCCATACTAAGTACAAAAAGCTTTACAGGATAATAAACATAATTCTTTGCTAAAAATAAGATGGCAAATACACTTTTTTCTGATTTCTTGTAGGACAACTTTTAAGTTGATACAGTTCTGCTTACATCCTATGTGTCATCTACCTGAAGTGTTTGTAGAACTGCAGCTTAAAGGAGCCATGTTTTATGCTAGACTCTTGACAGCAGGACTCTAGCTTGAAAATTCTACCAGTATTTTGTAAGTAGAGTTGGGAGAAGCAATTTTAAGATAAATGCTATTGTGCACTTCAACCTGCAAATGAAAGTACTTTATGGAGAGAGTGGAAACTGAGCATTCTTCTGGTTGACTGAAGAGGAAAGAAGAATTCTGTGGAATGGAATGGTACTGCTTAAATGCCTTCCATTAATATTTAAACACTTGAGCACTATGCCAAGCACTATGAGGATGTTGGTTGGTGGTGGTTGGTGTGGTGTTGTCTGTGGTTGGTTATTTTTTTTTTTTAAAATATATATAGCTATGGGATTCTTAACATACTGTTGAAACTAAACTGGAGTTGCAGCAGAATGAGCACTGAAGATTCTTTCTTACCTGTCTATGCATATAAACTCAAGTAAGCTAGAACCTCAGAAGTGTGTATGTGGAAACTTGAGGTCAATGCAAATGTAATGAGTTAATTTTTGAGAGCACACTTAGGGCAAATGCAAAGTTAACAATGCGACTCCACTGAAGCAACAAAGTGATCTCAATCTATGACTTTCAAAATACAATGCTATGAACACATTTCCTGGTTATCTTTGCATACTGTGGATGCATTAGGCTTTTCCTCCATCAAAAACTTAGCCAAAAGCTGTTAAAATTGTTCTTGCAGTTTTAAATAAAGTAGAATCCTCTTAGGTAACTTAAGTCAATGGATAAATGTAACAGAGTTGTATCATCTAGTTTCCAAAACACTTGATGCACTTTGTTCAAGACTGCATGTGAGTTTCTATCAGATGGATATCTTACACTTAAATTCTAACTATACTTCCTGCTGGCAAAACCTGTAGTGTCACCAGAAAGACTTTCTCAACTCCTTCAAGCTGTTCTTAACCGTCTGACTGTTCTAAACTGGCATTGCTTCTGCCTGCAGTAGCTGTTTTGTTCTTGCAGTCTCGCAACCACTTGAAATTGCTGGAAACCCTATTAGATCTCATTTGTGCTATTAATGCACTTAATTTCAATCTATAATGGTGCTGGAGCATTACAAATGCTTTGTTAATCAGTTAAGGCAAGTAGATACATTGTACATTGCAAAATTGCTTAATGTGTTTTCATCTAAAAGCTGTTCCTCTTAACTGTTTCTTCCTCACAGATTTTTAGATTTTTCAGTATTGTGTTCCTTCAACTAAGTTGTGATAGGCTAGTTGCAAAGTCAGATCAGTAAGCTGTCAAATCTAAACTTGATAGCAGGTCATTTTGATACAAGAGCGGTGTTAAATGAGTCTTCTGTCATCTTCTGTAACACATTCTGAGCTATCTGTTGTCTTGATTGCTGTTAATAACTGAGTTACAAAATAGAGTGTTTCAATGTGTTTTTAATTAGTTCTTCATGGATATCTTAAGAAAAAAAAAAAAAAAAGGGAAAAAGTAGCTGGTTTGATTTTTCTGAATATATTCATTCTGGCAGATACCTACCCTCCCCCCACCCTCTCCCCCCCGTTCGTGAGATATCAAACGTGAACATATGGGCACAGAGTGACACAGCAGTAGACACAGCTGGATAAACAACCTCTGTCTGCATAGAATAACCCTATCAAAGTGTAGTGTATGGTTTGAGGTTTCCCTTGTATTTTTAAATCCTAAAACTCTGGCTTACTGCTTTGTGGAGATCTGTCTTCTGCTTTGTCGTCTTCCCAGGAGAAGGTATGGGGATGAGTTTGCTTTCTTTTGTCAGAACAGAGTTTCAGTGGTAGGTACCCATGGGGTAGGAAACTTCAGATAATATAGGTTTGAGGTGCCTTGGACTTTGTACCTTCTGAAAAATAATGCGTGTTATGATAAAAAGAATGGTCTTCCAGTTACTCCCTTAGCAAAATGATCAAAGTGGGTCTACTAGTCTTTTCTAAGAACTGAGCTTTGAAAGTACTTCTTGTACTTGAGTGGCTCAGTCAGCCTTGAGCAACATGAGCATCTTATCTCTCTGCTAGTTGGCCTTGTAGAACAACAAAACTTACTTATCAGTAGTCTAAGGACAGTGAAATCCTACTGTTCGGGAGTAAGCTTAGTAAGAGACCTCATAGTGTTGGAAGCATAATCTGCTAACACTTTTGGTATGTCACTTTAATCTCTGACTTGCAGCTATCTAAAATGCACCCAAGTGCATGTGTTGGTTTTGTTTTCATTTTTGTTATTTTAATTCTTCAGTTCTCCTGGGAGATTCAGTATGTTGTTTCGTGACATTTAGGATCATCCAATTTCCATCCTGAAAGTTTCTCATAACAGTTTTGCCTGCTATCTGTGTTGATGTTATGCTCTCATTTTAAGTAGTTATCTTCTCATGGTGTTTTACACTTTGTACTTAGAGAAAGCATTTATAACCTTCTTGTTGCCAGGCTAAATAATAGTCTTTATTAGTCACCTTTTGTAGGAACACTTCTCTTTCAACTGGAATTCATCTCTCTTGATGAAGGCCGACTGTGATGGCATAGAGTATTCCAGATAAATACTTTCTGTACAAAAACTGGATATTTTTTCAATTGCTATGTGATGGTCTCTGTATATATACCTAAGCATTAGTTCCTCTTCTACACCCCACCTTCCCCTCTGGTATCACTCTGAGTAACTGGAACATGTAGTTTACTAATACTTGTAAGACCTGACAAGTCTTACAGCAAAACTTCCTGGTTTTAGTACTGAGGTACAGGATAGTCCACACTGCTTGGTGGTATTGTACTTTGTAGCATTGCAAGTGTCTCATTAGAATAAATTAGTGTTCAAATTTTTGATGTATATTTACTATTTTGGTAGAGGGAAGGAGAAGAGGAAAGGGAACCTTTGTTTTGATAGTTTTGGGAGAAAATGGGACTTTGAGGGAGCAGCTCTGGCTTTAGATAACTGTATCACCTGGCTAGTTCTGTTGAAGTAAGCAAGGCTGCAGCACAAGGCTTTTATTGAGTTTTCTTCTATGCATAACAGTGTTTTAATAATTTCAAGTAGTTTCTGCTAAACTCACAAGGTGTATTTTATTTGGATGTTACTTACCAGCAGCTGGTTGTTTAAATAGTTGTGAATTTAACAAAACAGAAATAATGAATTACCTTTTCTATAAGCATGGAAGTGGTAGCACCTGTCCTGAGTTCTGTCAAAAAAACCTTTCACTTCTGGAATCTACTGATGGCCTGTCATTGCTGAATAAGGATTTCAAGATTTTGTTGCCTGCCCTCAAGTGTTACAAATAAATATTTAAGTATCCATAGCTTACAGAAAATACCTCTGTCTGTTTTATCAACATTGGGAGTCTGCACATTTGCAGTAACTGTGAGTATTTTAAGTTCGGGTATGTCTAAAAGATGGAAGTACTTTAGACAAAAATATTATTTCTCTAGTGTGTGTATTGTAACATGGCTTTGAAACTGTCAGAAATGGAAAGCTGCAGTGTAACAGTCTGAACCAGTCTAAAATCTTTTTAGAAAAGGAGTGAGCATATTCCTGGGAATACTGTCAACACTAAGGGGATCTCTTTATAAATAGTAGTTGGTTTTGTCTTTTAAAAGAAGTAAACATTTCTTCCTTACTATGTTTTTGGATTATATTAACTTGGAATACTTTAAATGCCTGAATTTTAGCCTAGAATATCTAGTTGCTAGCTAAAGGCTAACAGGAGGAGAAAAATTAAAGCACAGAAGTATGCAGAAGTGTTGAGTGCTTATACCACTGTCTCCAGCAGCATTGTCATAAACCTGAAAGCTTGTTGTTCCCACAGGGAACTCTGTTTAGGTGCATTAAGGAAGGATGTTCTGAAGGTGTTAACCCACCATGCTTAAGCTTTCAACAGCTGAGGCAAGGAGTTAAAGACCCAGAGCTGAATGTCCTTTGACTATTCATGAATGTTGCCTCAGACATTGCTAAGTATCAACTGTGTATCCTCTGGTACATAGCTTGTGAGAAACATAACTGAATTAGGCCTTGTGAACCCTTATCTTTACTCTGTGTATATTATCCAGCTTGTTACAGCCTACTCCAGAAGGGTTTGGTGTTTCTGTTGACAATACTGAAATAGAAGTTGCCTAGTTCAAGTCCAGACCTGTAGCAGCTAGAAGCAGAACAGCTTATAGTAGAATATAGTGATTTAAATGCCTAAGTTTAGTTAACATCAAGGTGCATCTAATTTCAAGCTAATTTGTTACTATTTAATACTATTCCAGGTAATGGCGATACACTGAAGTTCCATCTGTTCTTGGTATGTGTTTTCTGTGTCGTTGGAGGTTGGGAATGTTGGTGGACCAGCTTTGAGATGGGACTAATTTAAAACCGTGTGTATGTGACTGCCTATCATGTAAGCAACACTTGTGGTGGAAGAGTGGAGGAGAAGCTGAAGTAGAATAACACAATATATATCTAGTTGGAAGGGACCTCAAAGATCTAACACCTGACCCAACACTGAAGGGTCACCACTAAACCATGTCCCTAAGCACCAGGTCCATGTGCTGCTTGAACACCCCCGGGGATGGCGACTCCACCACTGCCCTGGGCAGTTTGATAACCCTTTCAGTGAGGAATTATTTCCTAATATCCAGCCTACACTTGTCCTGATGCAGTTTGTGGCCATTTCCTCTAGTCCTGTGGCTTGTCATCAAGGAGAAGAGGCTGGTCCCTGCCTCACCCTAACCTCTCTTCAGGTAGTTGTTGAGAGTCATGAGGTCTCCCCTTGGTCTCCTATTTCCAGACTGAACAACCCCAGCTCCCTCAGATGCTCCAGGCCCTTCAGGAGCTGCTTTGCCCTTCTCTGGATACACTCCAGCACCTTGATATCCTTGCTATAGTGAGAAGCCCAGAAATGAACACAATACTTGAGGTGTGGCCTCACCAGTGCCGAGTTCAGGGGGATGATCACCCCTGTTCCTGTTTGCCACAGTATTTCTAATACAAGCCAGGATGCCATAGGCTTTCTTGGCCATGTGGGCATACTGCTGACTTGTGTTCATACCCCCAGGTCCCTCTCCCAACTTGCAGCTTTCCAACCACACATCTACATGTCTGTAGCTTGCCTAGGACAGGCCACACAGGAATGCATCTAGGCAGGTTTTGAAAGTCTCCAGAGAAGGAGACTCCACAACCACCCTGGGCAGCCTGTTCCAGTGCACCATCACCCCCACTGTAGAGAAGTTTCTCCTTATATTGAGGTGCAACTTTCTGTGTTCAAGCTTGTGTTCATTGTTTCTTGTTTTACTACAGTGCATCACTGAAAAAGAGATTGGCCCACGCCACTTCACACTCACCCCTCAGATATTTATAGACATTGATGAGCTCCCCTCTCAGTCTTCTCAAGACTTAAACAGCCCCAGGTCTCTCAGTCTCTCTTTGTAGGGAACATGCTCAAGTCTCCTACCTGTAACTCTTAAGCTGTAAAGCAGCAGATCAGTAAGTCACCCAGCTTGGTGTCGTCTACAAACTTCCTGAGGGTGTACTTAATCCCCTCATCCAGATCATTGATATATGTAAGATACTGAAGAGGACAGGCTCTGCTACTGAACCCTGGGATGCACCACTAGTGACTGGCTGCCAGCCAGATTTAACTCTGTTTACCACCACTGTTTTGGCCTGGCCAAAGGTTCCTTCAGCACAATTTGAAAACTTACTGGTGATAATTTGTGATAGTCTGAAGTACCAGGTTTCACATTGTCTATATAAACTGTGCAGGTGAAACAATCTGTCTTTTTGACCAAATCCTGAAGTTTCATGTGCTGAACTCCAATGCAAAAACAGTCTTGAAAAGCGTTAGAGTAAAACTACTAATTGTACTCTACCCCTGTATCTTCTGAGATATTTGTGTAAGCTTTAAGGTTTTGTAAATCTGTAGTTGAAGATTTGAAATATTGATGTACTCAAAGTTAGGAACTTTAGATAAATATATGTAGTAGTTGTAAACTACCTTCTACCAAGTACATTTACTTAAATTAGTTCCTCTAATTAAAAAAATTCCCTTTGAATTTATTTAGATGACTACCAAGAAATGTAGCTGGGTTTTTAACTTCCATCAGCGTTGTGTATTCTTTGGAAGATCTAGTAGAGTTCACCTGAAACTGCATAGTGCAGGCTGGTAGTTGTAAGGCCCTAAAGTCTAATTTTAGTTGGTTTTGCCCTTAGTCTGTTCTGTGACTTTTGTAGTAAGCTTAATGTTGTATGAAGAGTAGAAGGAAGCATTACAATGGTAGAGCTTCAGTTTAATGCAGCAATAAAAAAAGATGCTTGGCTCAATATCTGTTGCACAGGAATATGTACAGAGTATTTATGCTGTTATTTAGAGTATCCATTATAAAATACACATTGCTGTACCACATCTGAAATGCTTTTCTTGAAAATGGGAAAAGCACCTCTGAAACTTTCAGGTCTTTTTCATTTGTTTAATGTAATTTATATTGTCATATTAGTATATGCTGTTGATGTGTACTGCCCTTGATATTTGAAACCATAACACAAGACCTACTGATCAGCATCTATTGGAACATCTCGTTGCCTGGAAGTGAGCAGTTTTTCTTTCAACTTTAAAGTGATGGGTATTGGTGGGGAATTTGGGCTTTGGCAGACCTTGCTGTGCTGTGACCCTGAGGTCAGCTTGTTGACCTAGTGAACTACAAAATACGAGCATAGTTAACTTGTTGCTTGTACGTGGAAAATGTGCAGGTAGCCTAGGAGAGAGAAGGTAAAAATCATTGGAGAGGTAAAGCAGAATAGCACATACAGGATGTGAGGAATTTGTAGTAGACTTTTTTTGTCTATACAAGTTTGGTGATGGCGAGTTGTCTAGCTTGAAACTGAGTCTGAAAAGCATCCTAGTCCCCATGTACAATGCCTTGTTTGGACAAACTTGTTTATTTGTTGAGTGTATGTGTGTGGAGTAGACAGTCTTGTCAAAGTGTGCCCTGAAGTTATTTAATTTTTCCATAAAGCTTGGTACTTTGGCTTTTGACATCTTTTGCCACGGCTGTACCGGTTGGAGCGTTCCTAAAATGGAAGCTAATACCATATCTTCTTTGTATTTCCAATGAAAGAATAGCTCTGAGCATTGTAAAGTCCCGATCCTATCATTGATAGGATCAGCTTAAAGACAGCTTAATCTGTGGTGTTTAATAGGTGTTTCTTTGTGTGACTTCTTGTTTAGCTTCTGTTTCTCTCTACACATTTGGTAGGTGGGTTGGTTCATGATTTCGTACAAGGTAAAGGTCTTCAATAAGGTCTCAGTAATCTGTTGTGTATTAGAGCTGGCTCTTAAGTACATCATTGCAAGTTACGTTGTCAATGTGGAAATCGGTTTCCTTGAAGATGCACCTGTGGCATGTAATACCAAGATGCCACTGGGTCAAGCACTATCCAGTTTAGAAATGTTAAATGTATTTGAATACTTTTGTTATTGCAGTGTCCTTGTGACAGCTAAAGGTCTGGTGCTGGGGAAGCAGGAAACCTAACCTGTTTGAATTGGATTTCCTCCTCAACAGCTACAATTAAACCATTACCCAGATTGTATCATGTGGCATAGGAATCTTGCATTAGGCCTGTGACTTTTTATATGTAGGAGTTGGATAGATGTCTTAGTTCAGGAGGAAGTGTAACCTGCCTGAAACACTCCTGTCAGCTTGAGTCAGTGCATCAGTGATTAAACAAACAAAAGGAAGACTCCTGAGATCTTCCTGATTTTCCCAGAACTTTTCTAAGTGATATTTTGAACTAGCAAACAGATGAGAGTACTGCCTCTCTCTCTGGAGACAGATGATTTAATTTTTTTGTTTGCTTGGTGGTTGGTTTGTTTGGTTTTGATCTGTAAAGTGCTTTTCTTTAAGACAAGCTGGTATAAGGGAGCAGGGTTCTTAACTTTTGTCATTTCTATATGTAAACTAGTTTCAAGATGAAGCTGAATATTATCAAAGTGAAGACACAGTCTCCTCCCATTTTTCCTGTGTTTTCAAGGCAGATCTAGGTAATGCCCTTAGATCTGTAATCTTTACTGCAGCTATGGCTCTTGTCTGATACTCAGGTACAAGTCAATTGGTTTTTGTGTCACTTCTTCCAGCAGTAAAGTCTGTTAACATAGTCTCTGATTTTCTTTATTGTAGTGACTAAATTTCAGGGGGGTTTGTGTTTGGTTTATTTTTTTTTTTTGCTTGCCTCCCTGCTTCTACTTGCCCAAAAGACTGCAGTGATTACATTATGGTAGTTTTAGGTGTTGTGGGGCCAAGACATGTTTTAGTAGCCACTTAGCTCACTAGGTCTTTGTAATTCAAGACAATGTGGCAGAAGTTGGTGATGAATTTGGCAGAGCTCAGGCAACCTGCTGTGCTGCAACTTGGGACATGTATTGTCTAACAGGCTCTGCAGGTAGGACATGGATATGGACCATATCAGCATTTGTCTTGTGCTGTTGCACTTGATTTTACTGAAGGGTGGTATGTGCCAGGTGCAAGTGAATGTCAATCTGTAAATAAGCACCATCTGGTCTATGGGGTTAGAATACAGAGGCTGAAATCAAGCTTCTACATTGAAAATTGCATTAATTGCTCAAATGACTTCATTCTTCACTGGCAATAGATGTCCACTCTCCCAACTGTGCCATGCCTGTTTGCTTGATCTGATCTTGACCATTTGCCTTCTACCTTGTGTGGCAGTGTTACTGATCAGTGTACTTCATGAAGGATTCTGTGCTTTTGTCTGTGTTGTCTCACAGAAGGTAAAAGCTCCTCTTTCAAATTTGTTCCTCTCTTCTGAAGAGAATGTTCTCTTCCAGGCTTGCTAGGCAGTGTGTGTGTTTTATTATTATTATTTTGTTTTCTAAATATTAGTGAAAGCTTGAGCTACTGCACAGTGAATTATGACACTACACAAGGGTTTTTAGAGAACCTGAAAATGAAGGATACAATATTTTACTTGCTTTGCTTGTATTGATACCAGGTAGCAAAACTGCATACTGAGACTCCTGTAGCATGAAGTTCTCTGTCTAGTAGCTTGCCAGTAAGTAACAGTGATTTCCAAGTTCGTGTAATGGAGAAGTCAAGCTCCTACTGCAAGATCTGATTCAGCAAAGTAATTTTGCTATGACATAAGTGTACAGAAGAATAAACTTTGAACACACCTGTTTCTCACTTTACCCTTCTTTCCTGTTATTTTGCTAAGAGGGAGAAAGATCTGTCAACAAAGAGACAAAAACTGGTTCAGTATTCTGCAGCTAAGGTTTCCTGTTCTATACATCTCTGTTCTCCATGTGGCAAAACAGATCTTTTGTGTTACTGAGACTTGTCAATATCTCCTTAGGGCTTCTTAAGCTGAGCTGTCAGTGGCTGACTTGCAGCTGTCTAGATGAGACTTTTTTTTTTTTTCACTAAATACAGGTTAATCAGAACTGCCTGGGTTCTTATGCTTCTGATAATTTGTGTGCAGAAAGAAATGTAACTGCTGCAGAATTGATTGAATTATACCACAGAACTTTAGCTGGTTAAAAAAACCCAACCAAACAAGCCAAAATAGGTCACTGAAGACCTAGAAACTAGAGGTGTTGTAAACATGAAAATATTTTCTTGAAGTGTTGAGTCCTGGCATTTTGCCATGGAGCATTCACTTCCTTCATTAATGAAATAAAGTCCAATAGTTCACTGTTGGAAAACTTACATTGAAGTACTTTGGACTTACTATAAATGGTGCCATAGAAAGGTAACAAACTTGGTTTATTTGGGGAACAACTTAATTATTTTGAATTTTTAACTTTTGTTTTTACAAGGGTGCATTTTTTTGAATTAAGGTAATGATCTATTCTTGTACATAAGAGATTTCTGTTATGAACTATTGCTGATGCCCTTAAAACCAAGGGGTATAGTTGCTGTTGATAACACTTCTTTAATTTCCAGAGATGCAGAATGCTAGACTGTAGAGAAGCAAGAAAATAAAATGAAGTGCTTTCTGTTTTTCTTAAATCCTCTTTTGGATGAGGTTCTAAGATTTGAATGATCTTGTACTTCTGTGGCACAAAATGTAGTCCAAAGAGGAGTGACACAATTTGTAATACTCTTGTCCTTGATCAGTATAAGAGACCCAAAACAGTGAGGTGGCAGAAATGAAAAGGCATGCCCTCAGAACAACATTACATTTATTCTGTGCAACTCCTTTTACTTTTCCTCCTCAGACTGCAGCTTCTGGTATTACAGAAGAAAGGAGTATATAAGATAAAGGCATTTACAGGCTTAACATTAGCTAGACCCCTTAACGAGCTCACAAGAATCCAGTTGAGATTTAATCCTGGTTTAATTTCCCAGTTTGCTGGTATGGTGATTCTGTCATCAGTAGTGAAATAAACCTGTGGATTTCTGTGTACCACTAACTGGGGACACTGACCTGACACACCTGAGGTCACCTTTGTATTCTGTGCAGCCATATACAGACTAGAACATGAGCAGCTTTTTGAGTTGTCAGGTGAACAAGAGTATTCTACTAGAACTTCTGCAGGTGTAATTTCTTATTTTTTAGCTGATTCATGGCCCTCCCCTACTCTTGGTTCCATTTCAGTTCTTGAACAGTCAAGTGCACTGTTGACTGGTTATAAAGCCATCTGCTGGCAGTACCTGTGCTTCTTGGTGTTTTCGAGAGTACCACATTTGCTATTTCAGCTTGACTTTTCCACAGTCCATAGTGATTTTACTAAGGTTTTAGCTGTGGTGTATAGGGGAAGAGGAGGCTTTGGGGAGACCTCCTCATTCTCCATAACTCCCTTAATGGAGGTTATAGTAAGGTGAGCATTGTCCTATTGCTTGTTACTTGGAAGATGAGAGGAAATGGCCTTAAGTTGCACCATGGGAGGTTTAGGTTGGATATTAGGAAAAAATTTCTTCACCAAAAAGGTCTCTGGGCACTGAAACAGGCTATCCAGGGAAGTGAAGTCACCAACCCTGGAGGCATTTGGATGGGGAGCTTAGTAACATGGCCTGTATACAGGCAGATGTTGGTTTATGTTTGGACTGGATGACCTTAAGGTCTTTTCCAACCAGGCAATTCCATTATTTCCAAACCAATGATATGTGCCAGGTCTCAGTAATCTTAAAAGAGGCTTAAAACCTTGTTCTGTAAGGTCCCTGAAGAAACTTTCAGTTTGGTGGTTGTGGTGTTTGGTGTGTGTTTGTTTATTTTTTTTTTCCTCTTTCTCTCTCCTTCTTATTTTTTTTTTTTGGTTTGTTGTTGAACAATAATTGGCCTCTGACTTCCTCAGACTCTGTTCTCAAGCTTTTGGTATCTTTTGCACAAATAGCTTCCAGTCCTTTCACTGGACCTAAGTCAGCAGGTAACGGTGCTACTTTACTGGCTTGGATGGATCCCGCTGTCCTAACAGCCTGGGCATTGCTCTAGTGAGCAGTGTTGTGTATCTTTCAGAAGTGTATTTTCAGTATTCTTATCTCTTGCAGAAACTTCTAAACCTTCAATTTAAAGCAATGAATATTCTAACCACCAAACAGCAGTATAGTTACCCCTAATTCCAAACTGTGAGATCACAAATTGAGATATTTTTAGTTCTTTTCCCTTCTTCCATGCCAAGACTTTCTCTTCCTGGCCTTTGTCTATAGGTCATTATAGACATGACTGCTTAGATACAGTTGGTTACATCTTTTAAAGTTCAGAACAAGTTTTGCTGATACTGTGAAGGTGGCCTTCTGCATTGCCACTGTCTCAGCTAGGAGGCTCAGCAGGGTCTAAGCTCTTGAATGACTACTAGGGAAAGCTGACTTTTTCCTAATGTAGCAAAGTCTAAAAGTTTCCATAATCTTTTGACTGTATTGTGAAGTCGTTGAGACGTGGATAACTCTTTTCTTCCCTTTTTTTTACCTCTTTTGGAGTCCATGCATTGAATGTATTTGTGGCATAGTGGTATTTGAGAAGTTTTCTGCAATACATCTTTTAATATATAGAGTATTTTTCATATGTTTTAAGAAATGCTTCCATCCTAATGATTTCAGAATAGTTTAATTAAGCTTTTGTTTTTTACTGAAGCTTTCTTTTTGTCATAAGTTTGGGAAAAAAAATCTACAGTGTTGTCTAAAGTTACCCAGTGTAACAATGGACACGTGAACCAGCACTGGCTAGTCTTCAGTGGTTGGGCTGCTTTGATACTTGTGGCTTGCATGCCCATTTTGCTTACTACTTTACCTTAGTCCAGGTTACTGGATTGTGTTTTTGAGGAACTGAAGGAAAGGGAACACTGAGTTGTATGTAATTGCAGTGAGGAACAAAGCCAGAGTTGTTTCTTTACCTCTCAGAGAGGCCCTTGGGAAGGATGGGGAATGTGTCCTTGCACACCTGTACATCTACACAGATCTGAGATACTGAGTTACTTGAACTGACATCTGTTGCATGCCTTTGTATTATATGCTTTTGCTCAAAGTAGTATTTTCAGATAGTCTGTTAGTGTCTGCTCATTGTGCCTTTATAATTGGCATAGTACTTTAATATCTTACTTAATTTGTGATCAGGATCTCTCATGATTCACTTTTTGCCTCTTTCTGGAAAGTCGGAATATATTTTATCATGGTTGGAAATTGTCAACTCTCAGCAGAATGAGAATTTTCTAATGTAAGCTAAGGTCCTATTTTCAACAGAAGGTTGAACCATATTATTTCAAGACATCCTTTCCAGCCAACACTTTCTTAATGATTCTGACTTAACTCTTGTACTCCATTTGAACTCTGCATCAAAAAAGGCAGCTGTTCTGAAGAGGAGACTGCCTCTGTATGCTGTTAAACTCTACTTGTCTTCCCATCAATATCTTACTAATGTCTCCAGGAGAACTGACAAAATTGATGGAACAAAGTTTGTAGAAAGTCTGTGCATCTTGATTTGCTTGTTTTAAGAAGAAACTTCCATGCATTTATTTTGGAGTGCCTAGGTTGTTTGTGTGGGGTAGTGTGTGTGGTTTGTGTTTTGTGGTTATTTCCCCCCCCCCCCCCTTTTTCTTTTTCGCTTCAGTATTGGAGGGGTAGAAGACAGGAAGATTACAGTCCAGCCCTATTCAGGACAGCCTTGTGTAATTTCTATATCAAAATAAGTTCATATGATAAGTCACTGTGTAGATTTTGTTACATGCAGTGCAATAGGTAAGTCTTTGTGTACGCTAGCATATTTCAACCATATAGCTAGTTTATGGCTCTTCATGGGGAGAAGATACAAGTGGATGCAGATGAGAAAATGTGTGATAGCTTACTCTTCCTACCCTGTAAGAAGAAAAGCTTGCCATTCCTTAAGGCACAATGCGTTCACGTAGCTGCATAACACAGGGTTCGCACGAATGCAGCCAAGATCCCTGCCCCTTGCAGCATCTTGCAGTTCGTGGGGCAATATCTTTTTCCCTTGTTTCTGTATAGAAATTTGCTATTTGGGAGATGTTAAAGGAAAGAATTCTAGGAAATGTTCAGTATGTTGCTATTCCCACTCCCTAAATTATTCTATGAACTACTTCTGCAAGCATAAGGGACAAGAGGCTGCTAAACTGAAAATTCAACCTTCTGCCTGCTTGGGGCTTCGATATGAAATTACTGTTTGTCATTGAGGACTACTAGTGATTTTAGAGAGTATAGTGAGGAAAAAAATACTGTGTCAAAATCAGCTGCACAAAGTTCAGTTTAAAGCATCTAACCA
The DNA here is from genome assembly GCF_014839835.1 of Dryobates pubescens. Taxonomy (NCBI): domain Eukaryota; kingdom Metazoa; phylum Chordata; class Aves; order Piciformes; family Picidae; genus Dryobates; species Dryobates pubescens. Next base: position 7,184,779 of record NC_071624.1, on the reverse strand, counting down.
GACTGAAAAATCTTAGAGTCAGCTGGTGAGGCAGAGGTACTGGAATGAGTGCTTGCTTTGTAAGGTGAGAAAATAGGTGTGTGTTTGCAGGTAAACAAGGAGTACCTTGAGCAAAAATGAGGTGCAACTATGAGATGGGTTTAAAACCATGTAATGTAGTTCAGCAGTTACTAAATCATGCGCAGTAAGTTCTCTACTTTAGTTGCAATTAACACCTCAATTCCTTGATGTGTTGTATGCTTTTATTTTTAGACTGTTGCTTCTACCTTAAAGAATACAAGATTTAACATTTTCTGATAAGTAGGCTGAACTCTGGGTTCTGGCTGGCAAGATGTGCAACTTTCTGGAAGAAAATGTTCTGAACTTGCAAAGCATATAAACATCCTCCAGTCTCTTCCTCCTCCTCTTTTTCCCTAATACTGACTTCAGGGCAGTATATCTTTGCAGTTTTGAAAAACTGAATTGCTGCAGCAGCATTGAGTAAGGCACCCTTTTTTGGGCCAAGGTACAGAAGAGAAAGTATGCCAAACAATAACCTCAAGAAGGCAAGAACTATTATAATAGGATATTATTGGTAGAGGTGCCAGGCAGATCCTTAAATATTCAGGAAACTGGAATGCAAGAGCCTGAAAAATTCTTTTGGTACTAAGATTCTTGCCGAGAACTTAAAAAAAAGAAAAAGAAACTGAACCCCAAACAAGCAAAAACCCACAAAAAATCCAAACCAACCAGCCAAGTTCTAGAGCTCATCCAAATAGATTAAGGAAGCACTTTTCTTGAGAAAGGGTTCGGTGCCATTTTTAAAGGGGTTATTACCTGTTTGCTACACTATTAGTGGACCTAGAGCCTATGGAAGTAGTATTCACTAAAACTCAAGAATACCATGCAAGAGACCAATAGTTAGATGCTAATGCTGTTAGATAACTTCAGAAGATATATTGTGGGTTCATTTGAAATGCTGGTTTTTAGAATTCAGTCTGCTTGTGAGGAAAGCATCTGCAGGCCAGTGGTTTTACATCATTAAAGCTAGGAATATGGACTCATGAAACATTAGCTAAAATGCTTTGTTTACAGAGAACTTTCTGGTAGAACAGGGCCTGAACTTAACATTCTCAAATTATAGAGCTTGTCAACTGAAGGGTGGAGGTCTGATGTACAGATGTAGCTGTTTTGTATTGTGGGTGTGGAGAACGTTCAGTGTAGTTGAGAAAAGTCTTAAAATATGACAAGACTGCCCTGGCACATTCAACTGATCTATTGGGTTGCACATCTTCAATTTGAGGTACCCAAAGAAGGGGAAGAAGCCAAGTGTTGGCAATGAGGCTAATAGGTGAAGGGACAAGTCTGAATAAGAAGAGTTCAGATTTAGAAACCTCAGGGCTCTGTTCTAGCATGTGAAAGATAAAATTGCAACCCTCTGGAAAGATCACTACTGAACTAACTGGGCACATGGTAATGCATGTCTTCAGTTAATTGCAGTGAGACTGAAGTTAATGGTGTTGACAGTCAGACGAATCATGAAGCAGCATTATATTTGAAGGAGAACGGGGAGTTGTATGGTAACACGCTACATAATAAGAAACAGTTAAGTTCACAGGTTTCAATATAGAAGGTAGCTGTGGATGTTATTTTGACTTGACAGATACCTTACAGGGTAAAACAGCTGCCATTTCATTCTTCCACACAGCTGAAAATATATGTATGACAACATACTGTGCTGCATAACTTCTGAGCACAAGCTACTTGAAGTGGCTGGCTGACCCAGAGAAATGAATATTACAGTTTTGCTAGAGAACACTGGGATTGCATATGTGACGTTTTATTCAGCTAAATCTTATGGTGTTTTGTGGAGGGGGACCTAGGTGGAAAAGCACATGACTGGCCTAGCAGAGCTCTAGAGTGAGCACTGCTTCTTGCAGAATGAAACCTACTGGAATACACCTTCACGCAGTCACTAGAAGGACATACAATATATGTGGCAACCATTTCATAGTATGGCAAGAGTTTGGGATTGGTAACCAGTTTCAACCTCAGTTGACCCCTGTAGAGACAGGGACACCACACCCTCCTTTCAGAAAAGGCACAAAATGTGCCTCCTTGCTGTTGTTGGTGAAGAGTTGGGTTTTGGACAGTGCTAGACTTGTGTTGCATCCGTGTAGTGTACTCTGAAGAGAATGCTGCCACTTAGGCTTTTCTCAATCTGACTAATAAGCTGCACCAGTGAGCTGACACGACTTCCAGTTAAAGCAGGCTTTTTATGTTGCATTGTAGGTTGCTTTCTTTTGTGCTCTAAAGTATAAGCATTTGTAGACTGAAGGTGTTGTGTGTATTGTTTGAAACCTTTAAACCTTTCTGTTAGTGGGAATATTTGCTCTGATTAAGGAGTTAGGATAAGAGAAATAACCATTAAGAGGGAATGCTCAGCTTCTGATGAGTAATGTTTATGGCTTCATCAACTTCCCAGTCACCAAGACTTCTAGCTACAAGGTTCATTGTGTTTTGTGTGATTGTGTATGTTGTGCTTTCTTTATATCTTTTCAAGTTCCTAAGAATAAGGTAAAACCATGTAACAATAATGATTTACTATTTAAGCCTACTTTCTGCTTTTTGCTGTCTGCTGCTGTTTTGGAGCTCTAGGCGAGAAGAACAAAAAACTTCTAAAGGATGCTTCAGACTCCTCTGATGCAGGGATTAGGATAGAGAGCAAGTGTTCTGCATAACTTGTATTCTTGATTGGTGGTACTTAGTTAAAAGATTTCTGGCATGCTAACAGGAAGGTGTACCAGGTTGTAACATTAAAGTGCCAAAGGTCTAAATCTCTGGTAGCAGAATCCTGATCACTAATTTCTTGTGCTGTGTAGGTGTCTTGATCATATAGATGTTTATTTTAGCCTTGTCTTACTAGGCATGCAAGGGAGTGGTTTGCATAATATCAGTTTATGAGCCTGGTTTCTTAGGCCTGCAGTAAACCAGGATCACTTAGGACTGATTTGTTTTGTGATTGTTTGTGGTTGGTTATGTTGTGTGTCTGTGTGGTGTGTTGCGTTGGTTGTTTCCCCCCGCTTTGTGTTTTAGGCTCTTCATGGTAACAAACACTTAGAGTCAAGTATTGTCTGGCTCTACTGACAACCATATATCTTGAGAGTTACTTTATTGGAAGCATTCAAATTTTAACTGAGCTTTAAACTTTTTTCCTGGCATACTTCATGTGTACTGTGCTACAGATACAATAGATACTGAATCAAGATACAGACTATTGTGTTGTTAAACTTGGGTTATTTTCTTTCTTGTGGCATTTTTTTTTCACCTGCAAATAGTTTTGTGGGTTTGTTTTTGTTTTAAAACCAAATTCCCCTCAGAAACAGAGAAACTGGATTTGCTGGTTGCAGTCCTGTTGCTGTGCTCTCTGTATAGAAATACCAGTGCATCACAGGAAACAAAAGTTACTTCTCTTCAATGAGGAGCTAAGTGAGACTTGCTCTTGAAATACCTTTGCTTCTCAGGACTGCAGCTGGGTGTTATGGGTAGTCTCTTGTAAGTAACTACCAAAAGAATATTTGTAAACTACTAACAGTCGCAAAGCAACTCCAAAAGCAGTAATACAAATCCATCATTACTTCTGTGTGTGGTTTTTTAATGATTGTGTACATGTTAATTTTTCTGTCTCAAATTTTTGTCCACTGTTTTCATGAGCAAGAACTTCTTGCTTATATAGCTAGATCTTTTTTACTGATTGACTATGTATCTTCTTTTATGCAAATTGAAGTTGTATAAATCAGACGAGAGAAGGAAGAAAGAAGATGTTTTGACAGCACAGTAGTTACACTTCTTCTGCAATCTTGTAGATACTGTGGCTTATTCCTCAAACTGTTATCTCCCACAATTAGAGTTAAAATACATAAAAGCTTTTGCTCCCTCTCAGGTACTGGCTTGTACTAGGGTGTTTTTTTCCTTGATGTTGACAAATACAGATTCTCCTAAATTGCATTTGTCCTGTCTCCTTAACATCTTAGAAGCCTCCCAGGAAAGAACTGTGCTATCATAGCTAAGAGCTGAGAGGGATCATGTAGTTCAATAGGTCATCTGTATGCTATATATACTGAAAGTGGTTGCTTTCTGTTCAGGATCTAAATGTTCTTGAAGAATCCTGGTCTGTATCTTTTAACTAAAATTTGTGCAAAGGTTTTTTTTCTCAAGTTTTTGCTTAAACACTAGCACTTCACATTTGCTTCTTGAGGCATGGCTATGAGTCTTCATGCCAAATGTCTTATGACTATCTCTCTTTTGTCTTTCAGTGAATGATAGTGTCTAGAAAGGGTATGTCCCTTCAGGAGAGAGGTGCCAATGTCCAACCGGCCTAATAACAATCCAGGGGGGTCACTGCGACGTTCACAGAGGAACACTGCTGGGGCCCAGCCACAAGACGACGCAGTAGGAGGAAGGTATGACTGTTACAGATGTATGAATGTCTTTTAATGTATGCAAGCAAAGCTGATGTGATTCAATTAGAGAATAAAGTTCTCTACCCTGCAATTCCAGCACTGAAACCTGCATAATTTTTTTTGCTTCGGAAGTGTGATTTGTACTGTTACTGCATGGGATGAAAAAATGATCAATTTACTATTATGTATGTTTAGCTGGAATAGCACTAGTAGATCTATGGGGGGGGGGGGGAAGTGTAATTGTAATTCAGTTATATTCCAGAAATCACAGGGTGTAACAGGTTTCTTCCCCTCTTTCTTCCCTGATAACAAAAAATGCAGGTGTCAGTGATAAGGGAGACTGATGTTTGAAACTCAGGAAAATCTATCTCCTCATTATAGAGGCTTGAGTTAATTTGCACCTCTGTTATGTTGCCATGGGAATTGATTTTGGAAAATACTCCTTCTTTAACTGGTGCATGGTGAACTCTTCCATTCTGTGTTCTATCTGAATGGATGTTGAAGTTAGATACTGCCCTACCAGCTCTTTCCCTTTATACTGAACTTGACCTGGGTGAATAACCCTGTCCCTGGAATAAAGAATTATAGGCAAGCTGTTAGGACACGGAGTGGAGGATTCTTCTACAGATAATCTGCTGCTTATTCAGGCTTTACAGCAGAATGCTGGGAAGAAGCTCTACAGTGAGTCAGAGTTTTAGGGGTAGCACTATTTTCTTGTAAGAAAGTTACTTGTCCAGTGTTGTGGTGCATTGCAATTACGTTGCTTATGCTGTCACCCACTGATTCACAATGCAACTTGTCCTAACTGACAGGAGTTCTTCTATCCCTCACCAAACCTGTCAGTCTTGCTTACATGAGCAGCAAGTGTCTATTGCACTCCTGAACTATGTTTGCTTTGGTTACAGTAAAGGTCTCTGCTTAAGTAAAATTAATGGAAGCTTAACCAGCATCTGAAAACATGGTCTCTTTGGAACAAGACCTGCCCTGCCTTTCTATCTCTGAATAAGCATTTTGAGCTGGCAAAGCATACGTAAAGGTCTGGGTGAAACATCCTGGTTAATATAAGCTTTACAATCAGTATTTCCTTTTGTATCCTGTATCTTGTCTTCAGTAAGCTGCTAGGCAGAAATATCAATGAGAAGAGGAACGATGTAAGACAGATCTACCAGGTCCTTGAAAATTTGTTAGGTGAAATAGAGACAGGGACTCAGATAATTCATGTTTTCTCTGTTTGACTGTCTTAAGACTCATCCTTCAATGCATCTAGTGGGGTATTATGCTCTAGTTCTGCTGCTGAGCAGTACATAAGATGGTCTAGAGTTCACAGCTTGATGTACCTTCTATGTTATGCCATACCATGCTGTGGTGATGCATGCTGCTTTGGCTGCTACAATAGAAAAAAACCCAAACAACACAAACCCCTGAAATTAAACAAAATAGGAAACAAAAGCAGACTAATTGCTTACAACCTTTTCCGACGTGAGTGTTTTTGGGACACTTGAGACACTAATTTATTTCCAGTCTCTCTTTTGCATTTTTGTCTGTAAAATCAAACTCCTCAATTTCAGCTGTAAAATCATTTCAATAGAACAAACTATGGAAACACCAGTTTCAATAACACTCACATTGTACAAATACCTGAACTTAGGGTGTGTTGTATGTTAGTATCTTATATGGAGTTGGAAATGTTCTTTTGAGGTACATTTGTGGTCCTCACCTGCTGTGCTTTTGCTAATGGTCTTGGAGCAATAGAATTGGAATTTTATTTTTTTGTTGTTGGGTGAAACAACTCAAGTTGTGCTCTAGAAGAGCAGTTCATGCATCCAAGCCACTTACGGTTGTAATCTGATTTGCTTTGAAGTACAAATCATTGAACGGCATAGATGATGGGTGTTGGTCCTCAACTGCCTTGGTCTAGAGATTTTTTTTTTCCCCACCTTTTTTTTTTTTTTTTCCTCTGTTGATCTTCTCTACTTGAGATAGTTGTTGCAGACAGTATGAGATTTTTGAGCCACTTTTAGATGCACGTTTCTTTAAAAGGAACTCAAACAAACCAGCGCCAGTACACAAACAGCCGAGGGAGTTTAAGGAGTAATGCGAGTATGTAGGGGATTTGCAGCTGAATTTAGCCACGAAGTTTGTAAGCAAATTGAGGGACCACACCTTCTTAACTGTTGTAGAAGGTTACTTCACTTTTGTCATAGATATACAATCATAACTTTTTGAGCAAGAACAAGTTTTGATACTGTTAAAATTTGAGTGCTTGTGCTTCTGCTCTCTATAAATACCTTCTGAATGAGAGAAATGCAACAGCTTTATTCTTAAAACTTTCTTGTGGCCAGGGTGCTTGCATTTTCAAAATAGAAATTAAGTGAAAGTTAAGTTAAACTTCTGGAGTTTTTGTAGCCTGTAATATGAGGCTTTTGAAGTCCAATGTAAGCAAGTGATCATCTAGCCTTTGGTAGTACTAGCTCTGTGATAGCCTTGGTCTCACACTCTAATTGGAGTGAATGCTACTGTAGGCTTCACTTGAGTAAGATGTTGAAAAGAGGGGCTGGAGCATGATACCACATCCAGGAGGAAATGCTAATAAACATCCTTCTATAGTCTTTGACCCCTTCGCAGCTTAACAGTCTTTTGTTAAGCCTTCACTTAATTTGGTGAGCCTCTACTGTTCACATGCATGAAGACTTTGAAAATTCCCAACGCCTTGCTGGTCTAGTATGTAAAACAAACACAGACTCTTGCTATGACATCTAATACTGCCAGATTTGGCTTAACCTGGAAGCAGCAATGCAAACCACCCATTTTCCTCTAAACTGGGCTTGTTTGATGTCACTTAAGTAACCATCAGTACTTGTCAAAATGACCAGGGGAGCCTGTTCTGCTGGAGTTTTACTACGTAATTTGCACTCACAGTAACTTGATAGATAGTTTGATTGTTTAAGTTTTATTTACTTTTTTTTTCCTTTGGTTAAAAAGAGACAAACTAATGCTAGGCTCAAAGCTGGAAAGATTGTTGCGGCAATCTTGGAAGTAAATCTGTCTGATCTCTTCCATCACTTTTCCATTGAAGGCTGACTCTGCAGGTTTGTAAGGAAGCAACAATATGTAAAACTTCCCTTTGCAGCAGTGAACCAAAGGGGAATGAGAAGCAGATGTATTAATGACAACACACTTTTCATAGGGGCAGGAGGGGTTGGAAGATACTGTTGCTTTTTTATCTCTGTATCTATATCATTACCATCAGTGTTGCAGAATCATGTCCTTGTGGCTTGAGCTCCCAGTGGTGCTGTATTATTTGCTTGGAATGGGAGCAATTTGGAAGTGATACTGAAGGCACACAATAAGATCTTTTCTGAAAGAGGTGCAGCTGACAGTTCTTTCAGTTATGAGCAATGTTTCAGCATATAAGTGTGGAGTAATGGAAGTGGCCCTAGACCTATTTACTACTGCTGGAAAATTTTCTTTTCTAGTGGCATGGCATGACAGTAGTGCACAATCATCTGCATGTTGTCCCTTTGCTGAAGTCTTTAGGAACAGCAGTATCATTTTGATATAAATGACTACTGTTGCAATTGTTTATGAAAGCATGGTATTGAAGAAAAAAGTGAGTTTTCTAACTCTAACATTAGCATTTGGCATTGAAGGCTAAGTGAAAAATAAGAGATCTTTGTTAGGTGCATGTTGGTACAAGCACAATTGGGAAAACCCTTTGGACTGACCTTTACCGAATACTAAAACCTAAGTGTTGTTAAACTACTTTTTGTTCTGAACAGGATGCATTCTCATTATATATTATATAATCTGGTGATATTAGCTATTGATTTTAATAATATTAAACTAACATTACTGTAATTTTAAAAATTGTTTTATTAAACACCTGAATATTAATAATAATCACATGTTTAATATATTCAGTTAATACATTAACTGTTAACATCTTACCTGAGATTCCTGTAAACTATGTTTAGTGTAGAATTGAGTAAGTAGAATATTTAGAACATTTCTGAAACTTGTCTGGTGTCTGTGTGTGATGTTGTGTATGTTCCTTTCCCTCCCCCCCCTTTAATTTACACAATTCTTCTGTACTTTTGACAGAAGTAAAAAGTCTGTCTGGTTTTGTGAACTTTGTTTGGAAGTGATTAATTCCTCAGCAGCTGAGTGAGCTATATGATTTAGACAAAACACTCTTTTATTAACTACAAAAAGATATGGATTTTTAAAATATGCATAGTGTAACTTTGAGGACAAGTTTTAATTGTTTTTTTTATTATGGTTTTGCTAAGAAAGTGTAAGGGCTGGCAGTGTACATGAGATTGTTCTGAGAAATACTGTAAACTACATGGTGGGCCACTTGTCCACTTCTATTTGTGTTACTCTAAACTGAAGCTATAGATTTAAATATGTGTTAACATACAACCTTGCCAAGTGAGAGAAGCCTTGGAGTGGGTTATGAAACCGGCTTTTAAGTTGTTAGATTTTAACCTTTCATCGTCATCACCACCAACAACCAACTAAATAAAAAACACCAAACAAAAGAAAACTCCACAAAACATTAACCCCCCCCCAACCCCACTTGAGGATGCAGCAAATGCTGTTTTCTGAGATCTGCTCCTGTGAATGGAAATGGACAAACACAAGATCATAAATACTTAAGCTTCATTGGTTTTCATTGTTGAGGAGCTTAGCCTCTAGAAATACCTGTTTTTAGAGTATATTTTTAAAATGAAGCTTCTGAATGAATGATACATTAATGAAATACAATAAAGAGCTTGTGACTAGGCAAGTTACAAGTTAAAAACATTGAATCATGGCCAAAAGTACCAGATAGCTTACAACCTTGAATAAGAATGCATCTTCCAGCTGCCCTTGTATCTTTTGTAGCACTCAATTCACTTCTAGCTTACCAGTCTATTCTATTAGTCTGTGTGTGTAAGTTAACTTTTACTGTGGCCTTAAGCAAACTGTCATACCTCGTACGAACTGGGACAATTCGTGTTTGTTGTTGTGTGGTTAAAAGTTTTTAACTCAATCCTGCAGTCTCTCACGTTGTCAGTCTGTTTGCCATCATGTAAGTTAGAGAAGGAGGGTTAATGTCATGCTCCTTTTTGACATGCTACTGCATGCACAGTTGCTATTGTCTTAGGTACCTTCTCTTTGCAGCACATGCAAGGAGAATGATTAAACTCAATAAGAAGTGAGAGCACAGTAGGTCTTTAAAAGTTAAATCCCCATTGGTTTTGACTCCTTGTTTGTTTCTAATGTTAATTTTCTGCTCACTGTGTTATTGCTACTGATAATTTCATGAATACAGAAAATAAAGCAAATATAAATAGTCTGCATAATACACTATACACAATTCCCAGGATGTAGTTCTAGATGTATTAGTCCATATAAATTTGATATTGGTAGAAATTGTTCTTTTAAACTTGAGAACCTGAAGGGTTTAAAGGTGAAAGGTAGGAAGCCTGGAGCAAGTGAAAATGCTTGAGTGCATGATTTAAGTAGATGATGTTGTGATGTATTGCTTCAGCCATATTTTAGTTGAAAAGATTTATTACTTGTGTTTTATGAATATCTAAAGCACTAAGTTGAATCCTGTTCTAATGAAAGCAAAACAAAAATATTAGAGGGGAAACAACTTTTTAAAATATACTTTGAAATAAATGAACCCTAATCAGTTAGCTTACATAAATGAGATTGCTGCCAAGTATACATTATGTAATAACTTCTGTTACTCCCATAATAAGAACATTTCAAAGGGAAAATTATATGTCATGTCTTAATCTGTTTGGAAAATCCAGACACTCAAGATTAGGTAAAACAAACCTGAGTTAACCTTGATGAAGTTTGCTATCGTGAGCTAGAGAGTTGCATTTTACTTACTTTTGATAGTAGAACTTAATTTTTCTAGTATGAGAAATTAAATCAAATTATTGGAGTATGGAGAAGATGCTGTCAAATTCTTTTCAACCTGCTGTGCTCTTCCAAAATGAGACAAGATACTTTTAATATGTCTTAAGTGCTTTTGTCTATTTGAGTGACTAAATTTGAATATGGAGAAAGGAAAGTTAGCTCAGTAGTACGACCGTTTTTCTTGCTTTTACAATTCTGACTGTAAGCAAATTATCATGTGGTTATCACTTAGGTGATTAGACTTCATATTTCTTCTAAGGTTTATATTTAAGTTTTTGTTGAAATCCTGAAGTGTCTGGTGAAATGTTTTGGTCAATACCAGACTTTGCTCTGCCTTTAGTATGAGATTTCTGGCATTTGGTTGGAAGGAGTTATTTGAAAGTTTGTGTCAGGAAAACTGGTGTAGTAGCTAGCACAGAAATATGGTGGAATATCTTGTATGACTTGAGTGCCCCAGTCAACAGCTACAAACTCATTAGAAGGTATAGGCAAGGAAGGAGCGGTAGTGGTGTGGTGTGGCCTGGTATATCAAGGAGCATTTGGATTGTATTGAGGTTACTGGTGGTGGTGATAGTTTTATAGGTCAGAATCAGGGGGAGGGCCAAGAAGGCAGACATCTGGGTGGGAGTGTGTTATAGACCACCCAATCAGGATGAAGAGACAGATAAAATATTCTGTCGATGGTGGTGTTGGACTCAAGATGTCTTTTCCAACTGAAACAATTCTATGATTCTAAGATTTTATCTATAGTATTATCTTTGTCTTGTAGTCAGAGCTCAAAAAAATCCCCATTTCTTGTGTGTATCTGAAAGCTGCTGGGAAGACCTATTGTGTCTTATCTATGTGAACACAGACACACACACACTGCAGAAAAACAGGAATTCATTGGGACAGCTCAGGTGTGAGATGATGTGTTACTCATTAAATATAGTAAGTATTTGCATGCCTTAGAGAAGTTAGAGTGATAGTGATTTGTGGCTGCAACAGGTGGTCCTTTTGAAGAATGCTCTAATGTTGTGTGTTGATATGGGGAAGTTGGAAGCTGTAAACTAATACCTGTAAATGGTCCAAAAATAAAAGTAATTCCACCTACGGGTCTATATCCTTATCTTGGAATCCTGATAGCTTTCTGTTTTGACTTTCGCTGACAGGTCACATTTAGGGCAGGCAAAACATAAGGCACATAGCCCTCCTGAGAGTAGAAAATCTATTTCAAAGACACCCAAAGTGCAGTCTAATACTACTTCTGAGCAGTCCAAGGGACACTTTTCTAAAAGGTAATGGCACTTCATATCCATATATTAACTGGTGTTATCTGTGCTCACAGTTGTGTGTAATATATCCAGTTATATAGAGTTCTTATAAGAATGCATGTCTAGAGTTGTGTGGGTTTGTTCTGTTTTGTTGTTTTCTAATCCAGGCATTGCATTCAGTGGATATATTTCAGTGTTTCGCATAGTGTTTTGTTTTTCTAATTCACCAATCAAGAACATTCCATCAATGATGATGAGGAAATGATTTCTGCATAACTAGTCCTGGAATACTTGCAAGGTTGTCCTTCCCTTCTTCCACTTTGTGTTGGGAGAACATTACCCAAACAGTTCTGAGCAATATCCAATATTAAGAGAAACATGTAAAATATGCCTGTTCAGAATAATCATCAGAGTTATGTCTGCTCTTCATACACTGCTGCTATATATACACACCAGTTTTCTATGACGTAGAAGAGAGTTTTGCCATGTTTGTGATTCTTCACTTTGTTCAAAAGGTTCATGAGAAACTATCCTTTCATTAAGAGCCTTTCTTGAACTAGAATCCAGTTATGACTAGTTATGCATTACTGAACACTCCTTACTCTTGTAGAACTCATAATCTAAAACATTCAAATAATAGATTCATGGCTTGAGTTTTTATTTTTTTGAAACAGTTTGACATGTCTACTGAAATGGGATAGTAAAATCTATCCCAGTTACCTCATATCTTGTTCCTCACAAAGCAATGCACTGAACTTTAATTTTGTAATTTATTTTACTTTTCATGGTAAAGATTTGTGATGTGACTGTTCTCATATAAGCATGTTATTTTTTTTTTTCTCTCTTAACATAAACTTAGTCAACAGTGTTTCTACCTGCCCTTTCCAGACAATGCTAACATTTATCTTCCAAAACTGTTGCAACTGTGAGATTTCCGGAGTTCAACACTAATGCTGTTTCTGCTTGCTTCTACAGAGCCTGTAGTTCGTCTGCTGTTTCAATACCAGAACAAGAAGATCCAGAGAGAGTCAGTACTTCAGAGAAGCAAAAAACGGGGCAAGTGCCTAAGAAAGACAATTCCCGAGGAGTTAAACGCAGTGCTAGTCCAGATTACAGGAGGACCAATTCTCCTAGCTCTGCTAAAAAACCCAAAGCACTTCAACACACTGAAACTTCCTTGGAAACTAACAAGCCACATACTAAATCTAAAAGAAGACACTTAGACCAAGAACAGCCGAAGTCTACACAGTTGCCATCAACAAGCAAGGCTCACACCAGAAAGGGTGGAGCTGCTGGTAGCTCCCGAAGTCAGAAAAGGAAAAGGACAGAGAATCTGTCTTGTATAAAGAGTAGTTCAGTAGTTGAATCAACTGGCACTGAAGAGAAGTCAGCAAAACTCTCCAAGCTGGCTTCAAAATCGGTGACCTCAGCCAAAGCTGGGTGTAGCACCATCACTGATTCTTCTTCTTCAGCTTCCACATCTTCCTCATCTTCTGCTGTTGCCTCTGCTTCTTCTGCTGTTGCCTCTGCTTCTTCTGCTGTTCCTCAGGGTGCCAGAGTGAAACAGGGAAAGGACCAGAATAAGGCTAGACGTTCCCGTTCTGCATCCAGCCCCAGTCCAAGGAGGAGTAGCAGGGACAAAGAAACAAGTAAAACAGGTGGCTCTTCGAAGTTTGACTGGGCTGCTCGATTCAGCCCAAAAGTCAGTCTCCCTAAAACAAAACTGTCTCTGCCAGGCTCCTCCAAATCGGAGACATCAAAACCTGGACCTTCAGGATTACAGGCTAAGCTAGCAAGTAAGTTGTTATTTTGTGGAAAAATAAGCATTTTGGGTCTTCTAAACAAATACTTCTATTGTTTGCAAGCTTTTTGGGATCTGCTTAGAGAAATTGCTTTAAGTGTGTTCTGCTGAGCTTTTAAGTAAAGCTTTGGTGGAAATTATCTACAGCTAAAGCAAATGATACAATCAGTGTTCTGGAAGTTTAAGTTGCTTCTCTGTCTTGCAAATCAATTAAAAAAATAAAATGTGTGAAATAGTTGAATGTTGTGATGGGGATGTATGTGCTACAGAATTATCCTGATTATATTGTTCCTGTTAGATTTTTCTTAACCTTTCTGTCCTGAAGCAGGAATTACAAATGTTGGAAAACTGAAAAAGTTCACTTTAACTTTTTTCCTTACTGTGAGAACAGTAATCTTTTGAACTTAGTATACTCAGTAGCCAGGATGTTAGTTGCTTCTCTATTAAACTGTACCTAAAAAAACCAATTCTTTCTGTGGTGCTGGATTTTTGAATAGCAGGTACTGTTCCTTGAACATTGTCACTAAGAAAGGTGGGCTGTCTTCAATTAGAGCACTTGCTTTCTAGTGTGCAGATATACTTGTAGCTTTGTTGCCTTGAACAAAATGTTTTGGAAAAGCTCTATGCTGATTTTGTGTACGGTCATTTGCTTATAGAATGTACTCTCTGAAACTTGATTTAGAAGTTGGGTTTCTAAGCTTGCTAAGTGTTACTGCTTTATCTAGACATGATCAGAGTAGTCTGTCACAACTGGGACATATCTGTAACTAATACTAATGCAGGAGATGTGTGAAATAAACAATAGGGACGGGATGTCTTAATTTGTAAACAAAATAGATTTAGTTGACTTAACAGGCTTGTTTTGGATAACTTGTATGACTGGAATATTGATTCTGGAATGGCCGAACTTAATGGATGAAGAGTGGCATTGGGGAAGTAAAGAGGTGTTATGTTCTTTATAGTAACATTTTTTTCCTACCTGCTGTATGGTTCAGAACTTACTGGGTGATGAATTCCAGAGTAAAAACTCTGAATTTGCACAAGGTGTGGAGTCCAGGGGAAGTGGATGGGAATCTGGTAGAAATGGGACTGGCCAAGGGGTTCTTGGGTAAGTCTGTCCTGAATACCAGCAACTTTTTAGCAATGAAGAAAAGTAACAAGAAGAAGAAAGAATCCACCTTCCACAAGTGAACAGTGAGAATGTGAACGCAGAGAATAATTTATACCAGGTTGCAAAACTGTAAGGAATGAGGATAGAATGGGATAGCACAATAAGGGATATATTGAGTAGTTTGAAAAACAGCATTGAGAAAATGAACCTAAACTGTCTCCACAAAGAATGTACTGAGAAAGCCAGGTTCACTAGCTTTAGCTCTTCCATGATCTGAAAAATTCATCTTTTGCAAAAAGAGAAACTTAGTTCAATGTAAGATGTTCATGTCACAAAACCAAGTTGTGTGAAATATAGGCGTGTGTATATATATATATATAAAGTCACTCGCAAGAGGTACAAAGCAGCATGAGAGATGTTTCTATACTTAATAGAAGTTACACTTGCTTTTTCTAGATGACATCTGAGTTTGAGGGGAGCAAGTACTAATATGTGATTTCAGAAGTCTAAACATCTAATGCCTTATTAATTTACTGTACATTACAGCAAAACTTACTCCATTGCTTATTATATAGTGTCACTAAGAGCAAGAACTCAATATTGAAGTGTTAAACTGTGATTATTTTCAAATAGTCTCAGCCTCTCAAATAGAGCATTAGAGCTCTTGGACAACATATTGAAATGAACTTGTAATCAATAATAACTTGGTAGCTTAGCCTTTTTTTAAAAACAGCAGTTTCTGTCACAGCTTTGCTAACTTGAAAATATTGTGAAAAACTTGAAATATTTTAATAAAACACACATTTTTGGATAATGCTGAGAAGTGTCAAGAAAATACTAAGGAAAGAAACTGTCAGGGTAGGTTTTTAAGGAACAATGGGAACATTTTGTGTGCTGCACACTAGTAGTCTTTGAGGATACGGGAGCAGAAGCAGACAATTTTCCACACAAATACTGACTTTTCTAATGCTTTCTGAAGCAGTAAAGCAAATGGTGATCTAAAGTATGGAGATGTACACACCATAGCCTGGAAGCATTCCTTAGAAGTTACAGTAATCTTGTGTAGAAAGAGAAAGCTAAAACTCTGTAGGCTTGTATAAGGGTGTAATATGAAGTAGATGTTAGAAGTTTGAAATAGCACATGTAGAACTGATGGGAGATAAATAGGAAACATGCAAACATAACTGTGTAAGGAGCTGCAAAACTTCAGAAATAACAGCCCTGGGAGTGTTTGTAGGAAGAAAGTGGGAGGGTAAATTATGCTGGCTAACATGGTCAGTCATGTCTGTATAAATGCAATGCTGTTCGCTACTGGGTACTGCAGTTGCGGGGTACTAGAAGGAAAAAACGTAAAAGCTGAGCTGGCATTCTTAGAGTGGAGTAGAATGAGGAGAGCTATGGTCACAGTCTTTGCAGAAGCTTTTCGTATGTTGGAGGTCCATACCCCAAGGTTTCTTGTCCATTCCTTACTGAATAATTAAGAGGTGCTAATTGAAACCAAAATGACTTTTAGAGTCTTTAGCTACACAAGTTTGTGTAACTGAGCAGTGACATCACAGAATAACAGCAGGAGAATTTGTTTGAAGAGTAAAACCAGGCTAGGCTAAAGTTTTTGATCAACTTTTGTAGCTCTGTTTTGGGAGCAGGGAGGGGAAGTGAATGTATTGTTGACTGTTTTTTTGTATCCCTTTCAAGCCCTATATTTTGTAGGGATTTCTAAAATGTTGCAAAGGAGATTGTCTCACTGATCATGTAACAACATAAATGCAAGCTTAATTATGTCTCCATTATTATTGAAAATCACTACTGCCCTTTTTATGTTGTATGGCCCTTAAGTAGGAAGACGCTGGCAGTGTTGGCTGTGACAGTGCCAACAACAGGGCATCTAGGGTAGCTGTCCCTGGCTGAAAAGCCTCTACCTATTGCTTTTAAGATTTTGGAGACTGGAGAGATTATTAGGATATACTGGAAAGCCATAAAAGGTGAATACAGAGCTTGAATGGTGTGTTAACTTGTGGTTTTGAGAGGTGAGGGACTAAAGAACCTGAAAATGGCTCTGACTTCAGTTTATTTGGGATTGAGTGACAGTACTGTCTGTATCTTTGGAAATACTGGGTTTAACTGTGGTGGTGGGGTTGTAATCAAGAGCTGAAATTACTTGGGTTAGTACTGAGGGAGGGGGAGTATTAGAATGACAGGAGGTTGTTTTGCCTTCCCTGCCACAGCTATTTTCACCCTATCTTTATTGCATGAGATGGAGAGCAGCCCAACACAGGAGACGAGCTTGAAGTCTAAACTTTCAGTCCTAGCAAATAATTCTCTGCTGATTATCTTTCTGTACTGCAAATGAAGGACAAGTCTGACTAGCTTTGTTTCAACATGGCTAAGACAGTCTTCAAGTAAGTGAATGCCAGACAGCTACATCCAGAATGTTTCTTTCATACAATAAAAAAAATGCCTTTTAAAAGAGAGAGGCTGACTAGTCTTCAAATTTAAGTGTTTGTGTTCTCTTTTGTTTGTTTGCAGGACTTCTTGTTTGTTTTTGTGTGTGTGTTTTTCCTGTCCCCCCCCCCCCCCCCCCCCCAATTTCTGGTAGTCTGTGCTGTTTCAAGTTTAGCCTGTTTAGGTTTATTGTCCTTCTGAGTCATTAACATGTGTGTTCAGCATGTAAATAGGATGATGTCAGAGCATGAGCATGTATGTTTGCTATAAGAAAACCTGTGCCTCTGCTTGAATACTGAAGTTTATGAACTGAATATGAACTGCTCAAACCCAATTTTTCTTTTGGTTTATTGAAAGGTCATCTCTGTTAGTAACTTCTGTTAGCTATTTGAATGAGATCTCTTTATGATAGATCTGTGTGTTACACTTCTCAAGATGAGGATCAAACCAGTCACTCTGCAGCAATATGACTGGTGTGTTTCTTCACCAGGCAGTCACAAGGCAACTAATCCTATCTTGTGGAATGCTGATTGCTTTACCAGTGAAGGCTTGTGGTTGTTAGCTTCCTGTAGCTCCTCCAGATACAGAACTAATGCTTTGAGGAGGCTGTGCTGGCAGTGTGTTAAGGGAGAGGAACACATTTTCGTGTCACTGAGAATGAAAGGAAGAAGGTTCAGTCCTATGCTGTAGAAATTAGCAGCCCTGAGTTTAAGGTATTTGGAAAGCTCAATGAATTTGCAAAAGGTGGTGATAAGATAGACTTAAGAAGTCTTCTTAAAGAGCAAACTTTAAGGGCAGAAAGTAACACTGAACAGCAGGAAGGCAACAAGCACTGAGAAGTTTTTCTTTGCTTCTTTTTTAGTCTTTGAAATGAGAGGGAGGTGGAAGCTCATATGTGCCCTGGCAGACAAATTAGAGGTAGAAAAGTAAAGACTTGGTAAAAGAGAAGCATGCAAAAAGATTTGACAGGTAGAGTATTCTTGCTGAGTGGCAGGAGAAAATGAGCTAAACTGTCCTGGGTGCCCAGGCTATGATGTGTTATGCAGCTCATCTACAGAGCAGTAGCTGGGTGACTCCATATTCTCTAATATCCTCTTACTGAGGTAATTCAGTTTAAAGAGATAGCTAAGTTAATTTAATGCCCCTTATGGAAAAGGACAACCCATTTCACAGCTTTATTACCTTATTGCTTTATGGTGTCTGCCCATCTGACCCCATGTTTAGTAAGCTCAACTCTCCAAACTGACAGGATGCTAACAGAAAAAGAGTGTGTATAAGGTATGCACCCTGTATGTGTTTGGATTGGTTTGGGGACAGCAAGACATGAGTGGGCGTACTATACTGTTAAACAACTGTAAACTGTCAAGCTAGTCCTGCTCTTTTCTGTAACCTATGCCCTTAGCAGAAATACTTTGATGCAAGTCAGTCTTCACTTAACAGTCATGGCTTGTTGCTGCTTTACTCAGCAGATACAAAGTTACTTAATGCTTAGATCTACCTACTTGAAAATAAATTTGGAATAGTAAGTGGTGTGCTGACATACACATTTCAATTCTTTATTTTCCCCAGTGAACTCTACTGTAACAGGGTGATAAATTTATTCTCCTAAATATAAAGCAGAAAGACATCTCACTTTAAAATGTCACCATACTGTTAGAGGTACTGAGTAGCCTACTTTTCCATATATGTAATATGAACTCACAGTGATAAACAGATTTTATCTGTGGATTAATACAGTGCCAGGTAAAGCATGCATTTTCTCTTGTAAAATACAAGCAGTTATGAGAAGTTTTGCATCTGTGTACTTCTAGTACTTGAGAAGCTTAGATAACTATGGCATGGGGTCCTGCTATAACTACTCTAAACCAGTTTTATCTTGTACCTGTATAACACACTTCTCCTCATCCACACCACCACCCCCCCAGTGACATGTAAATAGGATGGAGGTCATTGTGTAGTTCAATTCTAGCAATTTCAACTTAGATTTTTGTTTGTTTGAAAGCATATGTAGTAAAAGCCACTGTTTTTCAATATTTGAGAAAACAAATACTTTTGTTCTACATGTATAGACCATCTGAAAATTCAAATGGCTGGCCTGCTTCAGTTCAGTGCTTGGTGGCTGTTAAAGAACCTCGTTATTAAGGCTGCCAAGTTTTCTTGAGTTAGTAAGCAAAGTGTGTGGTAAATATGCAGGTTAACCATCATCTACATGGAACTTAACTGCATGCAGCATTGTATCTGGGTCTAATAAAATGCAGTGCTTGAAAGAGCAGACTGTTCACCCAGATCCAGATAATTTTTGGTTTTTCTGTTAAATACACAGTTAGAAGCTGCATAGTTACAATTTAATCTCTTAGCACCTTAATTCAGTGTTCCTGGGATGTTTTGGCATTAAGGAGATAGATGCCAGTTTGGTAGGTACTGTGTTCAAAATCATAGCACACTTAAACATGTTTTATGTCTGCTTTGTTGCCAGAAGAGGGAGTAGTAATCTAACTTTCTCATCTTCTCAAAATTGTTCGCATTTCTTCTAGTAAGAATATATTTGAGATGCATGTTAGAGTTCTGTATTTATTGTACAGGCAGACTGTACCAATGTGTAAAGCTGGGCCACATAAGTATTTTGAACTTTCAACACTTGGATTACCTGACTTCGGGTTTGGAAGCTGTTATGAGATCCTTCACCCTGGGATAGTGAACTTGATCGTCATCTGAGAATGTTGTATTGGATGAGTTCTTTTGTGTCTGAGATGTACCTGGTTCCTCAGGGGGATGTATCATCAGAACAATGGCTTTGTAACCTAGAGCAAATGAATATCATTTGGATCAGTATCAATAGTATAAACACTTCTAAATTGAAAACTTGAAGTCCTGTTCCAAAATTGTGAAGAGATACTTGCTTATTTGCTGTAAGGAAGACCTTAATGACAGTGAAAGGGGTTAAAGTGATCTAAATAGGAAGTTTAATAATACACATGACACTGGCAGTGCTTGCATGTTTTGATTTAAGGCAGTTATTCCTAAGCCATAGTAATATGAATAAAATTGGCTAAGAATTAATGATTCAACTAGTGAAGAATGTCAAATTCATGCCACTCAGATTTACTGAGATGTGGGGGGAAATCACCACTGCCCTCCCCACCAAAGACAATTTATTTTTCTCTCTTGAAAGTGTTTTGGACATCAACATGTGGAAATAATGAATCTGTATCACATAATGTGATATCTGTTTAGCATGAGAGACTTGCAGACGCTTCTAAAACTACAGTTTGTGGGTTAGGAAAAGATGTCTATGTAACAGCTCGGAGGTTTGTATTACTTAACTCAAAAGCAAATACCTGTACTATTCTGTTACTGGCATAGCAGGTAACTAAAAGTTGGTGTGGGATTATTGTGATCTTTGTGTATAAGCTGTTCTAGATGGAAGTTTCCTGTGCATGGTTTCATTTCTTTGTAGAGCTGCTGTGTAACTTTAAAGACTAATTTGCACTTGACTCTTTGCATAGGTCTAAGAAAATCAACAAAGAAGCGCAGTGAATCACCTCCTGCTGAGCTCCCCAGTTTGCGGCGGAGCACACGGCAAAAGACCACGGGCTCCTGTGCTAGCACCAGGTGAGACGTAAGATAATGAAAGACAGTTACTGCAGTGGCTTCATATTACTATCATTTTCATGCATGAAAACTGGCCATGTCCATCTATTAGTTTGCTATTGTAGAAGTAGCTGTAACTTTTCAGGCCTTCTGGGTCACTCTGTGCATGGTTATCAAGGATAGCAAATAGTTTGTAACCATCAGATCTTTGAGTCACTCATCTGTGGAGGGGGCAAAGGAACATCCAAAGCTTACCATCACAAGTTCAAGTAATCCCTTTCTTAGAGGAGATGTTATTTAAAAAGATACTAAACACAAAGAGAATGCTAAACTACTATCTGTTATAATACTATTCTGAAAAATAAGCTTTCATGGAACCCCAAAGGAGCCTGTTTAAATAGTGTAAGTTGTGAAGCTGGCCATCATCTGCATCTGAGCAGTACCACAAGTATCTAAGTACTTGGTATGCTTTCTGATGAAGGGGAGAAGTACTGAATTAGTAATTGAAATCAGTGGCTAGATTCAATGAGAGGTAAGAGTAAATATGTCCTGTGATGCAAAAAATTTTTGTACTTGCTTATATTCTGAAGCCAGACTTAAGCTTTAAGTCTGTTCCATGGATAAGGACCTGGCTGGATGGTAGCATCCAGAGGGGTGGTGCTCAATGGGTTAAAGTCCAGATGGAGAGCAGTGACAAGTGGTGTCCCACAGGGGTCTGTCCTGGAACCCTGTACTGTTGAATATTTTTCTCAATGACATAGACAGCACGATTGAGTTCACCATCAGCAAGTTTGCAGATGACACCAAGCTGTGTGGTATTGTCGATACACTAGAGGGAGGGGACGTCATCCAGAGGGACCCAGAGGTGGGCCCAGGTGAATCTCATGAGGTTCAGTGAGAGCAAGTGCAAGGTTCTGCACCCAGGGCCAGAACAGTCCTTTCTCTCAATACAGAGTGGGGGATGAGGAAAGCAGCCCTGTTGAAAAGGATCTGGGGGTGCTGATGGATGGGAAGCTGGACATAACAGGCAGTGTGTGCTTGCAGACCAGAAGGCCAATCACATCCTGGGCCGCATCAAAAGATGCATTGCCAGCAGATCCAGAGAGGTGATTCCGCTGCTTTGCTCTAGTGAGACCTCACCTGGAGGACTGTGTACAGGACTTGAGCCCTCAAAATAGAAAGGACATGAATCTGATGGAGCAGGTCCAAAGGCAGGCCATGAAATGATTGGGGATTGGAGCACCTATGCTACAAGGACAGGCTGGGGGAGCTGTGGTTGTTCAGCCTGGAGAAGAGGAGGCTCTGGAGACACCTAATAGCAGCCTGAAGGAGGTCTACAGGAAGGATGGAGAGAGACTACAAAGGCCTGTAGTGACAGGACAAGGGGCAATGGCTTCAAACTGGAGAAGGGCAGATTTAAATTGGATATCAGGAGCAAGCTTTTTACTATGAGGGTGGTGGAACCCTGGAACAGGTTGCCCAGAGAGGTGGTTGAGGCCCCTTCCCTGGAGATATTTAAGGTAAAGCTTGGGCAACCTGATCTAGTTGAGGATGTCCAACTGTGGGAAGGTCAGACTAGTTGACCATTGGAGGTCCCTTCTGGCCTAGACCATTCTGTGATCTATTTAAATGTGTTGTGGTTTTGAGTAGTCTCGTGAGTAAACTCACCTTTATGAACTAAGACACTTTTGGTTTTTGCATCTTTAGTCGGCGAGGCTCTGGCCTGGGCAAAAGAGGAGCAGCTGAAGCTCGCCGACAGGAGAAGATGGCTGATCCTGACAACAACCAGGATGGAGTTAACTCCTCAGCTGCACGTACAGATGAGGCTCCCCAAGGAGCTGCAGGTAAAGTAAGAAGAAATTCCAAACAAGGCGGTTTTAGTATACATACCAAACTGCTCAGAATATACAAGGCGTGCATTTACTGTCTAAAAGCTCTTCTGTACCTGCTCATAAATAATTCGACAAGTTTTCTGAAATTGCAGATTTGTTTGTACTGCAGAAATCTGTAAGCAAGTTACATATTCTCACTTGCACAGTCCTATTGAAAGGCAAATTTTTATCATCTGGTCTTAATCAGTAGTGAGTTCAAAGGAGCTTTCCAGCAATTGTGCTGGTCTTAAACATTTGACATTCTGCTTAAAGCTAATTATATCACCTGGAAAGTCAGAGTTAACAGAAACTAAGTGCAGCATAATACTCAAAGAAAAGTGTAAATTTACTGGGGGTGCAGGTAAATTTGAAAGGAAATTTGCTGATTTAGCTTTTTCAAGTATTTTTTCATTATCTTGTATTAATACAGCCTCTCTTTAGCTTTTGGAAAGTAGACTAGTCTAAGATTATAATTTCACAGAAGTATGATGGTGGCAATGTTAAATCTAGAGCACTCTTCTGATAGTGTGAATACTTTCCTCGACAGTGGAATCAATAGAAATTTTGTGGCTTTAAAGGCATTGTAATTTGTGTTAATCTCTCTTTTTATTTCTTTAGCTTCTAGTTCTGTTGCTGGGGCTGTAGGTATGACAACCTCTGGAGAAAGTGAGTCAGATGACTCTGAGATGGGAAGACTACAAGGTATAAAAGTTGTTAATAATTACATCTTCTGTTTGTTTGTTTCCAGTATATAAATAGCCATCCTTACCCGAATACTACATTATACATAGTGGGAAGGCTGTCTTTTGTTTCTCTGTGTTGCTTTGCTCAGTTCTGAAGTATGGAGTTACAGGCCTTAATGCGCTAAAGGTGCAGTGTCTGGAGGGGTGGCATAGCATCTGGACTGATTTACATGGTGTATATAATAAAGTACTACTGACTTTTCAGGAGGAGGGGGTGAGAATTGAGAGCTTGGTCCTATTAATTTTGTAAGTGCAAATATGAAAATGTCTTTGCAAGAATGCCTTCAGTTGATAGGCCAGGTTAGGTCTACTGTTACTCTGCCTGCTTCTGGGTAACGTTTTATTTTCCGTGCTGCTTGTTGATACTCGCATTGCTGTGAGTTTTGACCAAATGAAAGTAGAATATTCTTAAAATGCTTGCTTTTGTGCTTGGGCTGAGGGATTCAGGTCTCTGAGTGTACAGGCAGCTGTAAACTGTTTGCCTCTCCTGCAACTGTTTTTTAATGGTTTTTGCCACTCCATTGCAAGCAGTTCTGAGATCAGGGTCTTCCCTGCAAATGATAGGTTTTGGTTAATGTGGATATTTATTGTGGGAATGAGTACCGTGTCACTACCAGTTCACCTGCATACTTGAGCTTACTATAAGCATTAAGAATGCTGAGAAATTGCTTTACGGTTAATCATTACTGCTTTGATCAGCAGTAGTCATGGTTGCTGTCATAAAAATCAGAATCACCCACTTAGTCTGGCTTAAGTAACACTACTATCAAGTGTTTAAAACAAAGCCTAAAAGAATCCTAATATCTAACAGTTCTTCCCTCTTCTGCTCATCAGCAAATTAAGGTCAGTGTCGTTTTTTGGCTTGGCAGTGACATTCAGCTCCCATAAATGTTAAGATTAACCTATTTTTATATAGTTTGAATTCAGATTTGAAATTAGAGTCTGATGTATCTGCTATTGTGGATCTGTGTTTAAAACAACTTAGTAGACTGGATTTCTTCTGTATAATATAACTCTGGAAGCTTAGTGGGTGAACTTCCAAGGGTTTTAATGCTCTGATGCATACAGAAATGAGTAATTTGTTCCCTTAGGGTAATTTGGGTGTTTTGGTCATGTGTGGTTTTTGGGCTTTTTTGGTGTTTTTTTCCCCCACAATTGAGGTAGCTGCAGTCATCTAATCTTAACTCTTCTTTCTTAAAGTATCGAAATTCTAGTAGCCTTTACTTTTAGCATCATGGAATTTAAGATTTTAAAAATATACATAGAAGCTTTGACAATGGCTGTTATCCTCTGTTTGCTTTTAGCTCTATTAGAGGCTAGGGGTCTTCCTCCTCACCTGTTTGGCCCTCTTGGTCCTCGGATGTCGCAGCTCTTCCACAGGACAATTGGAAGTGGAGCTAGTAAGCAAAGTTTGTCTAATTTGACTTAATTCTTTCCACTTCCAGACTAGTAGAATTCAGCCACTAGTATATTCTACTATTTGTATTAGCTTCATAGTTCAGTACACTATTTTACATGTTGGAGCTTTGTACGTCATGTAGCGCAAGACTACTGGTCAACTATATTAATTTCCTTGCCTTCCTATATGGGAGAGAAATTTGCTTTAGCTATATTTCCTTTTTGTTTTATGGGGGTATCTTAATGTTCCCTTCTAGATGGGGAAGGGAGGGTTCTTGCCTTTTTACCCCTTCCTTTTTCTTTTGCATGGTGGGCTGCTTAACAAAAGACCTCTCCCTTGGGGTTGTTGCTACCATTAAAAAATGCTTGAGCTAGCTTTAAAACTATTAGATGTTAGTTCTAAGGTATATTCTTTATAGTTTCAAAGGTATTTTACATTTCAGACAGATTTCCTTCAGACAGTGTATCTGTGAGAACATGGGTCCTTAGTCTTGTTTCACCACATCTGCATTATGCAGCTGAACATGATGGGTACCTTCTATTCTGAGTCTGTTTGGCTTCCCAGGAGAGCCAAGGGTAGCCCTTACACTGTCTGCCAAGAGGAGGATATGGGGTCTCATGGATACACTGCATGTGCTCTATCTGGGGTGTGTTGAAAAGTCTCTTGCTTTATAAAGACGGAGTGGAGTGGGCTTTGGCACCTGCTGTAGGTTGGCAAGAAGGCTATGGCGACCAGTGTGGTGGATTCCCTGTGCTGACCAGTGTGCACTGGAAAGGTAGCCACGAGTGAGATCTTTGTCTCCCTTTCCTATCCTCCCCTTTTTATGACAGGGAAAGGAAGTGAAACTACAATTGCAGACGAAAACAAGCTATCTCTGGTCTTCCACTCTGGCAGAAGTATAGCATAACTGTTCCTTTTAACACTTAGCTTTTCTAATACCTTCTTTCCTAATTTTTTTTTTTTTCTGGTTATCTAGGTTCTAAAGCCCAACAGCTGTTACAAGGTCTCCAAGCCACTGATGAAAGTCAGCAACTGCAGGCAGTGATAGAGATGTGCCAGCTGTTGGTTATGGGAAATGAAGAAACATTAGGAGGATTTCCAGTCAAGAGTGTTGTACCAGCTTTGGTAAAGATTAAATCTTGTATTTCAATTGGAGGATATGATTTCACCCAATAGCTTGCTTAAATTAAATAGTCTTTATTCAAGTGATATATTCTTAATTACATCTGTGCATATGTGTATTTGTTCATCTCACTATTTGTTTTTGAGGGCATGTTTTACTAAATGTTGATAGTTTTGTTAAATCTTGAACAGCTTAGGGATAGGTAGTGGCTCTTCAGAAACCTCTACCAAAATTCAAAGTCCCATGTCAAAGCTACCATACTGATGTGTTCTCTTTAGTGCTGATACCTAGATTTTTTTTTTTTACTAAACTAACAATTATTTTCTTAAAACAGATAACGTTGCTGCAGATGGAGCACAACTTTGACATTGTAAGTGATTTTTGTATTTAAAATCTCTCTTAAAGAGTATAAATGTATCCTCTGAACTTTAAATAAGTAGATATTTGGTTTTATAGATGAACCATGCGTGTCGAGCTTTAACATATATGATGGAAGCACTTCCCAGATCATCTGCTGTAGTGGTAGATGCAATTCCTGTCTTCTTGGAAAAGGTAAAATGGAATCAAAACAATGTTAAACTAATCTGAGGAAATTTTAACTTGAGGCTATGCCATGAAGATAGACTTGCTTTCATAGCTTACTAGATAATACATAATGTGTGAGAAGCTTTTAAAATCAGATTTACACCTGTTCACCCTGAAAAGTCTGATTCACTGGAACTTTGCTGTCTGGTGTTGGGAAGATACTGTGTATTTATACAAAATGGGATAGCTCTGCCACTGACCTAGCTTCATTACAGTGCTGCTGTATTGGCACATGTTTTAATACTTGAACAGTTAGCCTGTATTAATGAAGATGATTGTTTTCAAAAATTGGTTTAGAAATTTATCTGCAGGCTTTCTTGTGTTTTTGTAGCTGCAAGTTATTCAGTGCATTGATGTGGCAGAGCAGGCGCTTACAGCCCTGGAAATGTTATCACGCAGGCATAGTAAAGCCATTCTGCAAGCGGTAAGTGAATAAAGGCACTCTGCCAGTGCTACATCTTTGTGATCTTTCATCACGGTGAAACAAGAGAACAAGTTTGTGAATTTTAGTGAGCTTGAGTGCGAAAATACTTGTTTCTTTTATTATAGGGTGGGTTGGCAGACTGCTTGCTGTATCTGGAATTCTTCAGTATAAATGCACAGAGGAATGCGCTAGCTATTGCGGCCAACTGTTGCCAGAGTATAACACCTGATGAGTTTCACTTTGTGGCAGACTCTTTGCCACTGCTTACACAAAGGTTGACCCATCAGGTAAGAAGCTATTATAAAATGAGAAGGTTTATTTTTGGCCTGAAAGTAGTGTAAAGATACCTTCAGATACCTATTTCCTTACTATGTTTTTTTTTGCCTTTGCCATGTGATAATTGCCTTAAAGTTTCTATGCTTTCAGGTTTTGTAAGTATTCTTGAGGATTTGTAATGGTCTTATTTTTTTGAATGGTTTTGGTTGGAAAAAGCCTTTTAAGATCATCAAGTCCAACCACTATCTAACTTTGCTAAGCCATGACTGGCAGCACCACATCTTTGTGTCTCTTGAACATCTCCAGGGATGGGGATTCAACCACTACCCTGGACAGCCTATTCCAGTCTTAAGAGAACTTTTTCAGGGAATAAGTTTCTTCTGATGTCCAATGTGAACTTCCCCTGGTGCAACTGGATGCCATTTCCTCATGTCCTATCATTTCTTACTAGGGGGAAGATACCAACACCCACCTCACTTCAACCTCCTTTCAGGCAGTTGTAGAGAGCAATAAGGTCTCCACTTATTTTTCTTTACTCCAGGCTAAACAACCTCTGTTCCCTCAGCTGCTCCTCATAAGACCTGTTCTCAAGAGCCTGTCCAGGTCCCTCTGTAGAGCCTTCCTATTCTTGAGCAGATCAACACTTCCACCCACTTTGGTGCCATCTGCAGACTTACTGAGGGTGCATAGATCTGTGCAGCTAGATTATTGGTAAAGATGTTATAGAAAAATGGCCCCCTGTGGAACACCACTTGTGATAGTCACCAGCTGGATATAACTCATTTCACCACTGTTCTTTGGGCTTGGCCATCCAGTCAGTTCTTTTACCTAGGGAAGTGTCGATCATCTTTCGGAGTGTGGGAGCTTCATTTTGGTCCCCATTCCTACCTTTGAGCTCAGGGGGCTGGGTATCCAGCAAACAACTGGTCTGACTGTTAAAAACTCTGTCAAAGAAGGTGCTAATTCCCTCATCCTGACCACCATGCTCCCTCTGCATCCAACCAAGGACAGAGATACATAGAATAAACCAGGTTGGAAGAGACCTTCAAGATCATCGCGTCCAACCCACCTAATCAACTAAACCATGGCACCAAGTACCCCATCAAGTCTCCTCCCGAACACCTCCAATGATGGTGACTCCACCACCTCCCCGGGCCGCCCATTCCAATAGGCAATCACTCTCTCTGTATAGAACTTCTTCCTAACATCCAACCTAAACCTCCCCTGGCACAGCCTGAGACTGTGTCCTCTTGTTCTGGTACTGGCTGCCTGGGAGATTCTCCTTAGTTGCTGATTATTTGTAGAAACATTTCCAGTTCTCTTGAACAGTTGAAGCCAAATTAGTTTCCAGTTGGGCTTTGGCCCTTCTCCCTGTACAGTCTCATAGAAACTGTGTAGTCCTCTAGAATGGCCTAGCCCTTCTTCCAAGGACCACAAACTCTCCTTTTCTCCCTAAGCAGCAACAAGATCTCTCTGTTCAGCTGGGTCCCTTCTTCCCCATCAACTTGACTTTTGGCCCATGAAGACAATCTGTTCCTGAGGCTTTAGGACTTCCTCCTTGAAGGCCTTAAGTTTAAGGCATGCATGTTAGTGGTTTTGTAGTCTTTGTTGCCTATCAGTAAGAGGAAATATGGTAGCGTTACTGTTCTTTTTTCCTGATGAATGTTTTGCAAGGTTTCTTCCTGCTTCAAGTCAGAAAACTTCAATTTTTATGATTGACTTTTTTTCCCCTGATCTGACTTTTTGGGAGGGCTTGCAACTTTTTTTTTAAAAAGAGAATTTCTACTCTTGCACACTTGTTCAATGTGATGAAACTTAAATTGTAGGGCTTCTAATATCTGCCTGTCCTGTGGTGCTACTATGGTCATAAATGAGTGCTTGCAATGACTATTGCACTGAAAGTGATTTTTTTGACTTACTGCTTGGTTGGCAGATGCCTGTTAAAAGGGGGGGAAAATTTGTTCTGTAACACAACTAAGCGAAAGTTACCAGGTAATGTTTCTGTGTATTCTTGAGCTATTGTTAATTTTGCCAACATCATCTTGCTGAGAGACTACTTGAATCTTTGAGGCAGCTTCACAGAAGTCAAATGTCAGCCTTACTTAGATGGTGGTTTTCAGACAGGAAGCACAATTCTCAGCAGTAGTAGGGACAAATGTTGACTTCTGCACTCTGAATAGAAGCTCACAAAAGTAAGATTTCAAGAAATTTTGAATTTTTGTAGCAAAAAAGTAAATCCTAACCCACAGTTTAAGCAAGGTCAGCTAGAGCAGATTGTCTGGGATCATGTCCAACTGGTTCATTGTAATTTGGGCTCTTCTGTGTAGTGATTGTGGTGTGTTTTGTTTTCGGTGTGTGATGTGGTGGGTTTTGTGTTTTTTATATCTTCACATATGAACGCTTTACCTCTCTGGTCAACCTCTTTTAGTGTTCAACCACTGTGACAGTGTTGTATTTAGATGAACATCAAGTGTTGCTAAGAACTTTTAACTGGAGCTGTTTTTGGAACAGTCATTACTGTTTTGTTGTCTTTGGATTTGCTGTCTTGGCTGCACTGCATAATATTAAAAAAAAAAGTAAAAATCAGACTTAATGTAGTCTGTAGAACAGTAGCCCTCACTCCTGCTTATTATTTGTATCTTCTGTTGCTTTGGCTTTGTAGCTCTCTTGCCTTTTGTTTCCTCCTTGTAGAATCCAAAAAGGATATTATAGATCCATTTATTCACCTTTAAAAGTCCATAGAGGTATTTGTGTTGCAAGTGTGAGGTGTTTCCCAGGGAATATGCAGGAGCACAGCCATATCAGGAGGTCAGTTTAGACTGTATCAATGCATTTAACATTCAGAGCTGTAATAATCTGTAAAATGTGATTTGACTGTCCTTTTTGGAGAAATTTTACTAAAGGTACAAAATGACAGGGTAATCTAATCAAGTTTAAATACCTTAATTTAAACAAATTGTTTTTTTATAATAGGACAAAAAGTCTGTTGAAAGCACTTGTCTCTGTTTTGCACGGCTAGTAGACAACTTCCAGCATGAGGAGGTAAGGGTGTGGGGTTTTTGGGGGTGAATTTTTGTTTCCTTCTTCCCTCCTTCAGTTTCTCCTAAGAGCTTACCTTTTGAAGTCAGACTAATGTTTTGAATTTTGTTGTTCCCTCCTGAAGAACTTGCTTCAGCAGGTCGCTTCTAAGGACTTGTTAACAAATATCCAGCAACTTTTGGTAGTGACGCCTCCTATCCTGAGCTCAGGAATGTTCATCATGGTGGTGCGCATGTTTTCCTTAATGTGCTCCAATTGCCCTACTCTTGCAGTCCAACTAATGAAGCAAAGTGAGTTCTTACTCTTCGTGTTCTGGGGGACATACTCGTGCCTATGGTCTGTGTGGAATTCTGTGCACTTGATTATAAATAGTGGGGTTAATTTTTCTTTCTTACTATTGCTTCCTTTGGGACACAAAGTTTAGTTAGTGTGTTTTTTTGCTGTTCTTTTGGTTGTGTGGGGGTTATTTTGGGGTTGTTTTTCTGAGGATTTTCCCCCCGTCCTTTCTGTAGGTGGTGTCACTGGAGTGCTTGCCTAATTTTGAGTCTGTCATAGTGGCACAAGTTATTCTCATTCCAACACCAGTTGAATAATTCTTTTGTAGCCTTTGCCAGGTGGGGGAAACATGGTTTTCTAAGAGAAGACCTTAAGAAATGTAACTTCTGTGCAGCTGTCTTAGTTCTTGCTCATCTTCTTTTCATTTAATTAATTTTGACTTCTCATCTTAACTGCCCTATATACTCCCTTGTGTTCTGCTGTGCCCTGTATAGAATGTCCCCTACAGGTAAAAACCCCCAAATTAAAAAAACCCACAAGGCTTTTGTCTTGCTGTCTACTGTCTGTTTGATTTGGACAACTATCTTCTTGCACAGCATTCAAGACAAAATGGAGTCCATAGTCTGACAGTGGCAATTTCACGTTTTTTTAATAGACATTGCAGAAACACTTCATTTCCTCCTTTGTGGAGCCTCAAATGGGAGTTGTCAGGAACAAATTGACCTCGTTCCACGGAGTCCTCAAGAACTTTATGAGCTTACTTCTCTTATCTGGTATGTTATGCATCTTGAAGTTACAGGTCTGGTTTTGGTATATTAAAATCCCTAACTTCTGTAGAATGAAGGCATATGGTTTTCAGTTTAGATGGGACTATATTATATTTTGTAGTAAAATAGTGGTTTTACGTCCTTTACAGTGAACTGATGCCTTGCCTGCCAAAAGAAGGAATCTTTGCTGTTGATACTATGCTGAAGAAAGGAAATGCACAAAACACGGATGGTGCAATATGGCAGTGGCGAGATGACAGGGGTCTTTGGCATCCCTATAACAGGATTGACAGTCGAATAATAGAGGTAGTAATGCCACATCCTTGTGTGGTGTTCTTTAAATATATGTGGTTGTACAGGGAATCAAGTGCTTTACAGCTTTGAAGATATCAATCTTACTCTTTCTGAGCAAAACACATGAGTTTTCTCTATGCTCCTACTGTAGTATTGCACTACTTTGGTATCACTTAGGTGTGAACTGCCGAAACACTATTCTTCTGTCTGTCACTTGTTTGGTTTTCCTACTGTTGCCCCTTTCCTCACCTTTCATGTAGTTTCTTGGTTTTTAGGGAATTTAACTTCAGGCTTGCTCTTGTTTCTAGGCAGCTCATCAGGTTGGTGAGGATGAGATCAGCCTGTCTACGCTTGGGCGTGTCTATACTATAGACTTTAACTCTATGCAGCAAATCAATGAGGATACTGGAACAGCACGTGCCATTCAGCGAAAACCAAACCCTCTAGCCAATACAAATACTAGTGAGTACCTGCTGGCTCCAGCTATGCCTGATGTATCATAGAATATTTTGAGTTGGAAGGGCCCTTTTCAAGGTTGCCCACTCCAACCCAATTCTGGGTTATGCAATAGTTGTAGCTTACCTTTCTCTTTTTTTCTGTTGTGTGTGTTTTCTGTGGAGCATCTGTCTATTCTGATTTCTGTCAGTGAAGACAGTTTTACCACAGAACTCGAACTGCTGAAGTGTGTTGTTTTTAATACGTGAACTCTTTTTCCTGGGAACAGAAAATGCATTAAATTGTGAGCGAGATGGGAACATTTCTGGCTTGGAATTTTCTGAAAGAGTTTTGTTAATACAGCTCTTTATTTCATGAAGACTCTGTAAGGACTACTTGTTACTCTACCGCAATATATAAGAAAACTGAAGAAACCAACTTCTGTTGCTTGAGGAGAATTTGTGCCTACACTCTTGCCATCAGTTTGACTTCTGCTTCTTAAATGAAGAGTAGAGATGCAAAGTACTGTGTAGTGATTTGTTGCATGTTTCTCACAGGTGGACATTCAGAATTGAAGAAGGATGATGCTCGAGCACAACTAATGAAAGAGGACCCAGAACTGGCAAAATCATTTATCAAAACATTGTTTGGTGTTCTTTATGAAGTATATAGTTCTTCAGCTGGACCTGCAGTTAGACACAAGTGCCTTAGAGCAATTCTTAGGATAATTTATTTTGCTGATGCTGAACTTCTGAAAGATGTACTGAAAAACCATGCTGTTTCAAGGTGGGTTCATTAACCCTTATGAATGAGCCTCATTTTGAGCTTACAACTCAAACATTTTTGAGTCCTCTTTTTCAGGGGATAGTTGTAATTTTCAGTTCTCAGTAATTTATTTTTCAAAAGATGAGGCTGTCATCTCCTTGGGAATTTTTTTGCACTAAGTGCCAATTTTAGATATTAGAGAGTGTAACTCTGTGACTGCGTGCTAGTCATGTCTAATATTGCCACTTACTGTTTTCCTTATTTCTAAAATGTGCCTGTAAACTTTTCTGAGGGCAAGATTACTTTTGAGGTAATACAATGTGAATGATGCATGACCTTCAGGTGGTAAGTTCTATTAGTGAAACCTCTCCCACTTATTGTACCATAAAGTTAGGATCTAGAGAAAAAGATGCGTTTGCAGTATAAACTGACTGCATTTTCAAAGGCAGTATCTGGTTCCTTTAAAGAACATGGTGATACAGAGGAAGATTATGTCATTTGTTAAAACTTTGTAAAAGTTATTTAAATGGGAAGAGGTCTTTTTTCCATTCCTTTTATTTATAGATTTTACAAAAGCACACTGAAATAAGTTTTCTTTCTGTCTCCAGTACTTAAGAGTGCAAGATAAATTAGCTTATTTTTAATACAAAAAATGGAAAGATAAACCTAATTCCAATACATTCTCTGTTTTAGTCATATTGCTTCCATGCTGTCGAGTCAAGACCTTAAGATAGTAGTTGGAGCCCTGCAAATGGCAGAGATTTTAATGCAAAAATTGCCTGACATTTTTAGTGTTTACTTCAGAAGAGAAGGTAAGTCATGCTGCCTTCTTTTTTTTTTGCCCTCAAACTCCATACTTAGTATTGTAAAAGCATATCCTCTACCCCCTGTTTGATTTCCTCCCCCCTTCTTTCCCCAAGCTGTAAAATGTTAATATTGCTTTTGAATACTAAAAAGTCCATTCCATGCAAGCTATCTTCATATGACTAAGGAAGAGCTGACACACTCTGAAGGAGATAGATTTGTTTATTTGGAACATGAAACAAGTTTGTACAGGCTTGCTAGATGCTAGTGAATTTACATTTGGGTTGAAGATTGCTTGCTGAAGTCACATGGGTAGTCTTACTGGACAAAACTGGTGAACCTTTGGCAGAAAGTGTTTGTTCTAATCCCCTGGGGTTTTGGGGGTTTCTTTAGGTACTGATAGTGCTGTTGTCCTTTTATTAGTTTTAAAAACAAACGACTATGTAGGTTAATTCTTTCTTTGAAGAAAGATTGAACTTTTACTTAGTATAGATGGGTGGGATGAGCCAGTACTGCTGTAATCAAAACAGAGGTTCAAATTACACACTTTCAAGCCTTTGTCCCTGCTG
Source organism: Dryobates pubescens (assembly GCF_014839835.1). Classification (NCBI taxonomy): domain Eukaryota; kingdom Metazoa; phylum Chordata; class Aves; order Piciformes; family Picidae; genus Dryobates; species Dryobates pubescens. Next base: position 7,150,850 of record NC_071624.1, on the reverse strand, counting down.
CTCCCACCAAAAATTCCCCACAACCAAAACAAAAGATTCCTTCTTTTGCAAAGGGGTGATGCACCAAGTGAAGAACTTAGCAGAGTCTGAGGCTTTGCTGACGAGCCCACCAAAAGTATGCACTAATGGATCAGGAATGCTTGGTACCACTACAACTATAAGTACTGGGACTGCCACTGCTGCTGGCAACGCAGCTGCGGATTTGGGCTCTCCCAGCTTGCAGCACAGCCGGGAGGATTCTTTGGATCTGAGCCCACAGGGGTAGGTGCACTTTCTGTGGTGTAACTTTCTGTTAGGGTGGTGGTTTTGTTTCATGTGAATTTTTTGTGTGTGGTTTTGGTATCATGGGTTGTTTTGGTGCTTGTTATTTTCTAAAGTCTTTGCTGATATGGCTGCTACACATCATCTGTATTTTGCTGTGGTATTTCACTCTAAGGGTACTAAATGGAGGGTGGTGTTGAAGCTGCCAATGGGTAGTTTTGGTTTATGTTAAGTATTTAAAATGGAAGTCTAGTGACTTGATAGTTATGATGTAATAGTATGAAACAGTCTGCTGTTTGGGGGAACACTGGAGAATGCAAAGAGCAACAGCTGTCATCTCATGTAGCTGTTGAGGACAGAGATTGAGCAAAACAATAGTTGTGGTGCATCGTTCATTTCTGCTGAAGACCTGGAGGGGGAAAAAGTCAAGTTATTTTGTTGGAGTACAACCATTTTTAATGCTTGTAAAATTAAAACCACTCGTAGGAATAAATTTAGTGCTTAAGCAGTTTGCCTTTATTTTAAAGGTGAAATGTATGTGTTTAATGTATTGGCCTAGTAAGGAAATTAATTTTAACCAGAACTGGAATGTGAACTTGAAGTGCAGGGCTTGGTGAGTAGAAGTTCCATGAACTACTGAAGAAGTGTTTTATGCGGCTTAATAGGGGAGGCAGGTCCAAATATCCAGTGCCTCTTGATACTTAGTTAGGATTTGTTTTGGGCTTTTTTTGTTGTTTCTGTTTTCCTTTTAAGTGTATTAAAATAAAAGTATAACCAGATGTTTACACAAATTTAATAGTGCAAATTATGAGAAACCTTTATTCAGTGTCACTTCTGGCTGTCTTTGCCCATATTACAAAGGTGTCAGCAAGGAAAACCCCTTCTTTCTGGGTGGAGTAGTCACATGTCTTTACAATTAAAATACAATTCTTCCTTTGTGCCCACCTCGTCAGGGGATGAAACCTGTTTTAATTCTTAAGGAAGTATCTGGCAGATGCACCTTAAACTGAGGGGTGGGTATGCATATGAATATGGTAGATGGAAACATGTTGCTTTTAAATTTGGACAGACGACTGAGTGATGTTCTAAAGAGAAAAAGACTGCCAAAACGAGGGCCAAGGAGACCAAAGTACTCTCCTCCAAGAGATGATGACAAAGTAGACAATCAAGGTAAGTAATTCTTAAAATATGATACTCATCTCCTATTAAAAATAAGCTTATAATCAATGAGAAGTGCTAGCTGAAATAAACCTGCTGATCTCTTAATTTTGTCATTACTTCTACCAGCTAAAAGCCCTACAGCTACTCAGTCTCCTAAATCTTCTTTCTTGGCAAGTTTAAATCCTAAAACATGGGGAAGATTAAGCACACAGTCCAACAGTAATAACATTGAACCAGCACGAACTGCAGGAGTAAGTGGTCTTGCAAGGGCTGCTTCCAAGGATACCATTTCCAATAACAGGTACGTACACACACAATCAAAATACTTGTAATATGGTGATGACATGGAGGTGCAGCTGCCTTTTTAGGGTAAGCCATCAGTAGCACCTATCAAAACAGTTGGAGTTTAACCCTTGTTAAAATAACTGTAAAAGAAAAATCAGGAAATTAAGGTAGAGAACTTCTTAATAGTTTAAAGTAGCATGCTTGGGAAAAATCTGAATTGGGGGGAAAAAGATGCAGGAAATCTGTAGAGAATAGACCTTTGCAGTGTTGGAGTAAGAGGGAAGGGGTTTTGTCTTTGCTTATTATGTAAGGGGAAAATGATACTCTGGCTGTGTTTACTTGTGATATTGGAGTATGCACATGTTAAGTATGGCCAAATGTCTTGTGTGCTTCTTTACAGAGAAAAAATTAAGGGCTGGATTAAGGAGCAAGCCCATAAATTTGTAGAACGTTATTTTAGTTCTGAAAACATGGATGGAAGCAATCCAGCACTAAATGTATTACAGAGACTTTGCACTGCAACTGAACAACTCAACCTCCAGGTTTGAAATAGCAAGCTTTCTTGGGGCTTAGGTGGTAGTGGAAGCAGTAGAAGTGTTTAAAAGGAAGCTAGAGGAAAGCTGAACATTTTAGACAGCATGGCCAATACTTAAAGCACAGTTTTTGTTATCTCAAATGATGGTACAGTGTTTCTGAACTTGCAGTGCTTTGCTTGGTGTGTTGTTTGGTTTGGGTTTTTGAAGAATTTATACGTAAACTGGCACAGCTGATGATAAATGACTAGTATTAACAAGGGTATTTTTGATTCCTAGCAACATATTACTAGCAGCATTTTGTTTAAAATTTAAGAATTCTACAGTTAAGTGTTAGGGGTTGACTTTACACCTAAAGAAGAATACAGTTTGTAATAAGAGCTTTCAGGGTGGGAGGACAAGAGGGAAGTAGTCTTCTGTTGAAAGAATAGAAGAACTACAGAATGGGACAAATCTGCAGCATCTTAAAACTTGAGACTGGCTTCTAAGGCAGCTGGGATTCTTAAGAGATTGTTTAAAGCTGTAAATTTTAAAAGTAGCTAGAGAACCAAGTTTTGTTCTGTGCTTTGATCTAAGCAATCATTAAACATGAAACTTTCTCTCTTCTTTCCCATGAATGTCACACAAAATAGATACCTGAGTTGGGTGGGATTTTTTGTGTGGTGGTTTGTATTTATTCTAAATATTACTTTTGGAGCTCATCTTTACATTGCATGAAATAGAAGTGTAACTTTCTATTTCTCTTACAACAGAGAAAACATAGGTGTTGCCTGTAATGCCTCCCCCTTGAACAGAGAAATTTCTTAGCCTCAGATTATTCACTCTGTTATTGCTTGCATTGAGTTACTATACAGTCCAGGCTTTCTGGGTTATTTGCGCCTACCCCCTCCCTCTTTAGAGCTGTTCCATGCAGTGAGAGGAAAACCAGTATTTCTTAAACCCTTATTACCTGCACAGTACAGTACAGCCTTCATATTTTTCAGGTGGATGGTGGAACAGAGTGCCTTGTAGAAATCCGCAGCATTGTCTCGGAGTCTGACGTCTCGTCATTTGAAATCCAGCATAGTGGGTTTGTTAAACAACTGCTACTTTACTTGACATCTAAAAGTGAGAAAGATGCTGTAAGCAGGGATATCAGATTGAAGAGATTTCTTCATGTATTTTTTTCTTCTCCAGTAAGTTTTCTTGTTTATTGTTTTGTCATTCTTAGTTGTATATCTCTCAGATTGTACTTACTTGACTGACAGGTTCAGCAGTGACCTTGACTTAAAGGTGGAGTATGGAAGGAATGTTGGTTTTATGCCTAAGATCTATAACACTGCACCTTTAGCTTTGTTCTATATCTTCACAGGTCATAAATTCTTTAAAATGTCCTATAATTGTGGAAAATTCCACACAACAATGGAAAAAAGATTCCAAAATGGCCATTTGTTTGAGACTTAAAAGTTATTCCTGACTTTTAAGAAGTTGATGTAGAAAGAGTTTGGATAGTAGATTTATCGCTTGCTCTTTAGTCTGAAATACTGCAAGAAACTTGACTGTCCTGTTCTTAAAGGAAGAAATTGCAAGTGGAAGAGAGGAAGGTAGATAGTTGCATCTTCCATGAAACATACATACTGCTTGTTTTTAAGGATGAGTTCTTAAAATCTGTAGGGCTATTCAATTGAAACCAGTAGAGAGAAGCCTTTCGTGAACTTGCTGTGTGTCATCCTATTACTGCTAAGAGCAGTGATGCTTAATTTCTTTTTCTTTAAACTTTGTGGGTTGTGGTGGTGTTGGTTTTTGGTTTCAACAAACGAGAAACAGTAGCTTGTGGTATAAGTTGTAGAAAATGGATTCATTCAGACACGTAACTAATAGACTGGAATGTGTTTCAGCTTCCTGGAGAAGAACCACTTGGAAGATTAGAGCCATTAGAAAATGCACCTTTGTTGGCATTAGTCCATAAAATGAACAATTGCCTCAGTCAAATGGAACAGTTTCCTGTCAAAGTGCATGACTTCCCTAGTGGAAATGGAACAGGGAGCAGGTAAGGATTAATGCTCAGGTAACAATTTTATCGGAAGTTTTTATTTTCCAAAACATGTTTTCAGTGCTGAAGGTTCCAGGAGGTAATGGAAACGTTTGACCCTATTAAAGACAAAAGCAACTACACAGTTTAACAGTATATAAATAAATACAACTGTTTAACCAAACACTTGCTCAGTATCTTGAAATTTCTCTCACTTATGCTGAGGGTGAACATGTAATTTGAAATGCAATCTCTGAAGTCCAAGCTTAAAAAATTCATTTGGGATCCTTATGTAAACACTGGGAAGAAATAATTATTGCTGAGACACTGATTTTTATTTTTTCAGTAAGGTAATTGAACTGCTGAGAGTTTGTATTGCTGTGCTTAACTTTGTTCTTCAGATGGGTTCTGTACATTAGGATGGTTATGGATTGAGTGATATATGTTGGCTATCAGCATAGTTTAAAATAACTGTAGACTTGGTCTTTGTCTTAATAAATTTGATTCCAAATGTAATCTGTCTTACTGTAAGTAACAAGTATGAGTGACTGAATATCTTTCTACATTTTTTCTGTACTTTAAATCAACATTTTTTGTTCGGTATACAGCAGTTATTAAGTCTGTTTCAGTATAAGTTGCATATAGGTTTTGGAAGTATTTTGTGGTGCTCGCTAGAAGTTCAACTTGATTATAGACATTCTTGTGACTACGTAGGCATGACGGGGGGGGGGGGGGGCACTGAAAAGAAATTTTTGAAAATTATTCTTTAAAGTTTGAAATGCCAAGTCTTCTGTTTCTCAGGTAGTAAGATAGTGTGGATTTTTTTTGTCACTAATTGTGACACAATATCTGTTACAGTAGATGTATTAGAGCCTTACGCTATAGCATTAATCCAGCTTATGATGAAATTCAGTACTTTGTGAAACTTAAAATCCACGGGAATGAATGCAAACACAGATTCCTAGTACTTGAAGGACTTAATTGTCTTGATACTGGCTTTTGCAAATAGTATATGCTCAGTAATCTCACAACACTTCCTCATATGTGCTGTAGCTGTAAAAAGTGAGATAACAGAAGTTCTAAAGCTGCTAATCATAGAAGCAAAATTGTACTATTCTTTTTGATAGAAAACAGAACATTGAAGTCAGACTGCTAATCTTAATGTGGATTTTGTCAGTGAGGATTTTGAGGCATTAGTATTTGATAGTCTTGCACTGGAAATTGAAGCAGCTCAGTATAGCAAGTTTGTGTATAAAAATACAGTATAGTGAGATGGCGCATGTGTGTAAACTATGCCTGGAAAAAATAACAGCTTTCAGGCTGTCTCTTTAGGTCTTTAATAAAGCATAAGCAAATGGACACTTGTATTTTCCATCCCCGATTCTGATCCTTAATGCACTGCAGGTAAGCACAGCTCTAAATCTCACATGGCATCAACTGGCCCTTGAACTTCAGACTTCAGAGATGGTCAATATAGGACATATTGTAATCAGACCTTAGAATAGACTTCTCTTGGAAGGCAGATGTTGTCCAACTTGGTTTCTGATGTTTTTGTGAAATAAAATTTTACATCTTATCCAAGCCTTTATATCTATGTATCTTTTTTTTCCCTCCAGATAAACGATACTCAGAACACATGCATTTGTAAATGTGTGTATGGGCCTGTTTAAATGCCTTTTTTTAATTGTAACCATATATTAGATTCTTTGTGTAGCAACTTTTTTCACAAATTATTTTGAGTTTTTCTCTTAACAGAGGATCCCAAGCATTAAAATTCTTCAATACACATCAGTTGAAATGCCAGCTGCAAAGACATCCAGACTGCGCTAATGTGAAGCAGTGGAAAGGTGGTCCTGTGAAGATTGATCCTCTGGCTTTGGTACAAGCCATTGAAAGATACCTTGTAGTTAGAGGTATGTATAGATATATAGTCACTTGTAAAGATTATACTGAAGACATATGGGAGGTACTTATAAATTGTCTTGTTCACAGCGGAGGAGACTGAGGCTGGGCAGAGCCTTCCTTTTCTGAACCTTTTTATAACATATATTTTGGAACCATTTCAAACAACGGAGTTTGTAAAAGTTAGTACAAAAGCGTGGCTGTGTTTTGAGTAAAAACAAATGAGGGTGTCTTTCTTTTCTCTTGCCTCAGGCTATGGAAGAGTTAGAGAAGATGATGAAGATAGTGATGATGATGGGTCAGATGAAGAAATAGATGAATCTTTGGTAAGCTTTTGATCAGGATATAAGGGGAGGGAGAGAGAAGGGCAAGCAACGAATTTCCTAACTTGTGTGGTGGTGTGTTTTTGTTGTTGTTCAGGCTGCTCAATTCTTAAATTCAGGGAATGTGAGACATAGACTACAATTTTACATTGGAGATCACTTGCTGCCATACAATATGACTGTGTATCAAGCAGTTAGGCAGTACAGTTTGCAAGCTGAGGAGGAGAGGGAATCTACAGATGATGAAAGCAACCCACTAGGAAGAGCTGGGATTTGGACAAAAACACATACCATTTGGTAAGTTGGCTAGAGAAATCAGGGGAGGACAGTATTTCCAGTTTTCTAGTTCTGTATGCATAAAGAAAATTCAACAACAGCTCTTCTCTGGTTGTGGGTGTTGTTCTCCTCCAAAACTGTGAAGCTTTGCATTTCCAAATCTGCTTGAGGAAGGTACATCTTAAGAAGAATTCATTGTTAGCTGCTGACATTTTCTAGCTCATGAGTGAAGCTGATGGACAAGAAATGGGGAATCTTATATATTTGATGCCTGCTCAAAGGAGGGGAATGATTCTTACTGTTAGGTAACTAGCCACAAACAGTATAGAATTGTATCTGCAGTCTACAAATAATCGTCAGCTTCATACTGGTTTCCACAATTTCTGTGCAGATGTATGTATTCTCTAGCCATACTTTGCAAGGAGCAGTATTGATCTATGACTATATCAAATATTTTAACATTCATCAGTGTTTTTTCTTTGTAATGCTGAAGTGTGTTACTCAAGCAAAAAAACCCCAAAACCCAACCATATGAAAAACCCAAACAAAATAAAAAACAACCTCAAACCACTTCAGGTTTTTTGTTTATTTACCTTCTGCTTCTTTTCCAGTTCATGGAGCCAGAGGGTCCCCATTTTTTCTCCCTTCTATGACATTTTGGTTCTGATAGCCTAGTATCAAAGGCTGGGTCATACCTAAATGCATTTTTCTTCTCTTTACTTTAAACAGTTATTCTGGTAAAATTCTGGTAATCTGACCATTCTATTAACTACTTTTGTTTCCATGTAAATTAGTATTTCACAAACATGTTTTTAACTTTGAATTACTTTTTTAGGTACAAACCTGTGAGAGAGGATGAAGATGGCAATAAGGACTGTGTTGGTGGTAAAAGAGGAAGAGCACAAACTGCTCCTACAAAAACATCTCCTAGAAATTCTAAAAAGCATGATGAATTGTGGCATGGTGAGTGTGTTTCCTTGCTAATACGTTATGTTTGCCTCTCCACCCTTTCAGAAATTTTACAGTGTGTTTAAAGACACCATAGTGTTTCTTTTAAAGCAAGCAATATATAAGAAAAGTAAACATACGTTAATGTGTGTATTAAAACTCAAAATAAGCTTCTTACTGAATTGTCTAAACTGTTGTAGTTAAGTGAGTGCTATAACTTAATATTATCTAGGCTCCTAATAATTCTTGGGAGGAATTACATTTGATAACTTCCTCTGTTGTGTTTTTGGTTGTTTTTTTTTTGTTCCCCCCCCCACTTCCCCACTAGATGGTGTATGCCCTTCGGTGTTAAATCCTCTAGAAGTTTACCTCATCTCTACTCCACCTGAAAACATAACATTTGAAGATCCTTCATTAGATGTTATTCTTCTTCTGAGGGTTTTACATGCTATCAGTCGATACTGGTATTACTTGTATGATGTAAGTAGTGCTCTTTTTAAGTCACTTTCATACTTGATACAGGCAACTCTATCCTTAAAGTAGCCTTTTTTCCCCCATCCACCCCTCATTGAGACAGAAAAATACAAATACTATCATCTTCCCCTTAACATTCAAAGATAAATACTATTCCTGAAAAGAAAATTAATGTTAAAATCTTCTTGATCTTTCTTCATGGCTTAGAGTCTGTATGACCAAAGAAATGCTGAAAGTTTGGGGGGTTTTCCTGTTACAGTAGGCAAATTGGAAGCATAGAAAAGCTCCCTTAACAAAGACTTGGTATTTCTTCCAGCATTTCTTTAACTGGAAGTCCATTGTTTTTATTTAATACACAGAATGCAATCTGCAAGGAGATAATTCCAACCTCGGAATTTATCAACAGTAAATTGACAGCGAAAGCAAACAGGCAGCTTCAGGATCCTTTGGTGATTATGACAGGAAACATACCAACTTGGTTGACAGAACTTGGAAAAACATGGTATGAATGACTTACTGTATAGCTGTTCTAATTGCTTGGCTAGGCAGCTCAGGTGCATCCTATGTTAGAAGGCATTTGGAAATGCTGGTGGAGAGTTAAAGGTCATCACAGAAGTCTTGCTAGTTTAGTGAAACTTAGGTGTTTATACCTCTGCATAGTTTAAACAAGATATGGAGGAACAGACTGGCTGCAAAGCTTTGATCAATTCAAATAGGTCAAACTGATGTATGTAGTTTTCTTATTGAAATAATAATAGTACTTGTGTTTTTTCAGGTCATTTTTTCTCCTGTTAAACTGCTTAATGGTATTTTTGTCATTACATTTATCTTGGCATATTCAGTATGGTACAAAGGAAAATACTTTTCTCATTTATAAAAATGTTACAATTTTTTATAGCTATATATAGAGTACTTTGTAGTATCTTGCTACAGAGTATAAGCTGTAAAACTGTTATGCTTAAAAGAATAGGATGTCAGAGTTGATATTCTTTTTCAAGCATGTTAATTGAAGCAACATTGGAAGCAATTGAAATAGGTACTCTAGGAAAACTATTTGTGGGTTTTGGTTTTTAAAGTAAGATCTTTAAATTTCCTTTGTAAACATCTAGGCAACAAATGATGAGTGTGAATGTATATTATACAAGCCTCTGCAGCAGAATTTGTTCTGCAAGTTTGCCTTTTCGCTTAAATGCCAGTGGAGGAGGACTGCGCCGTCACTGTCCATATGCTTTTCAGAATAGTGGAGCTGATGAATGAGAGCAAGAACTTTCTTTGATTGCTTTAAATAATCTGTGAAAGACTTGTTTTAGAATAGTGGAAGGTGGAATGATGATGCTGTTGTGGGCAGCTGCTCTCTTTTGCCTCCCAAATACATGGTACTGAGCCACTGTCTTCACACCTGTGTTACCATTACTAAATATAACTTAAATATTCTTTTACTTGTTAAAACCTTCAATCTATTTTCTGATATAGCCTTTGCATAGCCAAGGCCATTTTTCTAGAGATGTTAGAAGTTCCTGGAATTTTATGTTTCCATCTTACATTAAATTCCAGACTCTTGCTCATAAGTATAGTAACTAGAAGGGAAGTATTGGAACCCAGCTAACTAATCCAATGCTCTTTACAGCCCATTTTTCTTTCCGTTTGATACCCGTCAAATGCTGTTTTATGTAACTGCTTTTGATCGTGATCGAGCCATGCAAAGACTACTGGATACTAATCCAGAAATCAATCAGTCAGATTCTCAGGATAGCAGAGTGGCACCACGACTGGACAGGAAAAAAGTAGGTATATCTTGTTTAAGGGATCGTTTATTCCATTTTTAATCTTTATATTGTCTTTAAGAATATTACTGTTAGCAAGACTGATTTGTAAAACTTGAGGATTTTTCTAGTATACCTATGAAGGGGAGGTTTATTTTTTTTTCCTTCAGAAGCCCTGGAGTCAAAAGCACTGTCTTCTAGGTGTCTGTCAGTAGGTGGCAGCCGGGTCTAGGTTATGCTCCACTGTTATCTCAAATCCTGCTTGATTTTTGGAATCTCTATATAATTTTTGAAACAATACTCCAGAATAAACTTCTGGTTTTAGTTCCATTAGTGATATTTCCATGTATTAGCTTGTAAACTTCTAGTTTTCTTTATGTAGAATTTCAGAAGAATTCAAGTAATAGGATTTAGCGTTACCCAGATGAACAAAAACGTTGTCCTTGTGTTTTGGGAAAGTATTAACCATCCTTTCACAACATGATAAAAATGAGATGCAACTGTTTTAAGGTGTCTGGCTTGAGATTGTAGAGCTGTTATTTTAATTAGGTTTTGCTGTACAGTGTAAATCTATTGTAAGGTGTTGAACACCTCTGGGGAAAGGAGCGGGGTGGGGAAGAAATGAGAGAATCTAGTTCAACTAGAATATAGCTTCTAATGTGCAGGAATCCCAGTGTTGTTGTGGGGTTTTTTTGGTGTGTTGTTTCTTGGGTTTGTTTTTTGGTTGCATGTTTGATTTATTTTGTTCTTTGAAACCTGCAACTTTCCCTGCCAGAGAATCCTCAGGGGCAGGGTTTAAGAATATTCCTTTAGGTTGCTGGATTTTGGTATCTTTATTCTGTGTTTTCTTCTGCTGTTAGTTTAAGGTATGTAACATCCCATGACAACACTTCTTTGCTGTGTTATAGTCCTTCTGCTGTATTCTTGGCAAGAGTGTAGTACCTGTTAGTTACTCTGATTGTATAAGCTTTGAGAGTAAGGCATTGTTTTTTCATTTTATGTCTAACACTTCAATGCTAGTTAGTTTTCACATAGAGGTAAGAATTGCTTTATTGAAGTATAAACTTTACAATTTATTGAACTGTGGAACTACTAGCATGGGGTGGAAAAACTTGCTTAACTTATTATTTTTTCCTGTTGTAACTGCCTTGGGAGCTGGGACTTACAGACATAATTTCACTACTTAAAACTTCTCTAATGTGTAGCGCACTGTGAACAGAGATGAGCTGTTGAAACAGGCAGAATCTGTGATGCAGGATCTAGGCAGTTCAAGAGCCATGTTGGAAATCCAGTATGAGAATGAAGTAAGTAATAACAATGCAGTCTAATTTAACCCTTTTTTACTGAAGATTAATACAAGAAAGCTATGAATTTCCTAAAATGACTTGTCAGACTCTTGGACCTTCCCATTGCTGGTACCACAAAATTTTGCCTACTAATTATCCCTAACCCACTTGGTTGTGATGTTTAGTTTCTAGGAGTAACTTTCTGTCTACTAAACTTCATAATCAGTCTTGTTTTGCAGAGCACATTTTTTTCTAAGTCCAAGCAAACAGCTTTGTGCATTTCCTCTATAATATCATTAGGTGGTTAATACTTTTGTTCCACCATTATGCCCTTCAATGTGTGGTCTTTTACATGACAGCTTTGAATGTTGCATTTAGATTCTCTAGATGCTTTTTGCAATGTGTCTTTGTAGTATACTGTATTTCTCAGACTAAGTAAAAATGTTGATACTTGGACAGACCTAATGGACTCATTTATTTATCTATCTCATTCCCTTTCCGCTCCCCACACTTTCCCTTCCCCTGAAGGTTGGCACAGGCCTAGGCCCCACACTAGAGTTCTATGCACTTGTATCTCAGGAACTACAGAGAGCAGACTTAGGCCTTTGGAGAGGAGAAGAAGTGACTTTAGCCAATCCAAAAGGTAAATGTTTTATTACATAAAGTGTCAATATTGATCTCCTGTTGAATCGATGTAAGCTGACTTGAATTACATGAATGGCTTTGATTGAAAGAGCACCTCAGTCTTTGGGCAAGTAATATGCCTCATGATAGCGTGCAATTATCTTTATGGGGTTTACCAGTGTTAGAAGAAACTTTGTTACAGTTATCTGATAGCTGCTTTCAACCTTGCATGAACTTGCATCTGTGGTGAAATTAGCAGTGTGTGTGTTGGACATGGAGCTTCGATTTTTATTTTTGTGGTGTTTTTTCCCTTTCTTCAACAGGAAGCCAGGAAGGTACCAAGTACATCCATAACCTTCAAGGCCTTTTTGCACTTCCTTTTGGTAGAACAGCCAAGCCAGCTCACATTGCAAAAGTTAAAATGAAGTTCCGCTTTCTGGGGAAACTAATGGCCAAGGCAATCATGGATTTTAGACTGGTGAGAATAAACTGGAAAATGTGATTGAGTTGCACAGAATTATTTTCAGCTCTAGCTTTTGGGTGAGGATGGGAGAGAAGAAAGCAGCAGAATTTTTCATGGGAGTGTACATTGAAGATCTTTACAGTGGCTGTTGAGACCATAGTGAAAAAAGGAAAAGCTGTTGGAATCTCTGTCCAGTCTTTCCACAAGATCAATTTGGACCTATGATTCCATCTGCTAGCTGCTGCTCGTTCCAATGTATATGCATTAGATAGACAGTTATGTGTTCTTGGCGGTGAATTTCTTGGGTGAAAACAGTCACATGCAGTACTTTGTGCCAAAACTATGAATTAGTAAATAGTATTCTAGATCTAATCAAGAGCTAAAATAGCAAAAGATACAGTTTTGGAAGACAATTAACACTAAACATTCTGATTTCCAGGTGGACCTTCCTCTTGGGCTTCCTTTTTATAAATGGATGCTACGACAGGAAACTTCCTTGACATCACATGACTTGTTCAGTATTGATCCAGTAGTAGCCAAATCAATATATCACCTTGAAGATATTGTAAGACAAAAGAAAAGACTTGAACAGGACAAAACACAGGTGGGAAAGTAACCCTAAGAACGGAAGAGTGCATCTTCACACGGTTGGATTTTTGTGAAGTAGCTGTAATTGAGTGTGTCTGATAATGCTTAACAGGGATGGTAATGACTTAATGATGACTTAATCCTAATAAAAGGAATAGTTATTTAATCAGTGGCTAGTAATTATAACATGATTGTCTTGTAGTGTAGACTCTAGTCTTAGACACTTAATACAAGATGGCTAAAGCTGCCAGATGCTTGCCTGAACTAGCCTTTTCTTTTTGGTTCACTTTGAAAACACTAATCAAGCTTAATATCAGAGGAAAAAGAAATCTGACTTGGATTTCTGAACATGTGATGGACTTTGCTTTTTACCTAATTGGTTTTAACAAATACTCAGGTTTTTCATAGAAGTGCCTTAAGTGGGCACTAATGAGCTGTATGCAGAACTGGTATGAACTGCCTTCTTATTTGAGCATACAGGTTCTTTAGGAGATACAGAAAAGTCTGAACTTTTCAAGGCTGTCTACTCTTTGCTGTTGCAGAGTAGCGATAAAGGGTCTTTGGCATGCATGCTTTCTAGCATCCAATGTTAATAGATGGTAGGTGGTAGTAACCTAATTTATACTCTTAATACATCTGCTTTGTTACTAGCCAAGTTATTGCAAGCTTGTGGACCTTTGTTCCTCTTCACCTCACTGTCTCACTCTCTCTTCTTGATCACCGCTTTTAATTTTCCAACAAGAGTTTGAAAAACGTGAAACCTGGTGGATGAAAGCTGAAAAATGTCAGTATGCATGCAAATATCAATGCCATTAAGTATTCTAAGGGAAAATGTAGCCTAAGAGTATTAGAGTAATGTGCATCTCCTTGTCTTGCAGTAGTGTTTTCTGAATATGCAAGAAGTTAAAAGTAATTCCAAAATTGCTACAAAAAAAAGTAGTGCATTGTTACTGTCTTGCAAGTTTATCCTTCAAGAAGTTAATTTGGTTTGTCTTGGTTTACTGTTATGTATGAAAAATACGAAGGGAAGCAAGGAGTACTGTAATAGTAGTAATATCCTTATAGATGTTTTCTGGGTCAAAACTGCTTTAGAAGTCGTAACTATTGGACAAGTTAACGTGAATGAATTGTTTTTGCTTCCAATTTTTTTTAGACCAAAGAAAGTCTACAGTATGCATTGGAGGCTCTGACTATGAATGGCTGCTCAGTGGAAGATCTAGGGCTGGACTTCACACTGCCTGGTTTTCCTAATATAGAACTGAAAAAAGGGGGAAAAGATACACCAGTCACCATCCACAACTTAGAGGAGTACCTCAGAGTATGTAAAAGCAAAGTTAGGACTAAAAGCATCTTTTCTTCCTCACCTCGTTCTCAAGTAGTTTGCTTCTGTGTACATTTTGCTTCATTTCTGTGAACTGGTGCACAGCAATAATTTTCCTACTGATTGCTTCTCTTATGTACTAGTATTACTCCAGGAAAAACTTTGAATCCTAGTCGGCACACCTGACTGGAAATTTTTCATAGTACAAAAGAGTTTGGTTTATGTGTTACGAAGTCATCAGAAGTTCAGAAGTGCTTTGCGGGATTTTTTGGTTTTGTATTTTGGAGTTGGTTTGGATAGAAGATGTAAAGGAGTAATTTGAGCTGTGGACTTTCAGACTCTTAAGTTCCCATACCTGGGGATAGTAATGGATTTATTTGCAATAGTGGTTTGGCCCTTGCTTCCCCTACTTCAGTGAATTTTGGACTGCTGTAGTAACAGTGACTTTTTGGAGTTACAATTCTAAGTAAGCATGTCTGCTGCTATAGCTTCCTTTTTCAGTTTTACAACCTGTTGTGTGAAAGTATAGGGGTATGTATCTTACCTGAAGTTCAGTGTCTGACTCTTGTAGGAAGGCTTAGCAGCAGATGCTAATAGACTTTGAGAGCTTTCTAGAGCAGGTTATTGGGAAAGGGTTAAATATTTGCCTCAGGAATACAGCACTATCAATGGGGAGGTGATTCAGTGATTTAGTTCATAGAGTGGTTTGGGCTGGAAGGGACCTTAAAGTTCATCTAGTTCTAACCCCTCTGTCATGATCAGGGACACCTTCCACTACACAGGGTTGCTCAAGGCTTCGTCCAGCCTGGTCTTGAATGCTTCAGGGAGTATGTTCCACAACTTCCCAGGGCAACCTGTTCTAGTGTCTCACCAACCTTACTGTAAAGAACTTCTCCCTAATACCCAGTTTTAATCTACCCTCTTCCAGCTTCAATCCATTCTCCCTCATCCTACACTACAGCTGAATTTGGCAGTCTGCCATGTATGACACATTTCTTAATTTAGTGGAGAAATAATGGCTGCAGGAGACGTATAAGAAATTTTTGTCATTTGTGTCATGTCTCCTTCATCTCCCCACAGTGATGATTGTTTCAGGTGTGTGCTTTCCACTTCGGAAGGTGAAAACTTGCAGATTAAATTAAAACAAACCAACAAAACCGCACAAAAATACAATAAGAAAAGACAAGCAGAACCCTGAAACAATCCTCTCCCCCTCCCCACAAAAAGCAACAACAAAACAAAACCAAAAAAGACCTACCCACAAAAATTCTTGACCAAGTCTCAGTGACATGAAATGAAGCTAAGATTTGTTTTAAAAATATTTTAAGTAGGTTTATTTTAACCATATATTCTGAATTCTTTTTTTAAAGAGAACAAGGTTAAATATAAAGGGGGGGCGCAAGTAAGTTGTTTAAATTCTGCATGGTTTCTATACTTAGGGTGTTCTAAATCTGTGGTTGTTTGAACTCCAGATTACTTTTGCTAATATGCATTGAGCAGACCACAGGAGAAAGCAGTTAAGGAAAAAGAACAGTGAATTCCAATTCTGTTGTATTGCAGCAGCACTACGCTTATGTACTGTGGGCTGAGCTTATTAATTAAAGCAGGGCTAGAGAGCATCTCTGTGAGTCAATTAAAACTACACACAACTACAGTAAGTGCACAGCTAGCCTTCTAGAAAGGTTATTTCTGCAGCTGTAGTCTCTTGTATGGTAGTGATCGTTCTGTGCTTCCTTTTGTTCACATGACTTTTGTTCTTTCTTTCTTGCAGTTGGTTATTTTCTGGGCACTGAATGAAGGTGTTGCCAGACAGTTTGACTCATTCAGAGATGGATTTGAATCAGTGTTCCCCCTCAGTCATCTTCAGTACTTCTATCCTGAGGAGGTTGGTAAATGGGTTTGTGCTGATGCTTTTGTGACCTTATGTTGTATGGTCCTTTGTGAATGTGGAGGGCATTTGTTGGAGTGGCTGAGGTTGTTCTGCAGCAAGGCATTCCAGCAAGCAGAAGTCTGTCATAGCCACTAGCATGGGCAATACTTGTTCTGCCTCAATTGCTGAAAGGGAAAACTAACTTCCCGCCCCCCCCCCCTTTTTTTTTTCCCCTCCACTTTTATAGTTGGAGCAGCTCTTGTGTGGCAGTAAAACAGACACTTGGGATGCAAAGACTTTAATGGAGTGTTGCAGGCCAGATCACGGTTATACACATGACAGGTAATGATGGTCTTGTTAAAAATATAGCAATGGTAGCATTAGAAAAATATATATATTTTGATATACTGTTATTCGGGGTAAAAGAATTAGATTACATTTATCTGGAAATACATTACACTGAATACAAATCTGGTGCAATTATTTTAACTAGAAAGAAAATGCTAATAACCTCTATTTTCCCTCCTTAGTCGAGCGGTGAAGTATCTGTTTGAGATCCTCAGTAGCTTTGATAGTGAGCAGCAAAGACTGTTTCTTCAGTTTGTGACAGGTAGCCCCAGACTGCCTGTAGGAGGTAGGTTTTGTTTGTTACGTATTGCTATATATGAGTTCAATGTTATTAATGCATTTCAGAAGAAATTAATTATTTTAATGTAGTAAAAGATTTTAGGGGAGATGCAGTGAGGAAAAATGAGGAATTTGCTGTCTTTGCTAGGGACAGTCAGAAAATTTCTGAGTATCTTGTGTATGAAATCAACAAACTCTTAAAATACTATCAGTGGAATAGGTTTTTTTACACGTACAGATCACAGAATTAAAAGTAGGCTTGCTACACGGTCTCAGTCATATTCTAAAGTGGTTGGTTGGTTGTTGGTTTTTTTAAATGAAGATGAGATAGTTGGGAGACATGCTTCTGTCACTTAGATGTCTAAGGTGTTAACTGGGTTCTCAAGATAACAACCTTATTCTGTATATTTTTTAACTCTTCACTGCCAGGCTTTCGAAGTTTGAATCCTCCGCTGACAATTGTACGCAAGACATTTGAGTCTACAGAGAACCCAGACGATTTCTTACCCTCAGTCATGACTTGTGTGAACTATCTCAAACTGCCGGACTATTCAACTATTGAGATAATGCGTGAAAAACTCTTGATAGCTGCAAGAGAAGGGCAGCAGTCATTCCATCTTTCCTGATCACAATGAAAAATGCAATGTCTGCCTGTTACAGCAAAAGAGAAACTCATGATTCTTTTCTAAATATATCACCTGAGTCAAGGAAACGTGTTACGCCTTCTTGTTGTAGAAAAATGGCTTGCAGATTATAAACAAAGACACTTGGTTGATATTCATTAAAGGCCCTTATGGACTTAAAGTGATCAGGCCCTAAAAGTTGTTGTGACAAGGTTTCTTTAGCAAGTTCTTGTTTAAATTATCATTTATTTGATGAGTGAAGTTTTTAACTTGCTTTGCTGTGTGAAATTTAAAAAGGGATGTTTTTCCAGGCTGGAACAATAAATGTCGCTGTGCAGTTTAATACTGGGCTGTGTGTATCCATCTAGCTAAGTCTGAAGTTTTTCCTCCAAAGACAACTTTTGTACATAAGTACAGAAATTAAAATACACCATGTATTTGACAAACCTAGTTTAGTAGACTAGTTCTGTGTACTCTCACCTGCCTCTAATTTTACCCATCCTCATGTATTGTCTGATGTGCAATTCACTTGGTTCTTTTTGTGTGCAACATTCAACAATTGTTATGTTTTGGTTAGCATGGGCATTTAACTGCTTCATGCCTCTTTATCTGATTAAGATAATTTAAATTTTACTGAAATAAAATATATATTGTCAATATAATTCAGCCTTTGTAACTAGATAGAACCTTTCTTATAGCATAGTTTTACTGTAGTGATAGGATATAATGGCGACAGTCTACCAGTTGACGCTCTAGAGCTGTTTACACAGTGATTCAGGCAGCAAAAAGCCTCTTGCTAGAGGCTAGGAAGAATTCTTTCTTTCATGTAGTTAAATCCAACAGCTTGGGCTGGCCATTGTGTATTGTGGTAAGGCCAGAGCATTTTGAATCGATGTAAAGTTTTTTAAAAGACAAATTAGTTGTTTCATTCCCTGTTTAAGTAAACAGTTCCTGGTTACTTTTGTAGTTTTTCTCTTCTTCCCTCCCTGCCCTTAGTGCTAGCTTTCAACAAAAAACAGTTCACCCTTTGTCTTTTGACACGGATAAAAGCACCTGTAAGCAATGCTCTGTCCAACTGTTTCATGTGCTGATTTCTCAAATCTGCAATAATTTACTTCATCAGGTTAATGTTTTTACCTGAATATAAATAAAAAACTTTGTTTCACCTTTTTGTTCATAGTTTTGTACTGTATGCATAAAGTTCAATTGTGTAAATCTGTAATGCAAGTAAATCATCCTGTACCTACTTGGCTAACAGCCTGCAACTTGTGGATGATTTACTACCAAAACAAGACCTTTAAAGACCTCCATCTCAGAGGGAAATTTTTTTTTGTCCTTTCTATGGGTTCAAAAACCAGGCAATTACAGATACTCCTGAGATGTTCCTGATATATAGTTCATCTCTATGAAAATGCGATAGTTCATTATTTTTATTCAACTTTGAGAAATCAAAATTCATTTCAGTGCTTAGAAATTGTTACATTCTGGCTAATCAGGCTAGTATTTCCCCTCAACTAACAAGTTTTCTTTTATCCAGCAGAAGAATTTGTACTTCCAGAATATGTAATGGACATTCTTCCAGTGAACATTCACAGAATTACATGTGGTTGCTCATACCAGTGCCACTGGAATGTAATGCAAATCTGTCATGAGCATGAGTAGAATGTGAAATCCTTGCACAAAGAACTTGGTAACAGAACAGTTTCTACTACGGTATTAGAACTGAAAGAAGATGCTTCACATTGTACATACAATAATGGTAGTGCACAGTGCGGCATAGTTTTCATAAAACTTCGAGGCAGTATTTAAACTATGGACTGGCGTTTAAATTGTTCTGATAACTTGATC
Source organism: Dryobates pubescens (assembly GCF_014839835.1). Taxonomy (NCBI): domain Eukaryota; kingdom Metazoa; phylum Chordata; class Aves; order Piciformes; family Picidae; genus Dryobates; species Dryobates pubescens. Next base: position 7,131,663 of record NC_071624.1, on the reverse strand, counting down.
AAACAGCACAAAAAAAGTGTTTATAGTGTGTGGATAGCAATTTGTTCATTTTTTAAGGTTCTATATTTTCAAAAAACTGACTTGTAAAAAAAAAAAAAAGCTAATATTTTGTATTAAAATAACGTGTATTGATATTTTTTTTTTACCCATGTTGTCTCCCTCTAGAATCTGGCTTTCGGCTTTGAAATTTTGAGGAGCTTTCAAATTTGATATTGCAGCTATTATGTAACTGTTTCAGTGGGGAAAATCAGTTGTTGGTTGCCTTTTTTAAAAACGAGGGGATGAAAATGAGTACCTGTGGTGACAATTTTTATTGTACTGGCTGTTTATCTTCAGCACAGGTGAAGGATGTAGGTGGCCTGAAAAATGAGCTTTTTGGGTAACACTTTTTCCCTACCAGGGCACTTTGCAGTGTATTAGAAGAGAGCAGCCTGCCTTAAGAGGTAAAGATAGGAAATTATAAGAATAAACTGAAGAATCAAAGTTCCCGTGAGTGCAGTATTTTCCTACAAACAGAAATGTATCTGAGAGCAGCTGAGGACAAGTAAAGGGCTGGGAAAAAGATGTCAGGGATTCCTCCTTCTCAAGAACTTTGGATTGAGGGAAAAGCTCACTAAAATCAATCATAGGTCTGTGCAGATGTTGAGGACTGTGTAGCCCTCAGAAGAATGTGTAGTTGTCCTAGTACTGAACTGCTTTTACATATCTTTATAAAATATAATAGGTACAATAAGTTTAACTTTTGAAAAATACAGGATGTTTTTTTTTTACATGATAAGCTCAAATGATTTTTTTTTTTTGAGAACACCAGCCATCAGTTGTTATTTTGGTTGAGGTTTGTCTTAAATGAACAGGAGCAGCAAAAAATTATTTGTGGAAAAAAGGAGCATCCCGGCCTTGACAGCTGCTGCTGAACTTGTGCAGTGGTTTGGGGGTTATTGATTTATTTTGGTGGTGGTAGACGTTTGCTTCATACAGAAGTCTTCGTTTGTGTAGGGAGCATTTAGTGTCATATCTGACACGAATTACTGAACTGTGCTGCTGCTTCATACTCTGTAAGAAGATGTACAAGAATTAATTCCAAGTATGTGTAAAATCCCTATGCCCATTGCCGAACTTCATCAGATACTCCACAATTTTCACATGCAGACTGCTTCCTTAACTGAATTGCCTGGATTCTTTCTTCTTTCAACCTTTGTTTTGTATCTTCTTTTCCCTTACTGAGCTGCCCTCTAAGAAGGTGGTCTCCAGGGGCAGAGACTCATGCAATTCCAAGTGACTGTGTCACTTGTGCTCTCTTTTCTGACTACTGTTGGAGACAGATCTGTTATCTGTAGTTTCTGGACCTGTTTTCAGAAGTCTGTCTTCAACTGAGTGGTACCAGTTCCTATAATCTGAGAAGCTTATAGCTTTGCAGAGGGCTGTCTTAACAGGAAATGAAGGTCTTCCTGACCTGTGGGATGATGCCTTGTTTAATGTCAAAGTTCCTCCCCCAAGCCAAAATGCCTTTTCCATAGCTAAAGCTATTGACAGAATAGAGAAAAAGGAGGACTCTGAGCACAGGCAGGTTCCCTCACTTCCATCGCCAGGGCAAGGTGCTGCATGGAAGTGGCACATTATCTCACCAAATGCCAGCTGTGAAACTGCAGTGTCCAGTCTGCATCTGGTCTCTGATCTCCACCATCCTCTTTGAACTGTGATGCAGCTAATAGTGTGGCAAGATTCAGGGAAGCTGATTGGAAAGGCAAGGGAAGAGAGGGGAGGTAAAGTAAAAGAAGAAAAGGTGAAAGGAATGGGAAACACTCTAGCTCCACCTGCTCTAGTATTTCCTGCCTACTCCCCTCCTGGGCCCCATGTTCTTCGAGGGGCTACTCCTGTGCTGCTCTGACACCTTGTGCTCACCTGCTGCATGAAATTGTGAGGAACACAAACTTTAAAAGTCCCCTTGGCTTCAACTTTTAGGGACCATACTAACGTACGATTCACTCTCTGCCAGGGGGCATGTGTAAAACGGGACAGATGGTCCTGGAATGCTTTACTATCTAAATTCTTTCTATCTTCTTGTGAAGGCCAAGATGTTCACTGATGCTTTCAGACTACAAACAGCCTGGAGTTTTTGGGAATTCAGATCATCGCATAAAAATCTCACTTCTTGCAACTGGACATGCGGACATTGCTCACTACTGCTCCTGCAGCTGTCGTAGTGTGCCCTTGTTCTCTGAGCTGTCCAGAAGTATGTCCTGGGGTCCAGAGTAAGGGACACAGAGACCTTCTCTATCATGTTACCAACTCAGATGCTGACAAGTAATATTCTGAACAAGGAAATTGTCACCCTCAGTCTTTCACTGACCTCACTGTAAAATGGAGATGACATTTCACAGGGGTGGGCAACGGGGTTTGGCAGTAGAGAGAACTTCAGAGATCTGCAAACTACACTACTTCACAAGCTGACAGCATCACCTCTCTGAAGACAGGACATACACTGGGAGTTTAGTGGAGTATATTCAACAGAAGTGTCACAGGCACATGCTAAACTTCTTTGCTTTTTTTCAGGGACTTCCCACATTTGGGTGATGTGGGGTTTTTCAGGTGTCAAAACTCCTTTTTGGCAAGCATCCTGAATGACTTGGGGCATGGCAAAGAAACTGTGTGTGTTAGTAAAATGTCTTAGGAATGACACAGCTTGGGAGTCAACCTGATCAATTCTTCAGTGCAGTTGAGCTGACCTTGACTCGGAGCCCAGCCATGGAAACACATCTACTACTTCAGATGCGGCAGCAAGGATCCACTGCCTGAGGCTACTGCAGCAGAGCCCTACAGAGGCTCTACAGGCAGGGTCTGGAAGCCACAAGGTGTCAGAGCTCCACTGGCAGTCCTATCACCTCTCCTACTGGGAATCCTGCATCACCACACTGGGAACTGGGCACAGTCCAGCACCTTCCAGGCTGTGCTGCACAATGCTAGAGGGGACAAACTGCTTCATCGGTCTCTTTAACCATGGAAAAACAGCCTCAGATTAAGGAAAATAAACTGTAGTAAGCCTGTGAATAGCACAAATTCCTGTGCTGGCCTGACAAATGTTGCTGTAGTGCTTGTGTTTGGGATTCTTGAAGGATTAGGCTTCCTCCCTGCTTGGAAAGTATGCCCATGTCAGGGAGCAGCCAGGAATCGGCTCTTGCCAGCCACTCAAAATGTGGGCACAGACTAGGGACCATTTAAGCTACTGCCTAGGAAGGCTGACAGACTGGTTGTATACAGTAAGAATAACCACTGAAGTACCAAAGGAATACAGCAATGTCTTTTGATTATAAAAATGGAAATGTAAAGGAAGGTAAGAAGAGTGCAAGAACTGTTATTTAGTGAAGTTGAGTCACCTACAAGCACATTTGAAAACTTCTGTTGTTTCTGCTGTGCCTGTTTCTGTTGAATTTCTAAGCCTTGTGGTACATCCTTTTTTAAGAGCTTGCACTGAGAACACGTCAAGAGTGAGCTCCTGCTGATGCAGAGGTGACTTTGATGAAGATGTGCCCTTGCAGGCATGCCCTGCCCTGCTCACCATGCAGTGCACTCCTCTGCCTGCCCAGGCACCTTCTCCTCACAATGGGCAGAAATGGAGAGTGGGGCAACAGTGATACTCTGAATTACTAAGAGCGCCTCAGCCTCTATACATGAGAGAGGTCTCTCCCATCTGATCTGAGATTATTGGTTTGAAAAGTGCCATGTTTAAGAATGGAAGTTCTGGCCTCTCTGAGAAAATTAGTTCTGTTTAACAGAAGTTCATTCCTGCTTTTTATGATGTGCTTTATGAATTAGCTGGTCAATTCCTGGAAGAAAGTATTAATTTCCAGGCATATCTTCAAGTGTCTCATCTTCATAAGTCTTAAATTATCTGAAGAAATAACAAAAGTAAATTAATGGTTAAATCTCCACAAGAGCGCAGACTACTGTTTGAAGCTTAACATTAAGGGCCCAAGGGCACTGAGCTGCCTTTCCCGCCCAGCCCTTGAGGGAGGACTCGGCCCTGAGGCAGCAGCACAGCTGAGCAGTCTGGCTCCCGCCTCACAGTGCAGAGGCCAGAGCGGCCTAGTGCAGGTGGTGTTGGCGGGAGAGCACCAGGTTCACCCCACAGAGCCCTCTGGGAGGGTGTGAGGAGATTCTTCAGGAAGGGAGATAAGGATTGTTCTGGAAGGTTCTGTGAGGGACACATTGCTGGGCTGAGGTAAGGCTCTCAGGGTGCAAGGGACATCGAGTGGGGCACCTATTTTGGGGGATCCACACGGCCCTGTTGGTGTGCTCAGTGTTGGGGTCTGAGGGCTGTGTGGTGCAGCAGGGAGCAGAGCAGGCTAGCACACCCTGAGGTAAAATGGGGTGAGGCTGTTGGGCATAGCATGGGCAGCATGTGTGAAAGCACGCTGGCTTTTCCTCTCTTGTGCAGAGCAAAGTTTTCAAAGCTTTCTGAAACAGAGAACAAAACATGTATTTACTGCCACTCCTCCTCACCAAATCCCAGGGCACTTTTAATAAGCCAGACTCAAGCAGGTGGCCAGAGGTCTCCCAAAGAAGAGTAATGCTCACACAGGGTGTTTACATCCTGCTGTGAACTGGAATAGTCTCTTCCATGCCAAACCACAAGCTGCTGGTTGAAACCTGAGCTGAACTTCCTTGATGGTCAGAAGAGCCTTTTAATTTTTAACACAACCAGTTTTCATTTTCACACCTCTCCAAACTTGCTGGGACAAGAACCAGATGCAAGAGAACAAAGTGAACTCCAGTTGTTGGGACATTGCTGACCCGGTCCCAAGCAGTTTTCTCTCAGAGATTTCCTGCTTTGTTTTTCCTTTGAGGCTCATGTGGTCTGTGTGGTTCACAAATGCTACATTCTTGGCCACCTACATTTAGCTAAACCAGCATTCTGAATCCTTTCATATATAGGCCTGACATGAGAAAGCCTTGTATTTTTCATGTGATCCACTTTCTTCCCTTAATGTGGGGCACAATGCTGCTTCACCATGCACAACAGCTGCATATCACACAGTATGCAGTGGGTAGAGATCTGCCTATCCTGGGTGTCTCACTGCTGTCAGTGACATATCTCCACGCATCCTGGCTGCCATTTTAATTCCAAAGCTCTGTGGTGTTTTTGCACAGCATTAGCTGCAGTCTGTAGCATTACTGCTCTTGGCATGCCAGCGAGTTAACTAGCTTGGGTGCACTTACATGTGCATAGTCACACCTTTAGCTCCATTGCAGACATCTGACTGCTGTTTATATCCCAGTGGAGGTTTTAATGGATGGCTGTCCAGCAATTGCTAACTCAGTCAAGAAATGTCTCTTAATACTGCAGTGCATTTGTGGATAAGTATGAAGAGCTGCAAAGCTCAGAGCAGTATGCTGGGAAACAGTCCAGCCAGATGGAAACAGCTCATCAAATACCACAAAAAAGCCAGGAAGACTTTTCTGTCTTCTTAGATGCTGAATTAATCTCTATGCACTAATGCAGGATTGCCAGCAGGCTCAAAACAATCAGAAATTTTACATTTACTGGTCTATTTTGGGAGATTGCTCAGAGAGTTAAAGAATTCTGTTCAGGGCCCTGTGGCTTATTTTAAGGTTTCTGGTAGCCTAGCCACAAGGCTTGAAGCAACAGGGTTTTGAGTGAGACAGCTGCAACAAAGCAAAAGGCACTGAGAAGGGCAGTGAAGACAGCAGATTTCCAGAAGGTTAGCTCCATTCTGTTTCCTTAATGGAAGGGGAAATGGCAATAGGGCAAGACTGCAGGATGACACTTCGTAGAGTCTCAGAGAGTCATGGGGCAGTACTCCCTAGCTACAGAAATACTGAAAGAAGTGTGGAGTGTTCCTCATTCATGATGAAGCTCATATTCCCAAACAACTTTGTCTGTCTTAATGTCTCCCTATTCATAGTCAGCTTATGAGGAGCCAGGGCTCTCGTTTTAAAGACATTTGTAACCACTGTGGTCCTGGAGGAAATCTTGGGAATAAACATAAAGTACTCTGAAGTATGGATTCAAGAAACTCTGCTTTGGCAGTGGAAGTGTTCTCACAATTCTGAAGCTTGACTTGTGGTCACTGTGTCCTTGAGGCTGGTTGCTGACTGTAAAAAGGAAAGGGCAGTACTCTGGTAGTTAGTAAACCAGTGAAGTCTCCACCAGGAGACAGGTTCATTTTTCATTTCCTGAGCTGTCTCATCCTGGATGGGGCAGTCTTTTCCATATACCTATACCATACCAGTAAAAGCCCTTCAGAAAAAAAAAAAGAAAAGTGTAAATACAAAAAAAAAAATCTTGATTGTGTTAATGATGGAATAACTTGCAGTGGGAGGTGGTGTGATTTAAAGAGAGTTGTTTCTTAGAAACACTCTAGGTGCCAGCTTAAGAGTCTCTGCTACTTTTGTTGCTAGAGCTAAGTCTGATAAAAGGAGATCATGGTCAGGACTTGAACTGGGATATATCCCATTTGAAGATTTTATTTATATAGATTCTGAACAGTTACTAGGAGTTTCACATACTGTTTATTGCCATTTCAGTGGGCCTTTTGACTGAGCATTAGTTGAGGTTGTGACTCTGTATTACTCATCTAGAACCTACCTATATCAGCTAACTGCATAAGGTAAGTAGTGAAAATATGTAGAGTATATAGAGTATACTAGAGAAGTGACACTGTCACCATTTGAGGCAACATGAAATTATTATTATGAAATTATTATTCTACCACTTAGTCCTAAAAGATCTCTGCCTGTAAAAGTGAGGGAAAACATCTAATCAGGTATAGGGGAGCACAGAAATACACTTTGATCTGCATGAAGGTTTTAAAGCTGAAGATTGCATACGGTATGGTAGTGCAAGGCCTCTCAGCACCTACCTGGAAGAGCTGAAAACTACTGTATTAATGACAGCAAAGTGCAAGAATTTTGGACAAAGGGGCTTTAAGACTTGGTCCAAGTTTTTATGACTTACTTTCCTAAAATTGCTGAGACCTGCTATCATGGTTTCTGCTCAGGGCAGAAATGCTGGGAATGTTGACTATCTCAAGAGTGTGAGTGGATCTTATTTTAACTGTCATTTCATTTGCACTTACCAGGGCCAGAAAACAGCTTAAGCAAATTTGGTTCATATGTCATTATTCAACTCATAAATGGCAGGGATTAGAGAAGAAACATTAGGGTTAAAGGTATCTCACGTCGAAATCCTTAGTGGTCAGAGAATTGGGAGGTAATGGAAAGATGAAAATAATATAGCTTTGTCAGTATGTGGCAATGTCAAGTCCTTCAGGGAACAGACTAAAGGAAGGTGTGCAGTTGAGATGTGCAGTTTTCATCTGCATCTTGTAATATTCTCAGCTGACAGTGTTCTCAAGTTTAGAAGCTAGCTCAATCATTTGCTTCCTGATGTTCCTTTGTTTTGAATTCTGTCAATTTCTGTGTTCTTTAGCTGTGCTTCAAATGGGCAGCAATGGTGATACAGGCTTTTGGCATGGCCACAACTGCTTTCAGAGATACTAGTTTACTCCTCCCTGGGGACAAGAGATCAGGCAAGAGTTGTGAAACTTCTCTCCACATGAACTAGTTTGCCTTTGAGCTCAGGAGTGAGGAGTATTAGCTTGTCCCCGTACAGAGACCACTACACAAAGTCTGAGGGAGCTGCCTGCTGACAGTTAAAGCTCCCTAAGTGGTACCTTAACCACCTGCAAGTGGAAAAAGGTAGAACCTGCTGCATCATGTGGGAATTGTAGGCACGTGTTGTTGGCAGTAGAAGGATATGTCTGGGAGGAGTGAATCCTGGGATGCTATCCAGCTCCTTTGCTAGGAAATCTGGCTAGAGCCTACTTTCCTTCAACATCTGTACTTTGGATTGCCTGCGGGAATAGAAATTATGTTCTGCATTATTACAGCAAGCTATCACAGGAAGGTTTGGCTCTGTAATTCATTACATTTTCTCTTTCTCAAATTTGTGTGAAGAGAGGGCAATAGTGGCAGCTGTAGCCATCAGAGGAACCAGGTGAGCCAGATACCTTGCAAAATATATCAAACAAAAGAAACATGTTAGGTTTTCTGTATTTCATTTGTCATTTCTTATGCACAGGCTGTATCTGGGTGTGTAATAGCTTTGTTTTTACTTTTTATATTCTGATACACCCATTCTAACAATGACATAGATATCTCAAAGGTAGTCCTATGAAAATCATTGAGATTAGGTCAAGGTGGTGTTTGATGTGATTAAAGAGCATGAACTTGAACATTAAGCATGTAATGAATAATTGCCACATCTGATGCTTAAGAGTGGTGCAAGATGATGGAATCCTTGGGTATTAGATCCTCCATGTATTAAAAAGGGTTCCAGAACAGTGGAGCTTTTGATTAGTTGTTCAGCAAACCACAGAGATCTCTTTCTTTACTTGAATATCCTACCTGGGGTTGGGGAAATAGTTTGAGGAAAGAACAACTTTCTGCATGAAGTTACCAGTAAAGTTAGTTGTAATGGTTAGAATGATATATCTTAGTTGTTGATGCAGTTGAATTCTCATAACAGAAACAATTAAACCTCAGCCTTTCGGTCTCTTCTAACTGTCACTAAGAGTAGGCAGAAGATCTTTAGAACCGTTCTTAATGTACAAATTTGAGCTGCTTAATGTTTACTTAAAAAATACTTAATCTCTTGCATATTTTCTTCATATTTTGGCCAGTGGAAGGGCTATTTGTTATTTCAAAATGTCTTGGCTCTTGTCTGTCTGCAAGACGTCATTTATCCTTTTGAAATCTGTAGCCTTCACATGCTTTGCATCTGTGATATCACAGACAATGAGTTACTGTGGCTGAAAGTCTCTGGAATTAAGAAAACTCTCCTCTATAAGAACATAAAAAATAAATAAATTTGTATTTGTTCTACAGAAGCACAATTGGGAAAAAAAGGGTTTTCAAAGATAATACAAATTTCAGCCCCTCCCCCCCCACCCCCGCAAAAGTAAAAGGAAGTAGGAGTATTCTTGTGCTGTATGACAAGGTTAACTGATGCTGTATTTGTCTTGTAGCTGTATGCACGTTTGCAGGAAGTTGTTCAATTAGAGAAAGGCAAAGAACTAATACAGTTAAAGTAAGTTTGTTCTACCATAGTCTTAACTATCAGGTTAGACTATATACTTCTGGAGGATTGGGAAATAGCATTACTGCTATGAAAATAAAACTTTCCTGAGTTGTCTCTGGAAGGATCAGAGCTTTGTGGAGAAGGGCAGGGGAGAATGGTTTTTTAATGGTGTTCAACAGCTGTTTGGGGCTATCAGCAGAAGAGGAAAAAGGAAGACAAGAGGGTGGGGAAGACGTTACTAGAAATGCTGGTAGTAGTGTTGTCCATGAAGGGCTGGATTTGGTACAACTGTACCTTACCTGTTTGCCTGACATATATATGGATGCAAAATTCACTCTGACAGCATACCTGACATGCTGGCTGTTACTGCAGCTCTGAAAGGTAAGAAATTTTAGTATAAATACGTGAGGTTTTAATTTACTTCCTACATGCTTAAAAGACAAATTGATCAATGTCTCTTCTGAAGCATTTGATAAATAACTACTATGTACCATAGAGTCACCTTGGTTTATTACTAAAAGGAGCATTGTAAATATTGACAGTGTAACCAGAAACAGGTGATCCAAAAAGGTAAGACTTGCAGCACCTACTAATGGAGCAATAATAGAGCAATAATAATACTAATACAGAGCAACACATTGCTAATTGCTGGGTGGTTTATTTCTACGTACTGTTTATGTAGTTGTGAGGGATTAGAGATTGTTTTAGGTTAATTTCTGGGTGAATTTTCTTGTATTATTCTTCTTTTGGTTTATAGTCATCTCTCATGTTGAATGAGCAATAGAATGTACTTTAGACCTGGAAAATATGAATATTATAAAAGTAAAGAGTTTTTTGTCAAATGCAATAGGGGATTGGTTTTGAGGCTGTGATGTGACTTACTTTCAATGTGATCTGGGTGCATCTAATTAAAACACTCTTGCCTGATGTGCTACCAGATAGGGAAGAAACAAGGCACTGGACCTGGTATGAATGTGGTGGTTTGTTCCATTTCACCTTGAAGAAAGCTGCTTTAATATTCAGATCCAAGTAAGGAGACCTTCAGTTCTATGTAGGTGATAGGTTTAAGGTTTTAGATTTACGTGGAGGAACACCAAGACACTTGAACTTAAAATGATGGTGATTTTGTGCATAGTAGTGCTACTATATTAGCACATTTAGAATGTGTAATATGTCTTCCTTTGTGTTACTGCATTCAAATCTTACTGTTGTAGCATTTAGTTGATGTGTGGATCAAAACAAACATCAAAGCAACCTTTCCTGGCTGTTTTTTCCTTCTGAAATATGTGACAGGTTGGAAGTACATGATGATGATGAGGGGATGGAGACCACAGGAGTAGGGCCAGGTGATGCCTTAGCAGTAATAAGCCCTCTCCTAGGGGCACCTATATGTGTGGATGTTATTTTGTAAATTACAGGAGGAGTTACTAAAATGCACAAACTTCTGCTTGTGATTGTATCTGCTTGCATATAGCATTATATTTAAGCAGTGCACGTGAGTCCTTTAAGTTGGGAAGAGCAAGTCATACTGCATGAAAGCAGGGTGAAGAAAAGTAATGCAGCTTCTGTTGATATCACAAATTTCTTCAGAAAGCTTTCTCATAATGCGTTGGCTAAGCTGAGATGATAACCAAACCTCTAATTTATTAATGCTTCTTTCTTGCTAAGCTTTCTTAAAGACTGTTCAGCTTTGAGACTTCATTATCTTATTTCCTGACACTCTTCCATGGCTTAAGCCTCTTCCAAGTTCTAATACATTCAAAAAGTGCTAATTTTTTTTTCCTCCTTCCCCCAGACCAGAACAAAAGCAGCACAGTGTTGCTTTTTCTCAGGTTCTGCAGCTTGGCGTAACCTAGGAGCCAGCAGCATTGAAATGGTGCTGCTGTTACAGAGGTGCCCTTTGTGCAGCCTGTGTACATCCTCTATACATCAAAATTATTGCAGTTCTTGGCTACAAATAGGGCTTCAGGTGCCTAGGATTTGGACAATATTGGGGGCTCCCTATGACTCCTTATCAGTGCTACCCCAAAAGGGGAAATAGGCTTACGTGTTCTTCTGTAAGTGGAGAGAGCCACAAAGCCCACCTAGTCTTCTGTCCACTACCATCTGGGGAACCTCTCACTAATGTGTAAGGGCAGGCTTCAGTTCTTAGTTTTCAGCATAACTTGTAGGGATGAGAGGAAAGATGGAATCCACATGCCAGTTACAAAGAAAGGATGGTGAAGCACTTCTGTATAGTGGCCTGTGAACAAGTTCAGCTTTTTGCTTGTGTGCAAAGATGCCCTTACCTAAACATTCTAGCTTGTTCTATTCTTCCCTATCTTATCAAAGTCAATTCTTCTGTCTTAGGAAGTGGTGAGTTTCTCCTCTTGGGCTAACAAGTTTTGCAGTCAGTAGCCCTTACTGATCCTCTTGAACCTATAAGGTTGGTCTGCAAACCTTGTGAGGGCAGGTCTGCTGCCAGATTAGGCAATACTTCCCTGATGTATTTTTTTTGCACATTTTGCTATTGCATGAGCGGACTTCAGTTAATCTGAAAGTAAACTTACACAAACTGTATGAGAGTTCACACAGATCAGTGTCTGGTTGGTCACCTGCTAAATGCAGTCTCTCCTCATTATGTTGCCATTAGTCTTTCCCACCATAAATCATCTTTCCATTTTCCTGTTTATTGCTGCTTAACTGTATCATGTTCAGACACTTGCTCACAAAGAAGCAAACAGCTTTATAAACTTTAGAAGAGTTTTAGAAAGGAATTATGGAATAGTGAAGTTTTCTATGTTCAATTGCTTTTTAATGTATAAGAATGGGTTTATTTTGATTTAAGCCCAGTTCTTGCAATGAACCTGCAGACTTAAGCAGCACTAGAGCTCACGAATCAGGGCAGAATTTTCTTGCTGAGTGGTGATTTTATGATTAGGGTAGAAAAAAAAAAATGACTGAACTGCATGACTAGCAGAGTAGGCAGGATGGATTAGGAACATGTAAATAGATGACTGAGGAATTACTGCCTCTTGTGCATGCTTGAATATTTGATGCTCTTTGTAGAAAGGTTCTCATTCTTACAGACATCTATGAAGGTGATGTACTTATTTTTCCTCCTCCTGGTGTTTTCTGTTGGAAGAAAACAGGAGCTGGTGTTTGACAGGAATAAAACCCCTCACTTGATGCTTCAACTGTGGCACCGCAAGTGTGATCATCTACAAAATTGAATGAGAACAGGCAAATAATGAACACTTTGTGGTGTTACAACTGCATGATAAAAGCAAGCCTTGAATAAAATATTGCCAGATAGCAAAATATATAAATAAACACAAAAATTCCTGGGCAAGGCAGTGATCACTTTAGCACTCAGGAGCAAGGAGTGAAATAAAAATTGAACTTCCAAATATCAGAAAATGTTTTCTTCCCACACAGGTGGCTCTGATTTACTTAGAAACTTGCAGTTGCACTATGGGAGAGTTTGGATGACGACAAAGATTGGAATCAATACAGCTGATCAGTATGATCTAGTATTGATCCTTTATTGCTTCAGTGTTGTTCGATTATAATGCAAGCATAGTACAGAGCAGACAGTAGAGCTGACAGGCTAGTAAGAAGTGCATAGGAGAAGTGCGTAGTAAGAAAACCTTTACAACTTGTATAAACTCGGAGGGCATTGCTGGCATGGCTTCATTGGCCCCTCACAAGTGACCACACACTATCACTATTGATTATTGGTTAAACTAGTAATAACACGCGAGATTGTTGATGCACGTGTGTGTCCTGTTATTCCAAGATAACTCTCTGGGTTTATAGCTACCAGCGTCCTGCTTTGGTTACACGGTGCAGGCACAGCACTATTCTGCTATACTGCTAGCCACTTCCGCACCCATGCTGGACACGGCCTACCACCATGTCAGGCTCTAGGCCTACACTGCCAGATTGCTCACACTGCTTATTGCAACCATTACCACAGGAGAGTGTGTCTCACTATTCTTTGTGGGGCCATCTACCTTCAGTCATACTATCTCAGTTCCTGTAAAAGTGGTGTAGAATAATATGGATAATTGAAAGCAAATAAGGAAGCAAGAAAAGAAAGCAAGCTATCCATTTTCTTTGAGTTTTAATAGCTATATTGCATTTTAATTTAGTCCAAAGCAGGTTTTGTTCTTTAAGTCCAAGCTTAGCTTTTTGACAGAATCAGTGGATTTATGTATAGATTAGAGAGAATAGCATAATTTTGATGATGGTCATTATAAGTGGACTGTCATTTTGACTCCATCAAAGGAAAATGTCTGGGTAAACCTTGGTAGCTCACCTTTTGTGTCCTCCTTCAGTAGATGAGATTGTAGTGTTGCGGTTGAGAGAACTTCCAAGTACAAGTAATAGAGGCATCAAGACAGAATAATTTTCCATAGTTTTGGTGCAAGCTTTGAGCACAGACACAGTTCACAAGTTCAAGGCAGGCTTTAAGGAAAGGGCTGTCCAGGTTTACCACTGCAATTTCTCCTTTCCACAATCTGCCAGCGGATACTGTTTCTGCTACAAGTCAGACAAGGTCAATGTTACATCTGATATATTGCACAGGTAATATGAACATGTGTAAAACTGGATCACTAAATTGTGTTGGAAAGTTAGTCACTAAAATTTTGCATACTGATTAGTAACATGTTGTGGTGGCATTGTATGAGAAACAAAATTAAGAGCGTATTAAGTGCTGATTTATTTGTAGCTCCTTCCAGCCAAAACAGTTCTATGATTATATGATTCTATATTTTCTTCACCTTTTCCTGGTAATTATATTTGATGTTCTTCCCCAGAAAGTACTCTAAATGCCTTGCATTAATTACATGACAGAGAATAACATTGTCTTTGCTCTACTATGTGTTTTCCTGCAGAGCTAACTGAAAAGAATAGTGGGGAGAAAATCCCTCCCAGTGTTTGGAAACATTTTTTGAGTGTTTCTCTGCTGCCAAAGCAGACAGACAGCTTTTGTGTTCAGACAGAAAGTTATGAGGTGGGGCAGGCAGAAGGGATTAATGCTTCTTCCATATGAACAAGTGGGAGTTTGTACTATTTACTATTACCGTGTTAGCGAAATGGACAACCCTGGTAGAGTGTGGAAGTCAGTCTCTCCCCACTTGAGGTGTGGCAAGAAGCATGTGGGTGATAAACTAGAATGTGGAAGAAATGTTTATGTCAATGCTCAGGAGAAAAGAGATTTTATAAAGTTGGAAGTTAAAGTTTTCAGATTTTAATTTTTTTTCCTCTTGAAGTCCCAGCTCCTGGAGGCAAGTGACTGCACAATGCTCTGATGTAAAAAATCAATTTGCAATGCAAAGCTCTCAAACAATTGATCTTTCATCCTTGTAATTGTCAATCATCTCACTAGTGTTTTAGAGCTTGGGTCAACTTGCTCATTATAATAGCTGCTTCATCCAAATAAAAATTCTAAATGGCATGAGTATGGATGTATTCATCTGAAAAGTGCAGGCTTTCAGTTCACATCCCACACAAATAACTGGCCAGGATGCCCACAAAACAAACCAAACACCCCCCCCCCCTCCCCCCAAACCAAACCAAAAAAACACCCCCAAAACCAAAACCAACAACAAAAAAACCCCAACAAAACCCAAAAGCTCCAGCAACTCCCCCTGCATTTTAGCTGCACTAAGCAGTGAAAGGGTCCCAAATCTGCACACAAGATTTCTTCAGACCCTTAGTGGTCATAAATGCTGGAATGTTTCACACTGTCCAACCTTGGTTTGCTCCTCTCCTAGGAGAAGACAACTGCTTGTCAAATTGCTACTTTTGTTGTAGCACATCAGTGCACTTTAGAAAGTGTCTTAGCTTGCTTGAGGACCTCTGTTAGAGAGGCAAGGATAACAACATACAGTAGCAATAATCTAATTTGATCTTGTTCTATTTCTAATCTTCCTGAAACCAAGGCTCAGCATACATCTTTGTTTTCATGAGCATGTGTGCCTTATATTGCTGTTTACTTCCAAGTATCTGTCAGCCCTAAGAGAATTGCACTTCTGACTTCATTGTCTTATGTTCAGAAATCCTGTGCAGGATTGATGTTTGTTTGTGTTGGACACCACTAACATGGATCCTGATGGGAAAAGCAGCCTGGCTGAAGCCAGTGTTTCTGAAAACCCTTGTCTCCAGAAACTTTTGCTGTGGATTGATGTACCTCTCAACAACACTGTCTTACTGTATGTGTTCAAACCAGCTCTACATTTCCAGTGTAGCAGATTTTGTCCCTTCCAGACAGAAACGTGTACAACCCTCTGTGAAGACACTGAAGGTGAGAAAGTATGAGCCTGTATGTTTTGTATAGCAAGTCTCCAATTTGGGAAGTGGCCTGTAGCTATCTCTGTGTTACAAACAAACTGCGGATGGAAGAGGAGAAGGCCTACTTGTTAGCAGGAGAGAAGAACTGGAATTTCAGTGACATCTGCAATTCACAGGTTAAAATGCATCGACAGAGTTCTGGGCAACATGCTCTTGTTGAAAATGCCCCTGCTTACTACAGAGGGGATCGGACTAGATGACCTTTGGAGGTCCCTTCCAACCCAGACCATTCTGTGATTTTAAAATGAATGAAATATTTGAGTTTTCGGATTATTTTTAGAGCTGTACAATAAGAACAATAGGACATTGTTGAGAAGCCTTTGCAACTGTTTTTGGCTTTTAAGTGCTTATTTTGGTGCTGCTTATGCCTCAAGTAATTCCAAAGCATAACTGCTTGTTCGTAAATTCATTTCTTCCCGCCATGCACACACCTGTAGCATGCACTATATAATGAATTAAGGAGCGTATATCTGAAAACCATTAGGTTGCCACAGTTAATTTTCGCTTGTTTCAGAATACAGTCCCACAAGCAGTGCAGAAACAGGAATGTTGGTCTGCTGGAATTTCCTTACAGTGTCATTGCCCCAAGATCACGTGCCTGTACTCTACCACATTCTCATTAGCTGTCAGCAAGTCTTTCTGAGAAAATCAAACCTACCTAGACAAGGTCAAGATCTGTGTTGTAAAACATACATCAAGTATGAAAAGAGTCAGGAGAGAATCTTTTAAATTATCAGAGTGAAATAGTTGTTTCAGTAGATCAGTGATATGCTTATTTAGATGTTGTGTTTGATCCTGCTATCACTTTACTCTTCCCCTGAACAACAGCAGGAGCAGATTATGATCAGATGAAAAAGCTAGAGACAAAAAGCTGATTTTTGAAATGGTTTAATAGTGCTGTAACAAAAATGATAATTCTTCGTAAAAACAGGGGTTTACATTAAAAAAAGGAACTGACTGAAGAGGTTAAAAATGGAGAAAAGTGGATAGTGCTGAAGGCTATTCTAGAACAAGTTTCAGTAAGCTTCATTGTTCAGGGATAAACTGATTCTCCTTTAAATGAAACACTATTTAAACAGAGCTTCCAGAGTCTCATGAACATATAGTTCGTTCTTCCTCTTCTTATCTTTACAAACTGCTTTGCAGTTTATCTTAAAGCTCCCCAGGCCTGCAGTGCTTGTTCTAAGGCAGAGGTTTTAAGTGAATGTGTCAAAAATGGATGGGGAAGTACCTCATTGAGAAGAACATGAACTCATCCAGGGAAACAGTGGGGCACTTGCTGCTGGGAATGTTCAAAGCAACTTTTCATTTAGCCTTGGAAAATCTTTAAGAATGTGTCACTATCATTACTTAAGTAAAGCTTCATGGCATGGATGGATTTTACTCCCATGAGTGAAAGAATTATGCATAGCCTATAGTGTTTCTGTAGCTGGAGATTTTTTCATCTTAAACGTCATACTTTCTGTGAAGCTGATGAGTTGGGAGAAGTCAGACACAGAGAAAAGGAAATCTTGGAAAGTGTGTATGAGAAATGGGGTTTGGCACCTCTATGTAGAACAGAACAGCAATTATTGTGCTTGAAGGCATCAGTATGTGAGACGGATAAAATGTCTTAAGGCAAAACCTTCAACTTGAAAGTTTTATTTTACTTACAGTGCAAAATTCTGGACAAGTTAACTAAGTGTTTGTAAACACTTCAGCAACAGTTGGCTAAGTTTCAAGCAAGCCTGAAGTGGTATATGGTTTGGGTGCAAATTGGGATGGGTTTGATCCCAAGCCACTTGAAACACAGCACTTCTGTCTGTATGCACCTTAGTATTCTGAGCCTACAGATCTTATGACAAGGGTTGCCATGCATTCACTTCCTTCAGAACTAGCTCCTCTTAGAGAATTCCTGGGGTATGCTTTGTATGTAAGATGCTACACCCTGGGTCCCAAGGGAGGCAGAGTTTTGGCTCTGGTTTTCCAGTGAGAAATGAATCGGTTGTTTTCCCTGGCACTTTGACACTCTTGTCACTGGCTGCTCCCCAATACCTTGTGTCCTTGTCACTCAAGCAGCAACTAAAGAATCATGCTCAGTACTTTCTAGAGGAAGGAGCTACTGTTTAATTGTAATTAATCATCTATAAACACTTTTCAAGTGTCACAAGTCTGACAGTTTTTATCTTTATGTAACAAGTGTTCAGAAAAGAACTGTCTAAACTTTCACTTTTATGGTCTTTAGCAGAGGAGTAATTGAAATAATAAAGAAAAACTGGGGATATGGAGGAATATTTTTAAAAGTGGAATTGCACAGTTCAGAAATATTTTGGGTTACTGTTAAACTATCCAAATGATGCCTTGATGTATGCACTTTGAAACTCTTTTGTTCCATAGTCCACAGTACAATCTAGTATTTAAAACCATTTGGCATCATTGAGTACCATTTTCAGAATATGTTGATATAGGTCACATTCTATTATCTCTTTTCACCTCCAAAGAATTCCATTTATTAAAATATGAACACACCTAAGTTTGTGATTTTGCAGCAGCTTATATGGGCATACAGGTAAGCTTGCTTGCTACCTCTGTCTGTGCTTGCTTCTCTTCCTAGACCAGCCTCAGCTTGCAGCCCTCTGCCTCCCCTGCCCATCTGGGTGTTGACTATGTGAGGACTTCCCCCCCTCCCCGCGATGTTCTTTTCAAACACAAATACTTCTAAACAGGGTGTGGATTACACACATTCTGATGGCAGATTCTGGATCTTGGAAAGCAAAGCTCTCAGCAGCTGATAGACTTCATTATATCCAAGACAGCATTAGTGGGATCAGCAAATACTTGCAAGATAAACTGAATGTCTTCTTAAAGGCAAAAGGACTTGCACTATATACTGAGTATCACTTTAAAATAATTTGCTAGGCAGTTAAGGATTTAGGACTATTCTATGGTGTCACACTAGAGTTTTCTGATGCTCCCAAGTAAGGGAGTTGCATGTGATTAAATCACTCTGAGGTGAGAGCACAGTTGGACCATTTATGTAAAGTTAGCCTCAGAGAGCTTCCAAATTGAATTTTTTGTTTTAATAAATTCTCTGGGTCTCCATCCAGACTAAGGCTGCCATGTGGTATCACTTTATAAACATGATTACTGTTTCAGAGGGCTTGTGATCTTAAAGAGTAAGGGAAAATATTAAAGCACGCAAACTAACTGGGCTACTGCTAGACTGGAATCCTACTAGAGTAGTTTTTGTGTTGTTTGGCGGCTTTTTTTGTTGGTTTTGTTGGTGGTTTTTTTTGTCTCTGTGTGAATATAAAGCCTCCTCTCCTCCCTCTCATGCTGATCTCCTCTCTAAGTAACTGTTAGAATTTCCTTTTCTGTTTTAACTGTTTGCTCTCTTCATTTAACCCACCCTCTCAGAAAGAATCCTGAATACATAAAAAGCTTTTGCAAAGTGCCCTGAAGCATGTATACTGATGGAGCACACACAATGTAATTATGGATAGCACAAAGCAACATCATGAAGTGCCTTTGTTTATAGCTTCTCTATCATGAGAGTATAATGAATGGATTCACGGAGGAAATGCAAAAGCAGATGCCTTTGGCTGGCTCATGTTGTTCTCTTTTTGGCAAAGACAGGGGGACGAAACTACCCTGGGATAGTCCCACTGAAGTCAGATGAGTTACACCAGTCAGGAACTGGAACTTTTTTCTTTTCTTTGTACTTTTTTCTTCTTCCTTTAATGAACAGAGTTTCCAGATATCTTTTCCACGATTGTCACAATTTCTCTTTCCTCAGAAAGCCTGTGAGAAAGGACGCTCTTCTTCTGAAAAGGTAGGATAAACTTTTAGTCACTAATAGCTGATTTCTGTGTGATTTTCTGTGTGTATTTACTGGTGCCACTAATAATAAAATTAAAATCTAACTATTTATAAAAAAAGGAAAATAACTAAAACCCCCAAATAATATTTATTAAATGGGACACTAGGAACTGAGAATGCTGTGAGAGGGGTGGAGTACTAACAGGGCTGTGCTGCTTCACCTGCCTGTTATCTGCTTACAGCTGGTCTAGGGAGGTATCAGCACACAGCATTACCTTGAAGCCTATACCAATACCCTGCTTGTACTGAGGTGTAGCACTGGACAAAGCTTCTGAGGGTAAATGTTTGTGTCAGTGCCCCATTTCATATCTGTAGGGAAGAGGAACCTGCAGCAGCTCATAGTTTCATACATATCTGCAAGTGACAATCTTGAAGTTTATTAGGGCAAACCAGTGACTGCACTTCAGAGCAGAGTGTAGTAACAAACGTTAGCAGAACTGGGGATGCTTTGTGCTTACCAGTGTTGTGGCCTGAATGGTGCCTCTCATATACAACCTGCCATTTACAATTTTCCTTTTCTGAGGCCTCCTTTGTGTTTGCACAAGGCAGCTGGCAGGAGTGCTGACCTCCTCAGAGCAGAGCCTTCCCAGTGCTAGCTAATCAATATTCAGTAGAGCTGGCTGCTCATTAGGAAGCCATTGATTACCTCTGGAAGGTTACTTCCCCTGTGTGTGGCGTTTTTCAGTCTCTTCTCTTTACCACCCCTCCACCCCCTATCCCAGGCTTTCAAGAGGACAGAGTACTGGGATGGAAATGAGGTTCCCTTTCAGGATCTGAACAGTTTGTCATCAGATGTCAAAACAACCTTTGGAAAGAAAGTGATTTTCCCACTGCCAGTTTTTTGTTTATACCAGGTTTTCATTTTTAATCTCTGGGTTATTCCTAATGATTGCAACTGTGGCACTTGAAGTGTTTGTTGTATTTGATTTAGGCAGGTTGCATTAGTTACAATGAGTCTTGGTCTCCTGTGACCTAGAAAAAAAATCCCACATAATTTACCAGTTGTAGATGACCTGTCTGAGGTCTTGCACCAAACAGAATGCCATAGTGTCATATTCTGTGCTATTCACAAGCAAATGAACAGGGAGGCTCAAGAAGAAGTAAAAACGTGTTGCAAGCTCTCATGTGCTGGCTGCTGTGCTCTGAGTGTACCCACATACAGTACACACTCAATTCTCCTAACACAAGAGGGAAGCCAGTGTGGGACAAAATCCGCCCATTACACTGAAGTCAGTTTGGCAAAAATCATAACAAAGTCTCACCTTTTAAATGTGTATTATCCACTTGAGTGTGTATTCAGCCAGCAGCAGTGTGAGATAAACACTGAACATTTATTATGAGTGATAGAGCAGCTGCCAGATACATAAACTGATAAAAAATACTTACTAAAGCAATTGCTTTGGTTAGCTTGCTTTGGTTACTTTGATTGTAAATACAACATTAATAGTCACAGCAGAGATTACAGGTCAAAAAGGCAAGGTCTGAGATCTCAAAGGATGGAAGCAGGCAGATGGATCTGAGAGACAGATGGGTAGAAGAAAGTCACTTGGCATAGAATACAACACTTATCTCCACTACACTGCTCAAGTTAGTGCCCTCTCCAAATTGCAGAAACTGCATGGTGCTGTGACCATCTACCTTATGGAGTGATTTCATTAGCAGAACTGA
Source organism: Dryobates pubescens (assembly GCF_014839835.1). Taxonomy (NCBI): domain Eukaryota; kingdom Metazoa; phylum Chordata; class Aves; order Piciformes; family Picidae; genus Dryobates; species Dryobates pubescens. The sequence goes on along the minus strand of NC_071624.1, from coordinate 7,110,698 downwards.
GAGTCCAGATTTTTTTCATAATAAGGGGATTAAAAGTCAACAGTGCTCAAGCTTTGTCCTGCTTGTCTCTTCTTGATTTGGATTTAAGGCATCACTAAATTCAAGCTAGATGCTTCTGTCTGAATGGGAGTGGAGTCAAATGGGAGTAGAGCACAGTGGAAGTTATTAACTCAGTGAAGGTGAGCATCTTTTCTTCTCCTGCCCTAAACACTGAAGGAGGAGCTGTTGCTTCATGGAGAGCAGACTTGCTATCTGCTTTTCATTTTATACAAAGTGCTATGGTAGCAAGAAATGGAAAGCCAGAGAATGCATTAATGCTTGGGACTCCTGTAGTGGATGGCAGTATTCACAGCTGATGGAACAAGATGTTAGCACCTTGCACTGGTGAACCTTGGTTCAGCTCACAGAGTGGTCTGTATTTTGTCAGGTGCTGATGATTTAGCTCATGTCTCCAAGTGCTAGTTCAGAAGCCAGCTCTGTGACCATTGACAGCAATTTGATCTTGCTCACTCATTAGTACATACTGGAGTGGTGATCACTGGAGGGATGCAAAAAAAAACAAAAACCAAAAAAACCCAAGCTGGCATTAACTGGGGTTTGTTTAACCAAAGGAGTTTCCTTTCAGCTCCCTGTCTTCCTCACTAAGATGTGTGACACAATGAATCTGTCTGACTGCCAGAGAAAGTTTGCTGAAGTGTCAGTCAGGAGTTAAAGTGAACAATGGGGAGACAGTTCCTCAGCTGACAGAGAGGCAGCTGTCCCTGGCATGGGAGAAGAGGGACTCCACATGCCATCCTGTTTATCAGGAAGTGTATCCTTTCTGGGGTCAGTTGTCAGCCCACTGGCATTAATTGGTGCTTTGGCTGTTTTCTGCAGAAGGCTGTGTTGCTAATCAAGGGAGAGCATCCCTGAGATAATCTTTTATAGTAAGCTCAGAACAGATATCCTTTACATCCAGGTGGCTTTGAGCTGTCTTTAACATACCTGAGATGTATCTTAAGGATGAGGTGAAGGACTAATATTATGCCTTGGGCAAGGAATATTATCAGAGTATTACAAAGGAAATCTTAACAGAGAGCACACTGTTCCCATCCTCTACTAGGCAGAACTCTTCCTGTCCTATTTATATTGATATTACCCCATAATAATCCTTGCAGTCCCAGTGGGAAACACTGGATTGAATGTGTTTTTAGCTGCTGCAATGCAAGGAGTCAAGTAAGTTAGTATGTTAGCTCTCACCAGTCACCAGAAAATCTATCTGATATAGCATAAACATCTCTCCTCTCTGTCTCTTTTTCTCATTGTTTGTAGCACTTGTGTTTTGGAATGTGGTAAGTTCTCAGGGAAGCAGAGTCCCCTCAGGGGTGCAATGACAGCCAGTGGGTTAGAGAGCAGTGGCCTCTTTGTGAAACTCTGAAAAAATTCCAAAATGAAATACTTCTGAAGCCATCTTATGTGTTTGGCAAGAGAAATCTAACCAGAGTATGCTCACATTTTTCCTTCTGGATTTTCACTCTACAGATTATGCTTTCTAGCTGCTCAATGACATTTAAAGGAATAGAAAAGAAAGATTTTGTATAAATGATGATGTCCTGAGTATATATTATATTGAATATGAGAAATCTGCATTCATTTCAAGCATGGTTTTTAGATGAAAAAGAGTATGTGTTTCTGTCCTGGCAGCAAGCATAGAAGGACACAGAGATTAACTGTATAAAGGCTGTTGTAAAATCTCCTGTTGGTGTGGTCATGATCTCCATAAGTGGCAAGTGCAGATTATGATGTCTCATATTTGCACAGTAGCAAATGAAATATCCTTTGGAATTCATTAGTGTAGAATGAAACTTTGAAAGCTCAAGACCTTTGGTGGCAATGTTATTCTTGCATTTTTGAAAACCCCTCCCTTTAGGGAGCATAGATATGTATTGTTGGCTGATGTTTTGGGATATGCAGATTCTCAGAGCAGCTGTATGTTGTGTGGTTAATAGACTGCAGAATTTTCAGACTGTTTTGGTGTGGGTCTGAACCTATGAGTCTGTTCATACTGGAGATAGCTATGATCTCTGAACCTGACATCACTTGTCCCCTCAATGCTGTGCAAAGTTGGGAGTCTTTAAGTTCTTGTTGCCTGAATTTAGTTCTTGTCTTCTTTCAGGACACAAAGTGAACAGGCCGCTGGGGAATTTGTGCCCCCATCAAGTGCTTTACTTTATCCAGTATGATTTCACATCAAAATTTGTCCACTACCCTAGATTTAGGTGGCAGGTTTCATTGCAGGTCAGGCTGCTGAGGAGTATGGATGCACTGCACATGGATGCTGCAAATTCTATCTCTCACCCCAGTGACTCATTTTTCAGCTTCACTATCCCTTTAAAGTAAAACTAAAATTAGTCTATACCTTACATTCAGGGTATCAAGGAAAGGTAATGGGGAGTCCTAACTACCCCAAAATGGGCAATGAGGAAATGCAATTGTACCCAGTATCAGAGTAAACACTCTAACTTCTAAAATGGCAGCAGACCATCTTTTGTAGTCCTGAAGAACTCAAGAATTACTTCTTAATGAGTTTTAAAACTAATTCATAAAGGAATGAGGCAGACTATATCTACACCTGTCTGTTTTCCTGCATGTAACTTTTGAAACTAGTGGCAATTTAAAAACAAATTTAAAAGAAAGGTATAAGTACTACAGCTTCCTGCAACTTCCATGAGTACTGGTAGTTGATTAATTGCTCAAATGAGTGCTCTTGCTGTGTATTTATTGATAAACCTCATCTGGACAGTCAACATTTATGTGTTTACAGAACCATGTGTAAGGAATATGGGTGCAAAGAGCACTAATCTGGGGAGTAGAGGATAAATTGGGGGGCAAAAATCTCTAGAAATCCAGGCTTCATCAGTTCTGCTAGTTGGGGAATGATCTGTTGTTCATCAGAGTAGAGATGTTGCATAGGTGCAGAACATCAGTTTCAGTTCAGCCTTTTAATTTTGGTAACAGAGTATAGTTTGTAAAGACTCTTTCAACATTTGGACAGTGGAGCTGAACAAAAAGAAACCATTATATGCAATATCTGTCAAGACTGGTGAATAGTCTGTGTGAGCCTACCAAATGCAAATGAGGATTGTCCATTCATTTAGTCCCAAAGAGAAGAAGATATAATGTCTTTTGTTCAATTAGTTTATTGTGACAAATAAACAAGGAGAGGACCCCTAAATGGCAACTGTTCAAATTCACATAGCTTTAAGGGCTGCAGGATTCATACTGCTCTAATGGCAAGGCTTATTTTACATTCTTTGCCCATGGTCCTTAGATCTTCAAAGTGATTTATATGCATTTTTCTTTCTACAGAATCTTGTAGAAGAATTGAGACCCAAGTTTCACTTATTTGCCATAGACTTCTAAGGCAAGGATACACTCATCTTGGTTGCACTGTGGGTTGTTCTCTCTACTACTGTGGGTAGTTACTCTCTACTGTATTAAGTTTAGTCAAAGTGCTAGAAAAATTTTGCATATCTCTGTCAAGAGGTATATACATTCCAAATATTTGCAAACTGATGATCTGTACCCATCAGTGGAAGTGAGGGATATGGGGCTGAAAAGCACTGTCTGTTTTCCCATGAGTCCCAGGACACTTTGCAGAAAGAGACCAGAAGGAAAGTGTTCAGCACTCCTCTGCACTTCAGCTAGGTTTGTGAGATTCACCTGAATTGATAAGGCTCTGGAAAACAGATGGGCAGACTAGAAACAGATGCTCCCTAACTGTTAGTGGTGGACATAGTAGAATCCCAAAGACACAAGAGCACTCTGGTTGAGCGCCTTCAAGGTGTCAGTTTGGATGCTACTGTTGAGCACTCTCTTGGTCATTCTTTGTAAACAAGAGGTGGCAGCCCTTTCTCACCGTGGGGATAATGCAGCAAGCTGTATGACAGTGCCTGTATATCCACAGGCATGCTAGGAAATATTAATCAAGCTGATGGGTCAGTTTCAGCCCAGAAGTCAACAGACTGCTACAAAAGCAGAATGGCACAATTTCCACCACCCCTCATCCTCCCAACCCTCCCCCCCCCCCCCCCCCCCCCCCCAATCTGGAGTTTTCATGGCAAAGTAGCTGTGATTTCTGGCACCACCAGCACCATGTCCAAGTTGGTTGCTCAGCACAAAAACCTCTTGTGCATCATATAGAGATCACAGACCTCTGGTACCTAAGGCTTCAAGCAGATCTCACTGCTACTCTTTCACTGCAAGTCTTAGTGACTTAGTTTAAACAAATAAAAAATTAGAAGGTTTGCAACCTTTGTCTCCCAAGAATGTTCTTTAGAAAGGTAACTGACTATGTAGACTGAATAGAGTGATTCCAGGAGCCTGAGTTGGAGGGAATCTTGATATTTGGTTCCTCTGTCTCTCCCCACCTTGGGCAATGCTGGCAGGTTCCTGCCTTTCCCCTAGCCCTAGTCCAGTCCAGTCCAAAATCGTATTTGCTCAGCTGTGTTTGAAGAAAACGGGAAGCATGAAAGCAGCGTCAGGAGAGGGCTTCCTGGTAGGTGTGAGGGTTCGAACAGGGGCCGCTTGCCCTCTGGTGGATCCCAGCATGGAGTGGCTGGTCAGTCACAAGGGGAATCAATTTGGTGATACCCCTAGTGACTTTCTGAGCTGAGCTTGTGATCTGGCTAGTTCTGCTGGAATATAAAGAGATTAGACTTGAATGAATGTTGACATGAAAGCTCCTTCTTTAAAGTGCTGCCATAGGAAGTGGAGTTGTCTATCTGCAAACCATGAGCAGTAGTGTAATTGCCCGCAAACATGAATTTGAACCATCAGGTGTCAGCCTCGTTCTATCTCAGGGGGTTTCAGTGCTGGGTTATACCAGCTATATTCCTCCCCAAAAGTTCCCTTTTTCTGCCCCACTATATATGTGGAACGGAGGGCCACATGCTCCCAGTGAAGTTCAGAGCACCTTGATATTCCCTTGGAATGAAAACAATAAAGGAATAGATGCATAATTCAGGAATAGGCAGAACTGCTTTGTGTATCCTGAAGTGTGTGGCTCTCTTCTGGGAGAAGGTACAACATGTGCTATCCATCCTCCTGCTGCCTTCACTAGGTACAAGGAAGGTGAACAAGGGTAGTTAATGAGTTTCAGGTCGTACTGAGGGTTATACACACCTTATGCTTCCATACTCAAACCTGTCCACCTACAGCTTCTCTATCTTGTGAACTGGTTCTTCAGTCTCCCTGAATTTGTTTTCCTGTGTCCTTTTTTTAAAAAAGAAAAGCTGTTTCCATGACCCTTGTATTTCATGTTTTGATTCTAATCCTGACATTATTTACCCAAACCCAAATAATAGACATTGCTTTTACAATTCTAAAGGAAAAATACTTATCTCAGATCTTAAAATGCTTAATTACCTCTGATTAAACAGAGCCTTCTTAAAATAGACCCCAAAAGGAAAATATCCAATTGTTGGCCTGTTAAATACCAAAATAAACCAAACCCCTGGGGAAATGAAGGGGTAGCAGTCTGTGGTGTTACAGTCACTTAGGGACTGATAGTAAAAAAAGTGGCATATATCCAGGAGAGGCCCACAGCAAATAAAGGAAATCTCTGTCTCACATGGAGAATGGGATAAGGCAGTGTAGAGACTGATTTATATTTGCAAGTGAAATTTAAAAGACAAATGTGTGTATATTTTATAGTTGGAAGACTATTCATGAAATAACATGAAAGAAACTGAGGAAAGTAACTGATGACAAGAAATGACTTGAAACACTACTGTATTTTTACTTTAGCTCTCTGAAGACTGCAGGGCTTTGTATTTTAATGCATGAGCTACAGTTTGGCATGTTTCCTGAACCACTTTGTCTATTCACTTCTTGGTAATGTGGAAGTGTCCAGACTCCCTGGAAAGACGGCTTTGTTGGAAACTTTTCATTATGGAGGATTAGCTGCTTGGTAAACCTGTGTCCCCTTTTACAGTCTGATGGGAAGTGCCAGCTAATGAAGGGCTCATTGTGGTGGTGCTGTGAGTGTCAGACTTGAGTCCATTTTACTGCTCAGATTGCAAACCAGGCTTCTTTGTTTTCCCAAAGACTGAAGGGAAACTGAGTCATGCCCTTTAGTGCATGCGTGGTGAAAAATGTGCTTTCCTTTCTCAGAACTCTTGCCATGTTTGTGGTCTAGAGGCTTTATGTACCAGGGAATTTTGTTGATAAGTTACAGAATTATGTGTGCAGATTTAAAGTGTTGTGTCAATACCTGGGGACAGCTTACTTAAAACATTTCCAACATGAAAGACTGAAACAATGCAAACCATTAAGTGCCTTTATGACATCATAATATAGTTGTAAAGCCCTTGAAAGAATCAAATTGGAACGTCCTCATCCCACTTTTAGGCATGTAGAAAGCATGGAATACAAGTATAGGATTTATTTTCTCACTGATATACTTGGTATGTGTTTTAAATCTCAAGTGAGGTTTACCAAAATCCTTTATGAAAGAAATGCACTAGAAATCCATTTTCTATGAAAAACATTCCAATACAATTTAAAGCGTTAAGATATTCCAGCTGAAAAACATCATCAGAGTCTGTGATGTGAAAGAGGACTGTTTTATCTCTATGATAAATCTCTCTCATTGAAACTCCCAAGACACACCCCCAGGAATGCCCAGTGCCTCCTAATACAAGAGTGAAGAAAAGCAGCCCTGTAAGATCATTGGGAAAGAAAACAAAGCCCTACCTACAGCCCTGCCAACCAGGATTCATGGGTTTGGAGAGAGGCATGTGAAAGGACCCAGGGAACTATTAGAAGATCCAGAGACTGTTAGGCTTCAGTGCTTTTGGGTAGAGAAGTCAGCAGGTCAGTCTGAAACTGTATTAAATGCCGAAGAGGGCCCAAGCACAGGGTTTGGATTTTGCTCTCCCCCTTCATTACAGCTAATTAGGCCAAGTGCAGAGGGTATCCCTGCTGATCCCCAAACATGTGTGATACAAAGTGGTTCCTTCCAAGGGGAATTGGCTCTGGTGGACTTAATTAACTTGGTCTGGACAGGAAGGGCAATCAGGTAGCTCAGGGATATGCCTGTGTGTGATTGGGGCAGTTGAGGAAGTGTTACGTTTTAATGAAGAGTTTTGAACTTGTTATCTGGCCTGCAAGAATACTCATCATCCACACAAGTGTGTGTGGTGGGAAGAGACTGGAGAGTGGCCAAGAACACAGAGGTTACTGCAACCCATATCTGACCCTCCCTCTCCTACTCCCCACATGTTTTCTGACCTCTTGGCTTCACACAGTTCTGCCTGTCCAGTTGTGTGGTATGGTGGGAGCACATGAGCACTGTGCTACTTTTTCACTTGTGATCCTGTAACAGTTTTTCACTAGCGGCTTCTTATGTCTTTACCCCAAAGTAGCTCCATACCATTCATACAGGGAGGAGATGCAGTGCTACTTTTATACTTTTTTGGTGTAGATGTGTAAGTGGGTGTAGGACACCAGTTCTCAGAACACTAGTGCTTTGTGGTGGTGCAGAAAGATATAGCACCGCTAGGATACAGGTCAGGAGCTGTGGTGCTGCTGGTGACTCCAGTGTAACATGGGCCCTCCCTCTCCAAAACTAAACACTCACCTGTTTCTTTATTCTGTCTGCCCTTTTGTCCCCCAATACACATGCTCAACATTGCTCCCCATTTCAAAGATGCACCTAAGCTAGAAGACATACTACAGTCTTCCAAGAGCCTGTGGCTTGGCTAAGTAGGGATCATTTGACAGACACAAACCTCATTCCTTGGATAAAATCCTGTCTCAGGCCTCTTGCCCTGCTGTTGCAAAGCCAAATGTGTCACATTGGGCCACAGACACCAAAGCATGTTCCAGGTCTTAGTCCCAGCAATTTCTCCAGGAGCACAGTACCTTTGGTACAATGGTGGGACATTGAGGTGACAGTTCCACACTGGACAACCCCTAGATGATTCCCACCCCCAAAGGCTTACAGTGTGCTCTGATATAGAGCAGTCGAAGCACCAAGACTGGAGCCACGTGCTGTGACAGGTCAACAGAAAGTGGCACTGTTTTTCCCCTCTGCTTTGCTGCAGCAAACACAAGCCATGTAATTCCCACCAGCCTCTTGAAGTTTTTCCCCAGAAAGGAAGATTATGTGAACTGTGACCTGCAGGGGCATGGAGGGGCAGAGCTGACCACTGAAATGAAGGAGAAATGTGAAAGCCACTTGTGGCCCTCACCAGGCCACCAGCACTAGGGTTTTCCTGCCTGGGGCTATTCTGCAGAAAATTCTTACAGCAGGAGGCAACTGGTAGAAGGAATGCGATGGGCTTGCCTGGCTCAAAATGAGATAGCAACCAATTTGATGCTAATAATTATGGTTGTAATTTCCTCCTTAACCAGATGCAATCCCTTTCAGCCATCTCCAGTGCCTTAGGGAATGCTTCCCACAATAAAAACAAGCCAGTGATTTTCCCCCAACAGCCCACAAGATCCATACTCAGCCATAATCTGCGCTAGACACAGTGCAATTAGTTATTTGTGTTCTGGAATTAGCAAAAGACTAAGCTTTAAAAATCCAAGAATGTGTCAGAAAGATGAGATTGCAATCAGTCTATCCCTGAGCGTCATTCATTGCAGATCTGGCACACTTTTTGCAGTCCAAGGTGGGAAGAGCAGAGGAATCAGCAGCTATTTACAGAGAGCTTTGCAGTGCACGTCCTTTCTTGGTATGGAACCTCTTTGGTGTCTAGACACAGAAAGCCTATGGTGAAAAACTGTTGTAGGATCACAGGTGAAAATAAGTGGCAGCTGCTTTCTGATGAAGTTGTTCATCAAATCACAGAATGTTATGGGCTGGAAGAGACCTCCAGAGATCACTGCCCCTCTGCCAAAGCAGCAGAACCTAGGGCAGGCCACACAGGAACATATTCAGGTTGGCTTTGAAAGTCTCCAGAGAAGGAGACTCCACAACCTCTCTGGGCAGCCTGCTCCAGGGCTTTGTCACCCTCACAGTAAAGAAGTCTCTTCTCATGTTGAGGTGGAACTTCCTGTGTTCTAGCTTACATCCATTCACCCATTATTCCTTGTCCTATTACTGGGTGTCACTGAAAAGAGCCCATCTGATGGCATTTCTAATCCTTCCAGTCGACCAGACCTTTTTTGTGAATAATAACTAGTTTTCTTGCGGCCCCTTACCTTCTAGAGTGCTAGCCCATGGGACACTTCTAAGTAGGTCTTTGAAGAGGACAAAGTTAGCTCTCTTAACGTCTATGGTAGAAATTTTAATTATTGCCCTGCTTCTTTCTCTAACAATACTGAAATCTAACATGTTGTGGTCACTACAGCTGAGGCTGTTCCAAATCTTAACTTCTGTGATCAAATCTTTGTTGGTCTAGCATCACGCCTCTCCTCGTTGGTTCTTCAACCACCTGCAGCAGAAACTTGTCATCAGTGTACTGCAGGAAAGTTTTAGACTTCCAGTGCTCCGTATTTGTGCAAGGGCGACTGGGAATTAGAGGGGGGTCGGGAGGGCTTTTTCAGCTCTGTTTCTTAGGTCTCCTCCATCCGCCAGGGGGCTCAGCAGAGCCTGGCTCCACGAGTCTATCTCCCTTTCATATTCCTAGTTCTCAGTCTGTAGAGAATATAGAGAATCAAGAAAAACTGCTTTTGTTAAGTGTTTATTTTGCCTTCCTTGTGATAAAAGAATGGTCCAGTAGGAAATCCTCTTCAAGACTTGGGATCCATCTGTGGTAGCATATCCCACACTCCCTGTAGTGCTGATTTGTGCTTTTACTGTCACAAGATTCAGAAAATCACCTAAGACTGAGACAAGTGATACAGTGTTTTTCAGACAGACAAATAGCAGCTTTGACCACCTCATAATGACTAAGCTCTTGCTCAGTTTCTTTCACTTACTATTCCTTTTATGTTTGCTACATTTTTCCTGCATCTGGGGCTAATCTATAGCGGTTGCTCTATCACTCTATCACTTCTCCACTGCTGGGAAGGGAGATTTGGATGAAGAAAGGAGACCCACTGGTTGAAATCAAGAAAGATAAAATGCAACATAAAAATTAACATTACTACTAATGCCAGTATAAAGTATACTAAGCTATACTCAGGCTCAGGGTATGCATAGCAGTTACAGTAAACAGGAAAGCAGTCTTCAGAAGCAGACTGGTAAGCAACCCCCTTCAGGAACAGAGGGGAGAAGAGGAATAACAGCAGGAAAGCCTGTCTTCAGGAAGCTTCCTGCTTTACACTGATGGTGCCACTTATGGTCTGGGATACACCTGCATGCCAACATGGGTGAGCTGCCCGGGCTTTTGCCCCACCCAGTGTAAGCTCCTAGCTTACTTGAAACTGCTGACAGCCTGCATACTGTGCGTGGCCTAGGACTCCGTCCCAGTGAGGGCGGGACAGAGATGCATACCATTACTTTCTCTGGGGAGAGAGATTTTTCTCCTGTATCTTGTGCTGAGGCTGTATTCAGCTGAAGTCAGTGGGGTCTCTACTTTACTAACAGCAATTCTTCCTGTGGAAATAAATGGCACTTCAAAGAAGCTAGAGCTTGATGATGCTTACAGTTTTAAGTTTTTTTGTTTGATGTTGTAAACAATCATACAGCATAAACAAACCAGGTGAGACATCTCCACAGTACAAGCCTGGAGGATGGGAACAAAAATGCATGGCCTTTGCCCTCATCAAACACTCACCAGATTTTATTCTCTGTGATAGACCAGATCCTGAGATTTTCTTCTTTGGCCAGATAGTAAAGAAACTCTACCCACTGTTTTTATCTCCCATAAAGACAGCAAAACCTTACTTAGCCCAGTTTCTCTCCCTCTGAAGATATTACTCATGTTAGACCTGGATGCTTGTCATTATTTCCGGTTTTAATTAAGTGGTTATGCACTCTCAGAGCTCAAGGCATTCTCCCACTTGCTGCTGCCTTCTCATGTTGTCCTGCTTTGAGCCAGAACAGAACCAACTCTTCATTCAGTGATTTGAATTCTCAGCTCAGTTTCTGCTCAGTGGTGGCACTTTCTGCAGCTACCAACATGTTTTCAGTGTCTGCTTCTAGCAATGATAATGCTGATGGTTAGAGTTAGTACCAAGGGTGATAGAGGGGCTCCTGTTTATACTTGCTCCTATAGAAACCAAAGTCATTGCTGAATCTCATATGCCACATTGGAATGCTGTAAGTGGAAGGGTTGTAAATAAATAAAAAGGTTGAACTTGTAAGGAGGAGCAGACAGTTCAGGTGACCCAAACTTGACCCACAAGGGATTCCATTTCCAGATGTGCCATGTTCAGTATAAAGCTGAGGCACCACAAGGCTCAAACTCTCTTCTTCAGTGGCCAGTATCTGATGAGCACTCTGTCTGTTCTACTTTCAACACCAGCATGTGAGTTCCTGAATCCAGTTCCTGAATCCAGTCTGCATCTGCCACTGAGTTCAGTCTGGACTCTGGGGAAGTTTGGTATAGCTTTTGTATGGATTTAATATTTTCTTTTTATTTTTACTATTTCACTAACCCTGCTTTAGTTTTTTTTTTTTTCTCTCTCCCTTATTCCTGTTCCCTTCTGTGAGGGGAGAGGGGTTAATAGAGAGCATTCATTCATTTAGTGGCCAGCCCAGGCCTAACTCTTAACACAGCAACTTCACATTTACATACACCTGATCCCTCTTGGTTTGTGTAGCTGATGTCTGATGGTCAGGACAAACATGGCAGTGGGTAGCAACATTATCTCTGGATGACCACACGCTGACAACAGATGGGATATGGGAAGAGTAAGGTGATAAGAATAGAATAGAATAGAATAGAATAGAATAGAATAGAATAGAATAGAATAGAATAGAATATACCAGGTTGGAAGAGACCTTCAAGATCATCGTGTCCAACCTGTTATCCAACCCACCTAAGGACCAGAGAAGGACCAGTTAACCTGTGAGGCATGCTGAAGACTGCCTGCACCAGTGAGAAAATGAGTTCCTGTGAGTTGCTAGAGCTATAAACAGCAGAAACTTCTCTCCTTCTGGAAATCCAATATGTTACCCAAATGAAGCCACAGCCTATGCAGTGGCTGACTGCTGGCAAGCAAGCAAGAGCTGTGCTCTTCCTCACCAGCATGCCCTCAGTACTCCATAGCACACAAGGCTGTTTTGGTGCCTAATGCAACTGCTTCTTCCCTTTGCTTTGTACCATGATGATAATTCCAAATAACAAGTGAGTATTGTTCATTTCTGTGTTGAGTGAAACACAGAACTTGTAAAAACCTCTTTAGCTTACATAATTAAAAACTACTCAAATATATAAGGGAATGCTTTAGTGTCACGTAACTAATCTTCATTACAGTGATTCTTAATGTCTAAGGGCTTGATTTTCCAACCAGAGTGATGTTCCTTTAACCCTATTTATATGCATAATTTTTGCCTAATCGATTTCCGCTCCCTTCCTTTCTGTATCTCTGCACAGGAGTGTCAAGGAAGCACTGTTAGAAGCACTGTTGGAGAAACGGAAGAAGTACTGAGAAGAGGCAGCTTCACATCCAGGTGCAGAGTTACTTTTCCTATTAGATATGTGAACATGTTTTCATTCATGGTATAGTCAGAAGGGCTCTTTGTATCTGCTAGGAACTGGAATTAATCATCAGTGTTCTGCCAGTTCAAAACAAATTCTGGCTTCTTTAAGTGTCAGTATTTGAGCCTCACAAGAAAATGTCCAGGAAAAAAATATAAATCTGTTTCAACACAATCTTTGTCAGGTGTCAGCTTGCAGTACTTACAGCTGTCTTTAAAGAAATTTCAGGAACATGCTTGAATGGAAATCTCATTTTATGGCATAGTTGTTCTACCAAGCTCTGACAAGAACAAGGGCACAGCTTCAAATTCACTCATTTTTCTTATGTTATTATGACATTGAATTTTGATACGTTTTTAGTTATGACAGTACACTACATATTATACAGAGTATGAATGTTATGTAATGATTTGTCTGAACACAGTGGAAGCTAAAGTTGTTCAACCTTCCTAGGAGTTTGCCATTGGAATGTCCTGCCCAGGGAGGTAGTGGAGTTTAAGTCCCTGCAGGTGTTCAAGAGGGGATTGGACATGGCACTTGAAGCCATGGTTTAGTTAGTCATGAGGTGTTGGGTGACAGGTTGGACTTGATGGTCTCTGAGGTCTTTTCCAACCTTATTGATTCTATGATTCTGTGTGTGCAATAACTACAGGTCAAAAGCTCAGAGCATGAATGTGTTGGGGGTTTTTTTGTTTGTTTTGTTTTGTTCTGTTTTGTTTTGTTTTGTTTTAGTGATTATGTGCTATGGGGAGTTAACTATTGTTTGCAGAACTGAATGCTTTTCTTACATTAAACAGATTTGATCTTGGACAAGTCAATGTCTCAGACCTTGTACCTGGAGCCCTGTTTGATGCTAGTATTATGTAGACCTGTTTTATGAAGGTTAGAGTCTTCACACCTTTCTGTATTATTTGTGTGCGCCCACAGTCATAGGATGCAAGTGCCTTGCATTCTTTGTGTTCGCTGTTCCATTATAACAATTTAGGGAGACACAGTTATCCTTGGGGAAAAGCTGAGGAACTGGAAATATGGATGTCAGATGCTATATCCAGAAGTCTTAGATAGGAAGTCCAAGATATAAATACTCAGTACATCTGCTCAGTTACTGTGTACCTGGAGTTGCTTGATAGTTCACCAGTTCCTCAGTATATAGTGGGATTTATAAATTCTTCTCTGATCTTCCCTCAGGTATTTTATCTGGCCAATAGTTTTATGGGTTTGGGCTTTGCATACAGTGAAAGTCCCATCAGGCGATGGTGGTTTCACTTTCTATACAATAGCTTACTAGTTAGAATGCTCAATCAGGAACCAGAATACTTACATTTAATTTCTTTCCTCCATGTGAGGGATAAACACCATGTTTCTCACTCTTTGGAAGAGTATGCTTGCTCCTCATAGCTTAACCATGTGTTGAACTGATTTGTGGTAAGAGTGTTCTTTTTCATTGAAACTGTTCTACTCTATGTAATACAACAAATGATTATCTCAAAGATCAAAAGAGAGCATAACTCGTCACTTGTTAGGACTGTGGAGGTGGAAGGAGGGAGGAACAGCTATGATATGTTCTGTCTTTTCATATATTCACTCTACTTACAAGCTTGGTCTAGTGTCTCCCATTTTGCATCCTATCTGTTTCTTATTTACTACAACTCCATTCTTCCCAAAGTCACAAAGTACCTCAGTTTTCATGTGTGCATCTTTCTGGTTTTTGTCTGCTGCCAAAAGTGGGGCGCACAAACTGAAGCAAACCTCCCTAGCTATAGAAGGAACTTACAAAACCATCCTATATATTGTTCTTTTATTTTGGAAAAAAAAGAGAACTTTACAGTAAACAAAATGCCAATGAAAGTGACTATGCAAGTAGAACTGTAAAAGCATCTGCCCAGTGAAGTTGTTTTTGCCAAGTTCTCTTCCTTCCCAAGCTTGCCCATGGAGGCGTTCACAATTACATGTTTTCTCTCTAGCTAAGACTGACACATCATATAAGGTAAATTGGTCTGTTTGGGGAGGAGAAGTCACAGGATTGTATCTATGCTTCAGTGTGGTTCTGTGGGGGGGTCTTGAGAAGAAGCCACATTTAAAGTCAGCTGAAAGTGAAAAATAAACATATTCACTTCATTTCAGGTAAAGCTGGAGGAAAACTTGGTAGCCAATGCTGCCAGTGGCCTACTTGCCAGCTTATGTCCTTTTATAGCAAGCGCTAATTTGAAATGTTTAATATGCAATCTTTTCCTCTGAGTGACATTTAAGCATGAGATTTTGCATGTCAGTGTAATACATGTGAAATATTCTGCCAAACTCTGGAATTTTGTGCTGCAGATGCATAAATGTATCCCACCCCTTGTGTTCTCCTAAGAAGAACATCAGACAACACCCCATATGTATTTAGCTTTGAAAGGACAGAATGGTAAAACTGGTTTCATAGAGGCCCTGCCTGAGAGAATACCATTCTTCAGACATCCTGGATATTAAATGTTTTTTCTTGCTCCCTGGGAAATTAAGTAGTAAAACAAGCTTATGTGTATGTGAAACCAGTTCTGGAAGGCTTCTAGCTGAAAGTGAGTTGCCTACTTGTAACAACTCATAAAAGTGTGGGTTTTTCACATGAAAATAAACAGAATTTACTGCATTAAGATGGAAGATGAAGTTCCTTTCATAGATTCATAGAATGATTTGAGTTGGAAAAGACCTTAAAATATATCTAGTTCCAACCCCCCAGCATTGTCAGAGACACCTTCCACTAGACCAGATAGCATAAGGCCTCGTCCAACCTGGCCTTGAACATCTCCACAGAGGGGGCACCCACAACCTCCCTGGGCACCTTGTTCCAGTGTCTCACCACCCTCACTGTAAAGAATTTCTTCCTAATATCCAGTCTTAACCTGCCCTCTTCAAGCTTCAATCCATTTACTCTCATCCTATCACTACAAACCTTTGTAAAAAGTCTCTGCCCAGCTTTCTTGTAGGCCCCTTTCAGGTAATAGAAGGCCACTACAAGGTCTCCTCAGAATCTTCTTTTCTCCAGGCTGAACAGCCCCAGCTCTCTCAGCCTGTCTCCATAGGGGAAGTGCTCCAGCCCTCTGATCATCTTTGTGGCCTCCTCTGGACCTGCTCTAGCAGTTTGATGTCCTTCTGTTGGGGGCACCAGAATTGCATGCAGTGCTCCAGGTGGGGTCTCATGAAAGCAGAGTGGAGAGGGAGAATCATCTCCCTCATCCTGCTTGTCACACTATTGATGCAGCCCAACACATGGTTGCCTTCTGGGCTGCAAGCGCCCGTTTCTCATGATGAGTTTTTCATCAGCTGACACCCTCAAGTCCTCCTCAGCGCTGTTCTTGAGCCATTCCCTGCCTAGCTTATAATTATTCTTGGGGTTGCCCTGACCCAGTTGTAGGACCTTGCACTTGGCCCTCGTAACCTTTCCTGTTGGAAAAGTTATAACAAGTGTCTGGGAAGATGAGGACCTCACTGTTTCAGAAGCTGAACAGCTTCCACTCATTTCCTTTAGGTGACCCAGAAGGTGCTGGCTTACAAGCAAGCTCAGATCTTGCAAACAGCATTGAGAATGCTTTGAGCTCAAAAGAGCTACTTGATATTTCTCAGGAATGGAGGATGAAATTATTCCTGGTGAGAGCTGCACATCATATGGAAAATTCTAACCATTTTATGAGTCCAAACCTTAAAGTGAACTGTGAAAGGACAGCTGAGAAGATCAGCCACTTGTTTAACAACATGTCTTTAGTACTCCTGATTGAGATTTTTGGCTGATACTTGCAGTCTCTACAGATTCCTTGCAAAAAGAAATAAGGTGTTATTCAAAGTCATCATGGGTAATTGTGGTTTGTTAACAAAGTTAGGATTCATATGGAAACTGCTTTCATTTATATTTAGGGCTCCCTAAGCAAGCAAATTTTCCTGGGATAATGCTGGTTATCAGTGGAAGTTTATATGAAAAATTGTATTTGTTGAAACCCTATCTGATATCCTCACTTCCCTTTCACTGACTTGCAGGAAATTGAAGGCATGGTCTTCAGCAACAGCTGAAAGCTGAGATGTGCCACACAGGCTTCTGTGATGTAAAAAAGGTGGAGGAAATTATATTGTTTTTCAATCCTCATTTTCCTAGTAATTGTTCAAGTTGCTGTTACCTACAAAACATGAGATTCCTGAAAGTAGAAGCACAAGCACTATTACTCAAGTCTTGTATGGAGTTAGAATGGAAGCAAATCAGTCTTGTGTGTGGTTTAAACTATTGGTAGGCAACTAAAAAGCCTTATAAAAAGCTGTGCTGTGACTGCTGACATGAAAATGAATGTGCAATACTGTCTTCATTAGAAGATAAGTATACTGAGTTACTTACTTGGAGGTATTGTATAAGTGGAGATGTACTTGCTTGAAGGTTTCAAACAAAATAGCATACTCTGAGCAAGTAAAGAGTTGTCCACAACTAAACCAGATTAGTTTACTTGAAGAAGGGGTCCCAGCATTAGATGATTGGAAAGCGTTTAATCTAATGAAGCAGTTAGTGAACACAGATGTTTTTCTAGGTGGTTGTACAACCTTTGCCAGTCAGAATCAGTTTTTCCAGTTTGAAATGGAAGCATTTAGAATTAATCTTGAAAAACTTAGTTCATCTATATGAAAGCCATTATTTTCTACTGTACAGTACAATGGTTGGTAGAAGAGTTTTAAGTAGTATTTTAATAGCTGGAATAGTGTTGTCAAGACATGAAGCAACATGCTACTTTCTGAGGAATCAACACTGTCCTAGGAAGTGTAAACTAAAGTGAACTTCTATTTGTAGAAAAGACTGTTGGGGTGTGATTTTCCAAATGAATAGAGCAAAAATCAAGAACATTTAACATGGCATTGAAGGAAGGATGGCAAATGGAGAATATAGAAAGGATGAGGTTGGCTTGTTTCCACGACACAGCGTGGCTTTCACTGTCTGGAGCCGTGCAACTGGTTTTGTGTGCATGGAGCATATGGAATATGACAGGCTTCATCTTGTTTTTCTTGATGGTAGTGACTCACCTGAACATTAGTATGTATGATTTGAAGCCCAGTGATTAAACAGGATGTAAGGAATGGCATAACCTGTAAGTCAGAAGAGCACTGTTTCCAGCGTGGTTTGGTATATAGCTGACAGCCTGAGAAAATCAGGTCTTCTGATCTGATCTCTTCTGCAAGCACATTAAGTGTTTTCTTGGATCCTTTGTTTAGTCTGTATCATACTTGTAGGAAAGAACTGGTTTAGTAGAGAGCCAAAAGGCGCATCTGGCATGCTATTAAAACTGGTGGCTAGCCCTTAATGACTCAGAAGGAAGTTTTATGTCCTACCTTGATTTACTGCTAAATGATAGACAATAGAGCTGGCTTTCAGTCCAATTAGTATTGCCAGATGTACTCATACAACATGAAGATTGAGATGCAGTGATATCTTCCCATTTTGAATCATTTCTATTTCTTGCCTAAACTGCACTTTTTGGGAGAGCGTTTTTACATTTCTGTATCTTCTCTGCTTTTACTGCTGATAGGAAGGAGACTTTTGCAGGTTACTTCTGCAAGACTGGTCCAGTGCAGTGGATGGTAGCAGAAGTAGTGATCAAAGTGGGCTTAGTACTTACAGATGGGTGTGTACGAGCTTGAACTTGCAAACATAGTACTGTGTTAGTGCATAGGCAAAGGCAAGCCATAATATTAAGTTTTCTTATACACACACTGTATAAAAGTTGACCCATTACTGTATAAACATTTAAAAACTATTCTTCATGGGATATTGTGGTTGAATTTCTTTTCCTTATGACCCCTTGAATTCTCAAAGGGGTCTAAAACATTCAACAGCAGTGTTTGGCAAAAATAAAATGCAGTGAATCTTCACGTGGCCCGTTTTAGAACATAGATTTGCCAAATTGTCAACTTTTCTTCTAACAAAGTGCTGCTGTTCAGAGTATTTAGCCAGAGAATCTCACCACTGATTTTTTTATTGGCATTACTATCTGGGTTCTTTGGGTTGTACAGACAAAGTAGCCTGGTGAGTGTGAGTTCATTTGAGTATACAATGCTCTGTGTCTCTAATTTTCTCCATTACTTAGACTGTCCTGGTTCAGTTTTCCTCTCTGGAGATGTCATAACTATTTTTACTTTATCTCACTGTGATATTTCCTCAGATTTTCCCTTTTTTGCATGAAAAGTTACTAGGAGAAGGTCTTGGAATTACAATGCAATTACTGTAGCTCATTTGGGAGGCAAAAAAACCAACCCAACCCAAAACAACCAAACAACAAAACCCAAAGAGAGGTTTGCTAGGTTGGAAAATTAAATCAGTTTTTATTCTTTTAAACTTTTTCCCTGAGTAGCTCCTGAGCTTTTCAAACACAAGGACTCTGTTCTTGAAAAAGTTATGTCACTGTAAATGGGTTTGTGTGGAATGTGTGTCTTAGTGAGAATAATCAGTTGGTAAACTTAGCATATTGCTGTGTTTGGTGGTTTGTTTTTTTTTTCCCCCCTGCTGTGCTTCAATCTGTCATTATTGTGGAACTGCTTACCTCAAAGAACAGAAGTGGAAAATCGCTGTTTGAAAAGTTTCAGATGTGTGAATCTAAAAAGATCTTACTATGAATTGACACAGATGGGTACATGTGTTCTTAAAATCACTCCAACTGTTTCTGTTCAGCCTAACTGAATATTTTACCAAACTGAAAGTAACCTACATAAAACTCAACAATGCAAATAGCTGGAAAGACAATGGATTCCAGCCATGGGTCACCAATGTAATTTTGTCTATTGCTTTGTGCTTGGCTTTCAACGAGTACAGTATCTGTTGGACTTCAGCAGGCAGAATTAAGAATGCAACGACAAGGCCTCATGATCTGAGTAAAATGGAAGTGACGAAGAAGATGAAACTAAAACCAACTCCTGCAAATGCTGTGTATGTAGAGACATTTTATGACAAATGTCGTGGGCAACTGCATACTCTGTATGAAGTTAGCAGCTTACGGTTGTGTGATAGTTTTGTCACAGTGATGAGCATGATCTTCTGAAATCTGAGCAGGAATGGATCTATCTGTTTTCAGGTGACTCTGTTTATCCAAGTTCTATCCATAAGCATGCAGAGATGCTTCCATAAGCTTGTAGTTCTCAATGTGCCTGGAAGCATTACATGGCCAATGCAAAACTCTGGATATTCATTCTTGGGCCTAGCAGCAGGCAGGAAGCAGGTCTTCACTGAACTCACTGGGACTCCTAGATAAAGCCTTGCCTGTTCTCAGACAGCATGACCTGCATGGGGAGGGAATGATGTATGACTCTTGCCACCTCTGGAAAGCAGCACATGCTGAACCTGCTAAGGTATGGAGAATTATGAAGTATTACAGGACTTTTGAACTGGGATTATTTGGAGAAATTTGATATATTTTAGAAAATATTTCTATTCCTTACTGCTTTCCAGAATGGAGGAGGATAAAAGCTAAATTTAGGAAGGTAACCAGATCAAAACTATACTTTTGTTCTTATCATATAGGGAGCAGGTCTTTGCACCTGGGCAGGATTTGGCAACCCCGTGTGTCTCTGTTCCTTCCATAACTGGCACACAGCAACAACTTCAGCTAGTTTGGATTTGTACATGTCCTAGTTTTTCTTAGCCACCTTGATCAGTGGCTAAAGCTGAATCCTTTGGTACTCATTTAATAGATACCAGCTGCAGAGTCAGTACTCACACAGTTAATCTGTGGAACACAAATATATGACAGTGTCTGGGAACTACTCGGAGATAAATAATATGAGGTTTTGGTTCCTGAGCCAGAGATCCCAACAGATGGTCTGGTGCAGTATCAGTTCTGCAGCTGTGACTGCAATTGTTCAGCTTAATCCTCTGACGGAGCTTCAGGGTTTTTTCACAAGTTCATTAATTTAATCTTGAGACGAGAATTGAGGAAATGATGGCTACAGAAGCAAGCTAGGCTGGTGGTCTGTACACTTCACTCTCCCTTCTTGCTGGCTGTTACAGTTCAAGCCTGCAACAGCTTCTTTGATTCTAGTTGTAATCTTCCTTTTTCCTGCTTCAGTCACTTGCACTGAACAGAGTGCATTACAGTTCTGTGATATAAACTGAAGAGGGTTGTTTGGTGCTGTTCTCCTGCCTGATGAGTTCAGGATTCTAAAATATTCATGTTAAAGTGATCTGGGGGCCTTTGGCATCTGCCCATGGAGATGTTTGTATTTGCTGTCTATAATATTGACTCAAATACCAGGTCATGGTTTGCCTAGCAATAGGTAGTAAATTGTTGGAAGGTATGAATGCTGGCAAATATGTGTCTTTACCCCTTGCCAGCTGCTCTACCATACTAGGAAAGGGCTGCATACTTTCTTATTTTAATCAGATACATTTGTGTCTGGGGAGTTTCCAGGAAAAGAGTTATTGGTAGAGAGTGAGCAATAACTGGGTTTTCCAGTGCTAGGAAGTACCAGAGCCAACCAGTAAGTATGAAGCTAAGAAATGGGATGTGCCCAGCTCTTAGACATCCAACTTGATCTGCAGAAGGGTAGAAACAGAAGCAGGGATCTTGAACTTGGATTCTCTGTTAGCAGAATAAAGTCTTCTCTCCTATGGAATAAACTGATTACAAAACAAGAATTAAGATATTTGTGAAAACAATTACCTACCCAAAAGAGCTAATTCTAACATGGTGAAATAAAAACTAGAATACCCAGAAAATCTTACAGACAATACAGTACTGCTGGAAAAACACCTGCAAGAGGGCAGACACAGTGAATATTTGTTGAAGATAGTATAGGAAAGGTATGCTGTGTTTTCCTGGAAGAGGGAGTGCTGCCAGATCAACAAGGCAGGAAGCAGGAAAGCAAGTTGGTTATCATTCTGTGTTAGAGGAATGCAGAAGAATATTGCCTCTTGTGCCTCTATACACAATACTTTGGACTCTGTGCTTACAGACTCAACAGCCTGATCTGTGTTTAATATTTTCCACTGTAAAGTGTAGCAATATATGACAATAATGTCATACTCTGTCTATAGCTATGCAACGTATTTTGTAGCTATTGTTTATGCATGCATGATCTAATTACTTGTCCTACAAGTGAAAGCATACTGTTGCTAATACCACCGTGGTTGAAAACATGTTGGTTAACAAAACTAGCATTTGTATGTAAATCAAAGAAATAATTGTACCAGGAGTACAAGTACTTTGTTGGGTATTTTTTTCCCCTCAGTTTTGAAGTAGTTCTTGTCTGAAAAACTGGCCCCATCTCAAATAACTAACCTCATGATGTCACCTGCTTGGGGAGAAAGCTCCCCAGTGACCTGCCATGGGATCCGTTTAGAGAGGGAGACAACAGTTTGTGGGAATTTCTCTGTTGTGTGTGCACTGTCTGTTCCTGGAATTGTTTCCAAAAAGCTCTTACTACAGATGTACCTCTCCATAAAGTACTTTGCTCTGTTATGCATGTTAAACTTTCTGGATTAGAAATCTGAATGTCATGAGTCCTTCAAATACTATTATTGTTCTAACAAATGAATTGAACTGAGCAAGATTCATAGCAAGGCTGCTGTGTCTCTCTCAGCCTGGGCTTCACCTTGAATAAAAGTATCAGACTGGAGAAAAATACCTTCATCTGTCTCTGGGTAGGGGATAAAAGATATGGTGACAGCAGTGACATTTTGTCTCCTTTTGGCAGTATCAGCAACATCCAATACATGCTTTGACAGAAGTCAGTGCTGTTGCCATAACTGACCAAATGTCTCTTGGGGTTCAATCCATGGCTTCTGCTGCTCAGCTAGTCTTCATTATTTTTTCTATGAAGCCTGTAATTAAAGCCATCTGTTAAACTGTCCTGTCATGTAAAGTATAGCCTGAGAAGTTCTAATTTAGTTGCTGCTTGCCGATGTCCAGAAGTAATGGATTTTTTTTTGGCAATGGTTTCTGGTGTTGATACATGGAGATTTCCAGTTTAACAGCACAAGTGTTGGCCCAGCCAAGAGCTGAGGCTGTGGTAAAAGACAGAAATACCTATTGCAGCTCCCAAAGGTGCAGTTTCCCATGATATGCTCAAGTTCTTTTACCTTCTATGAAGACAGAAAACTTAAATGATTTGATTACAGGAGGAAAAATCAGAAGGATTTGAAGAGTACTTGAACCAACATGTTAGGCTGCATCAAGAGGTATCTTTTTATGATAATGGCAATCAAATGAACTGCCTACAGGCAAATAAGCAATTACACTAGAGATCAAAGTGTCTGACATGATCATCCAGAAATTAGAATACCTGTTTGGTCACTTAAGTCATCTTGCTTAGGCTGTTAGTGATGGCTGCCTGAAGTGTCCCTTAGTACCTAGGTCAGGATGACAGCTTAGAACCTTTATTGTTGGAGCTTTTTGCAGTATTTCAAAATATGGAAATCTGGAGATATAAATTAAGGTTTCACTGAGACTTATTCAAAGACTTTTTTAAATAGAGGATGGTTATGTCTTTACTGGCATGAAAACAATGAAATCTCTAGGCTTTGTACTCCAAGGGGAAGACAACATAGGATAAAATTGTTGTTCCTTGGAGGAATCTTGCAGAAGTATATGATGCTCTCAGAAAAGGCAAGGAGGTGTGTCCAGTCCCCATCCTCACTGTAAGATGTACACACAAGACTCATGTTTGATGTTTGCAGTCATTAACCTGGAATGATATCAATATAATTTCTAACATTTAGTTGATTTGGAAGCCAGTGTGATACATCTACATAATACCCAACTGCACTGAACTAACCCAAGTGATTGGTACATGAAGTGGTCAAATAGCTGAAATCATGGGAAGAAAAGCCTTCCACTAGTACACTAGTGGAACTTCAGTGCCACTTGTCTGCCTTTGGAGAATCCTAGTCTCAGTGTTCTGCAAAGATTTGGTAGCTAACTTTTAGATGCATGGTTTTGGTCTAGGCATCCCGTAGTGTCTGACCTGCTGAAGACAGTGTCAGTTTAAACAGTAATTTTTGACTATGGTAGCAAAAGGAAAAGTGGATATTTTGTTCCATGAGACAGTGACAGTTTTCAGCTGTTCTATAAAAATCAGAAAAGGAACGTAGGTTTAGACAGTGTATCAGTAAGAAAATGTCTACAGTGGCCAGCCTTGGGCACTTGGAGATTAACAGCTCTATGCCCACAACAAAGAGAACAAATCCTCATTGACCAAAAGAATCATACACTAAAAAACTGATCACCTCAGTTTTACAAGCAAGGTTTCTGTTAAGAGATAAACTCCTCACTCTGAAAATGTACTTGGTGGTTAGTGAACATGTGGGAGACCATTGTTTGCTCTAAAGGGGAGGAATAAAAACTAGGATAGGTTGGCTGTGAAAACCCCAGTCTATCTGCAGTGGAGTGATGTTCTGGAAAATTTCTTGTAATGTTTCTGAAGTTTTGAACAGCACAGTTCCAGTGTTGTCTTTAAGGAATTGCAGGATAAAGGGAATATTGTGCAATTTGCACATCCAATGTGGTGAAGTAAAGTAGTCCAACAAAAAACATACCTGAGGGAAAGATCTCAGCTAATGAACAGGAAGGGAACATTCTTATTTCCACCCATGAACAAGTAAAATGTAGAAGAATAGGGTGAGTGATGGGAAGGTGAGCTTTAACCTTAATTTCAGAAAAGATAAGCAACTGAAAAGGGAGTCAGGTTCTTGGGGCAATGCCCCTGGCCAGGTATGTTCTTTGCAACATGGGCAGTTCTGTAGAAATTAGAAATACTTGTAGATACTTCAGAGAGCAAAAATCTAGGTTTTCTCATGCATGGGTTGATTGTTATTAAAACCCTCCTAATTCAAAGAAAGCTTTATTTTCCTTTCTGTTTGTGAAAAACAAATATCAAGGCACCACAGGGCTGGACTCATCTGAGCAGCCATTTCTCTCTGCTCAAAGAGTCTGACGTCAGGGCTTGGGCAAAGAACTGCTTCAGCTGAACCTTGTGAGCATAGCCCATTGAGTCAATACTAGGAGAGGCACACAGGAAATATGTCTGACTTCAGTTTCTTAAACAAGCAGCTTTTAGAAGGTTGATCATAATTTCAAGGAATGATAGTAATTTCAGAATAAATCATGGGAAGCAATCTTTCAAAAGAATTCAAACTTAAGACTTAGCAAAGAAAAGTAGTATTGAAAACACGTGAGCCAGGCCCATTTCCCTCCCAGATGTTTTGAAAACTAACATTGGATATCTAATTGCTTTGAGTCATCTCAGAATTTTTATCTGAAGTTTTTACCCTCCCAAAATATGGGCCAGAAGTTTACTTTAAAAGATTTCTGTATGTATATAATATTGACATATGTGTGTTTGTAGAACTAAGATTTAAGGGAAAACACTCTTTTTTTAATCTATGAAATGGTAAGAGGTGGCAGGGCCACGCTTCATTGAAGCAGTCATTTGGCAAGTCAAGCCACAGACTATATTGCATTTGCACCTTACATTGTGATTCAGAAATTACTGACCTGTTTCCCAACAAGTTAGGTGTGCCCTTCCATATGGCTGCATATGTCAGAACTTACACTGTTCTGACAATGACACAGAAGTTGTGTGTCACAAAATATGACTTCCTGCTCTAAAGTGTGAGATTTATGCATAAATGTCTTATTTACATGTATTGCTGAAACAATAAGATTTCTATTTGAAATAGCCTAACAGGAATGACTGCTGAAAGCTATAGAAAGGTTTACAATACTGGGGGATGTGCTTACTGAGGGGTGATGACAGACATCCCCTATTGTACAGACCACGTAAAAGAGTGTGTTACATGTTAGAGACAGTGTTAGTCTTGGGCAAGGTCTGGGGTATCAGCCATATTGCAGAATTGTGTCCCTCCTTCCACCTTGCTGTGCTGGGCACACTACACATCTGTCTGATTCAGTGCCCTGTGACAGGCATCTTGGAACATCAGAAGGTACTCTGGAGCACCTCCTTAAAACACCTCTGCATGGTGTAAAGATTTTAATGTGAGTGGTTTGAGTAGCTCAAACATAAGCCATAGTTAGACTGAAACATAAATGAAAGCATTCAGTATCAGGCTGTGCCTAACAATTTTTGTAATGCAGAATGATCTCTCCCTGCAATTTGCTTGCACTCTGTAGTTCCTGTCTTTAATTCTAAGCACACTGTGAGCAGCCCACCTGTAACTCTGTGTCCTGGCCACCAGCTGTTGATAAATTCTTTACTGTGTGGCATAAGCTGCATCTCTGTGCTGCTGAATGTTACTGAGGCACAGATAATATTTAAGAGACTTTAATGTTAAGCAAGAAAAAGGAAGAAACTGAAGTTGCATTTACTCTTCTGCACTTCAAAAGACTTGTTCTGCAATTTTTCCTTACCTTTAAAGATAGTAACTAGAAAGCTTAGTGTGGGAGCCTTTGCTTTTAAATGCTGCAGCAAGCATAACACCGATTGAACTTGCAGCTGGCAAAAGCAAAAGCTGGGGGGGATGTAAGAGAACATGTGCCGTCCTTTGTAGTTCCAGTTCTTTTAGAAGCACTCACAAATAGCTTTAGTTTCTTTAGCAAATACAATGGCATCATTCTGGGCATGCCTAGTAGAAGTGTTCTGGGGCTAGTAAACTGTGAACAAACCTGTTTGCATTGCTGTACTGTACAGCGCAGCACAGATAAGCCCTAATTGTTATGCAACTCCTTAGCATAAGCTCCTGGCATGGCTCATATGCTTCCCTCGTACTAAGACCGTCCAAAATAGCAACAAGAAAGCATGTAACTAAAGACACAGCAGGAGCATAGGAATTCACCCAGGCCTTGGATGTTCTAAAGACTGAACAATTCCTCATTTTAAGCCTTCCAAAATGCTAAGTATAATGTATTTTCTTCGGAGCTTCTTCAAGGTAAGCATTTTCAAACTTTTTCCTGAGTGTGGGAGTTTGTTTGGTTTGGTTTTGTTTTGACAAGAGAGAAACTTGGATTTGAAGTATTTGTACAGGAATGTAGAAAGTAGTTTTCTTGAGAACTGATGCCCAGTAAGTAACTAACTTATGCTCAACAAGTTTGCAATTTGCTTTGCTATGTTAACGTTTGATTTGTAGAAAGTGGTTCTTTTCTGCTACATTTAAAAGGAAATACTTGTTGTGGATTTACATTGAAGGATACTTACATGATGGAAACCATAAAATTTATGATGTAAGCCACAGCCATCACAGGGAGTTGTTAGCAGTGAAAGATGCCTTTTGTGAGGCAGAAACAAATGATAACTAATTTCTGTGATGTTTTTCTGGAGTTTGTTGTATTTTAAACACACCAAAGTGAGCAATTGAACACCACCACCACTGAAAATCTTTTGGACACAAAATAAATTATAAAAATGTGACCGATAAATAGAAGTTCATATTTCACATTATTTAACAACCAGATCAAAGATCTAATCTTCAGGGATGGGTATGTAACTCTCTGGGGATAATTTTCTTTTCTGTGAACGTTATAAATTCTACAATTTTATGACCGAATTCCTGGTACTGTCTGCTATTTGGCTGAAGTAGCTGTTTAAGACCTGAGTGCCAGCTGTGGCTTTCACCGTGCTCAGAATTAGGCTCAGTAGTGTTGCAAGTGGAGCATGTGCTGCAGGTTTTGTGTGCATTGAAATGTGCAGATGATTTGGAGAAGTGTGGGTCAAAGGAAATGAAAGTTTAATCTGATTAGCGAATATTGGATTATTCCCTGTTGTAAAATAATGGAATTTGAAGCACAATAGTGAATTATGCTAACTTAGGAAAAAAAAAAAAAGAAATAGAATAACTCTAATCAGCTGAATTCCAACTTCCCATTATGTTGTCATTTGCACATTTGCATGCCAAAATATTTGGTAAAGTGAGCTGCAGGATTGGACCCGTAGTGTAAAGTCAGCAGTAAATCTCGTTCCAGAGTATCTCTGTGGAGACCAACTGCTGTTCAAAATAAATGTGGGAGAAGGTTTATTTTTAATACTAAAACGTGTAGCTACAATTAGCACCTGCAACCACCTGATGGTTGGTAGAAAAACAGTAGCACTTCTAAATAGAACATGGGCCTCATTTTTTGGCAGCCTTCCTTAGGGAGATTGTATGGAGCTGGTCTTAAAAATTGCTTACATATGGGTTGAAAATATCTGCTTAGCTTTTCCTGAATTATTTGTTACTCTAAACACTGGATTTTGGGAGGTAAAAGCAAGGAGCAGTAAAAAACAAGAAGGTTTTTTTCTGTTACCGAACTATGGCTATTGACTCATTATAATTGCATTGCTGTTTTCTCACATGACAAGCCTTGACTTTGAAATTTTTCAGCATAAAACTTGCTGCAAAACAGTATGTAAATATTTTACTTGAATATTTGATCCTTTTCATAAGGATCAGACATCTACAATAGCACTTAGACACTAGTATTTTGAGAAAAACAGGACTGAGTAAAACTGGTACAGGTCAACTGCACTGTATGGTGTTTAGTGGATTAATTCTGAAGATGATTAGTTTGCAACAGCCTTGTGACAACTCTATTGGTTTCAGTTTGAGAGATTGGCAAGGGTCAATTTATGTCTGAGAGTTTCAATTTGCCTTCACTGACTTAAATCTAACAGTTGGTGAAGTTGGTCAAACATCTCAAATGGGGGTAAAAATAAGACTATTTCTATCAAAGTTTCTTCACTGTTTTGTGTGAAGTTTTCTTGAAATAGAAAGCTCTTAATTGAAAGCTGCCCAAACCACAGTATATCTAGAGCTGTGTTTTACAGGTCCTGCACACTGTGCTAAACTCTGATATTCTTATAGTTTGAGTGAATGACCCAAATAACTTGAAATGCAGTCTGAGGTCTTAGCCATGTTTCTCAATAGGATTTTAGCTCCTAAAATCCCCACATCCATGGCTGGGAACTTTACAAGCATTGCCCTCACATGACTGGAAAGAAAAAGTAGCCTGAACCAAACTGCTTATAAACCTACTCTCAGCTTTGAGACAAGTGCAGCTGACATTATAGCAGACTTGCTGTGGTGCCTCTGGTCCTCTGGAATTTGCATCAGAGCAGCTGCTGATGAGAGGAGCAGGAAAACATGGAAACAGCACAAACCTGTCCCCACATCTTTAGGAGGGAGCTAGAGCTGGGTTCAGGATGATGGGGCAAGGCTGTAAGGGGCAGAAGCTTGATATTCCCTGCTCGCCCTCATTAGTTCCTGTCTGTTTCATAGAACAGAACTATGAGTTTAGGATGCATAAATGTGTGGAGCTATCACAGTTCCTTTCACTGTGTGTTCAAAGTAGACAAAAAATTGCATGCACATCTGATTTTCTGAATGTGTCAGCAGAGATATCCTGTTATATCTTGGCCAATCAAGATTTTTTTTCCCCCATAATAATCCATTTAAAGGCTTAATATGTTTATCTTTAGTTATGCCAAGAGAATGGAAAGAGTTGTTGAGGTTGAGGCTGCATTGGTTTTAGCTAATGGTTTTGCTCACTAATTTAAATAATTGTCTAGTTAAAGTATTCTACATGTCTCTTCACTTGGTGGAAAAAGATTTGTTTTTCCACAAAAACCACAGAAATCAAAGGCTAACTCATTAAATGAAAAATCATATAAATGGCTCAAATGATCCGTTTTTGACAAGTGCAACAGCAAAGTTTGTGTGAGTATTTATTGTTTCTTTTCATTTCAAAACCAGAAAATACTGATTAATACTCCTGTTTTTACAGTGATTTCCATAATATGAATCATGTTTTCATTTACAGCATGTAGCATTTCAAATCAAGCAGCCTATTGCAGTCATTTTCAATTCCTGTCTAATACCACTGGTAAAGCAGTAAACAAGGCACAATGCAGATTTGCCTCTAATACCTTTAATGCCTCTAAAATAGTACACCTATTGTTCTTTTGAACCAAAGCTCCAGGCCACTAATGCCAGCTAAAGGGTTCTTGGCCTTTTGAAAAGGGCCATGTATGCCTGAACAGGGATTGCTGCAGTCACCAGTTGCAGGCAGAGCTTTTGGGAGCCATGCTGCTGCAGTTGCCACAGGAAACGGTATTGCACAGCTGTGGGACAACCCCAATTTGTATCAGATTCAGTGTTCAAAGCGTTGTGCATTTTTCTCTCTCTCACTGGCCACAACTGTTCAATTCTTCTCAGAAATGTGTGTCATTGGCTCGGTTAGTGTTTACAACCTATCCAGCTTAGATCTCGGATCTGAAGCAAATGCTAGTTTTCTCTTTGAACAATACACCAACCTTGCATTTACATGACCTGGACTGAAGAGTTTGCTCACAGTATATGTGTTTCTCTGAAGGACTTTTGTTCTGATTTAAGAAATCAAAGACGTTTGTAGCAGTTCTAGGTCTCGTATTTGTTTCACCAGATATTCACCTATCCTGAAAGGTTAGATTTCCCCCTAAACTTGGTGGTTTAGTTCCTTTTTTCTGACCATCATTTTTTTAGCTGGGCTAATCTTTATTAGTCTCAGTCTTGGCACCTGTGAAGTCATCACTAAAATATTGTCTGATTTTTCTGCTGTGAGTAGTACAACTATAGCAAAGATCTCTGGACAAAGTTCTGATTTCAGTGAACCTGTGACAGACCTTTATACAGAGCCTGGCACCCTATAGTGGACAGTCCCTTGGAAAGTTAGAATGTTGTCTCATTGAAAATGTACCTTGTTATCTGCAGAAGCATTGGTACAGTTGCATGCAGCTGTAACATCACTGCCATGTTATGAAGGTATCATATTGAGCTAAATATGTTGCAGATTTTGCCTGAAATTATATGCAGCTGCATTGAAAATGGGTTTTTGAGTTGTTTGTTGTTGAATCTATGGGTTGTGGTGCACTAATGTGATCTTTAAGCATGTCCAGCTGTTGGGCAGACAGATACAACGCAGGTATCTTAACAGAGTATTGCCTTTTGGCACCCTGTGAGTGTTCAGGATCTTGGGTTTTAATCCTCTAGACATCATGGTCATCCTGTACAGTGGGATATCTGTGCACTGATACTGCATATTTCTAAATAGCAACAAAAGGTATCAAGGACAATCAAACAGAACATTTCACTCTTAGGTGGGAACTGCTTTCTTGCTAAACTGGCTGAAGAAGACTGTCGGTGTTTAGCTAAAGAGCCTCCTGTAGCATAAATTAAACCAAGGCAATGTTGAGCTGGAGCTAAAATGACAATCCTACAGTGTCATCTTAGATCCTATAGTAATGTCTACAGCAACTCATATTACCTGAGTAACAACTCTCAAGTAATACCAGAATGCACACCTCTTCATTAAGAACTTAAAGAGAGCTGCTAGCATCTCATTTTATGTGCAAAACAACAAATTTGTTTGCACATAAGGTTGTAAGAATCCTTGGGTTATGGAGTGTTGTAGTCAATGCTGTGAATACTTGTGAAGACAAAAAGATATGAAAATAAAATATTTACCCGATCTTTAAAAATGCAGCAGTCCTAGGACCATAACTTCGTGTATAAACCACCTCTGTGAAGATCTTGATTTCAGGGGAACAGAAGTAGCTGTAGAAAAATACTTTTCACAAGCTCTTAATTTTGTCCACAGAAAGTAAAATGCTTTGACTAAAGTGTGTTTTCCACTGAGACAGTGAGTACAGTGACCAGAGTTACCTTTTTGAATAATAGCTTTGATACTAAAGAATAATGGAAATTCCTGTATTTTATTCTTGCAATAGCTTCCATATGCAAAACATTAAGTTGTATTATGATACTGAATTAAGCTGCAGAATGCATGGCAAATCATCAGGATTGGTAATTACGCCAGACAGTTATCTTAGAATCATAGAATCAATAAGGCTGGAAAAGACCTCAGACAGAGATCATCAAGTCCAACCTGTCACCCAACACCTCATGACTAACTAAACCATGGCTTCAAGTGCCACGTCCAATCCCCTCTTGAACACCTCCAGGGACAGTGACTCCACCACCTCCCTGGGCAGCACATTCCAATGGCAAATAACTTTCTGTGAAGAACTTCTTCCTGATGTCCAGCCTAAACCTCCCCTGGCACAGCTTGAGACTGTGTCCTCTTGTTCTGGTGCTGGTTGCCTAGGAGAAGAGACCAACCCCCACCTGTCTACAACCTCCTTTCAGGTAGTTGTAGACAGCAATAAGGTCTCCTCTGAGCCTCCTCTTCTCCAGGCTAAACAACCCCAGCTCCCTCAGCCTCTCCTCATAGGGTTTTTGCTCAAGACCTCTCCCCAGCCTTGTTGCCCTTCTCTGGACACATTCAAGAGTCTCAATATCCTTCTTAAATTGAGGGCCCCAGAACTGGACACAGGACTCAAGGTGTGGCCTAGCCACTGCTGAGTACAGGGGCAGAATGACCTCCCTGCTCCTGCTGGCCACACTATTTCTGATGCAGGCCAGGATGCCATTGGCCTTCTTGGCCACCTGGGCACACTGCTGGCTCATGTTCAGCCAGCTGTCAATCAGTACCCCCAGGTCCCTTTCTGCCTGGCTGCTCTCCAGCCACTCCAACCCCAGCCTGTAGCTCTGCATGGGGTGTTGTGGCCAAAGTGCAGCACCCGGCACTTGGACTTGTTAATTGCCATCAATTAGACTCCACTCATCTGTCCAGCCTGTCAAGGCCTCTCCCCTTCTACCCTCTAACAGATCAGCACCTGCTCCCACCTTGGTGTCATCTGCAAACTTACTAATGGTGGACTCAATCCCCTCATCTAGATCATCAATGAATACTGAATAGGATTTGGCCCAGCACTGATCCCTGGGGGACACTACTAGTGACCGGCTGCCAACAATTACCCTCCTCTTTTTCTTTATGGTACTAGTCCTGATGGTTGGAGAGGACTGATTTGCATCCCCTCAGATGGTTCTGTCTTCTCATCCACATTGCGCTCAACCTGTAGGGCCTCATACTTATTGTGCAAGGGCAACAGGGGAGGCAAAGAGGGCTGGGATGGATTATCCATGCTTCTCGTAAGAGGGACCTGTACCCATTCCCTGCTGTTTCCAGGGATGCCTCCCTCAACAGGGGAAGTCCGTAAAGCCTGCTCCTACACATCTAACTCCCTTTCGCATTCCCTTATAGTCCTGAGTCTTGATACTTCATCCTTTAGCTCAGCCACCAGATGGAGAA
Organism: Dryobates pubescens; assembly: GCF_014839835.1. Lineage (NCBI taxonomy): Eukaryota > Metazoa > Chordata > Aves > Piciformes > Picidae > Dryobates > Dryobates pubescens. Next base: position 7,078,003 of record NC_071624.1, on the reverse strand, counting down.
GATAATTCACTTGGTCACACCTCATGCAGGTGTTGTCTTCTTCACCCTCCATTCCAAGTGCCGGGCTCCAGCACTCTCTGCAGCTAGCAGCCTGGACACCTGCATGCTTGTGCACCATCTCTGTCTGGGTACCTATTGTTTTTCTAGTAGCCTTTGGCCAACTTGTTGCCATGACTGGATCTCTTCAGGCAGGTGAATTTAAGTTTGGGGATTTTTATTGTTTGTTTTTAAATATATATATTCCACCTGACCACTATATTTTGCCCAAGCTACCATAGAGGCTTCTGCTCTCTGCCGGCTGACCCGGCATATGCCACTAGCTGCAATCCTGCCAGAAGGCAGCTCTCTCGCCAAATGGCGGTCATGCCTTGTTTAAATCTCCCGTGGCTGATGTCACCCTCCCAAGCAGGCATGTAAGAAGACAACCCTGCTGGTCCTCACTGTCTCCCAGGTCCTTCTGCCCTGAAAAGCCCCCAAAAGAAACCAAAATAAAGCACCTCTCAGCTCGGGCATGCCCATCCTGGTACTGGTCCTGAGCAGCTCTCTTGCCAAAGCAGCGGTGCTGACTAGTGCATGGCAAAGGGCAGCCATCATGAATTAAAACATGCTGCAGTGTGGGAAAGAACATGATAGTGGATAGGAGTACAGAAGCTGTCCATTTCTCTATGAAAAGCAAATAAATTGGTGAGATTAAACTAAGCATTAGTTCACATATCAGAAGTTTAAAGAATTAGCCTGAAAACACTACTAGCTGAAAGATGGAGGTAGGTTTGGATCATCCTTCACTGTTGTGTCCAATGAACTCCCACTGTTCTTGAGGAAATGCATTTTGCCTGGATGAAGCTTCAGGAAATATAAAGGAAAAGGTAGAACTGCTTAGTATGCAAAGTATCTGAATAATTAGAAGACAGTCTCTGAAGCATTAGTAAGTCTTTGACAGTAATGGAAACTGGAATTAATGGCAGCCAGGTAATTCCTGATTAACCTGCCTGTATGTATGTAAATTAAAAGGGGTGATGAACACACACATACTCCACCTAAAATGCTAAGTTGTCTTCATCTTCAATGCAAGAGCGTTATTACCGGTCTAGGAGGGTGGAAGCAAATTCTGCATCCAAATCATTAACACTTGTGAGCAATATTGATTGCATTGTCTAGTAATGCCTGTCACTTTTAAGGCAGGGCAGACTGATCCATGACTTACATTGCAGAGGATGTACACTAAAACATAAGTGTAACAGTGGGTACAGTTATAACATACCCACTGACCAGAATTAACAAATGCATGCACTTTGTCAGACGTTGAGAGGAGATACTAAGTGAATTTACATTTGATGGAATATCTTTCACTTCTTGGCTGGTAGAGTTATTTGCAAATTGCATCTCAATATGCAACAAAAGAAATTGGTCATAGGTTCTAGATGTTTCAATATAATTAGTATCTTGTGCTTTAGAAAAGAATGAAGACCTGGCCCAGTAAGAGGATACATGTGGAAAATGCCATGCAAGAGTGAAGAGTGGTTTGCTTACTGGTGGAAAAAGTCCTGTTCAGCTTTTGTGTAATCAAAACTCATGTTATGTTAAAACTGAGATTTCCTGACAAGAAGTCATTGGTGCATACTCAACAGTTTTTCAGATCACCAGAATTATGACATTGTTGGCAGTGCTCCAAAGAATTCAAGCTGCTTGGGAGTCACAATTTTCTTTTGCCTTCAGAGATGGAATCCTGCACAGCTAGAGTAGGGCTTGCTGCTGAGAAACTTCCAGTAACATTATTGAGGTCATACAGATGAGTATATAATTACTTAGATAAGCAGAGTTTCAATTAACTTGATTGCAATCTAGTAGCACTTGAAGAGTGTTCCTTAAGAAAAGGATTTCACCCTGTACACAAACTATAAATGGAGAATGAAAATCTGTATGATTAAGCCACACCACAAAGTTAAAAATTACCGGGACCTATACATAGCCTTAGGTTCAACTTTTGACCCTGCAAGAATTATTGCCTGAATAAAATTCCCAGGAGACAAGACAAGAATTTGCATCAGATTAATTGTCAATGATGATGTTTTTGTGGGCTTATGCAAAATGCTAGAAGGAGATTAAAATAACAAACAGCTCTTGCAACATGCAAGCGCTCCTCGAATAGGTCAGCCTTGTGTTGCAGGCATCTCAACTAACTGTAGCTGGAGCCCATGGAGGCATTTTAAACAATTAGCTTAAAAGCCTTCACAGTTGAAACAGCATGTTTCAGATCATACACATCAAAATAAAGGTGAAATGCTGATGTTCTTTTTAGAAGACAGGTGGAAATTTAGCAATGCTTGCTCCAGGAGTGGATGAGTCCTTCTCCTTCTGATGATAAGCCTGCTCTGTCTCAAGCCCCCTCTGCTGAGCCAATTTTCTACAGTGACGCTAAATAGGTGGGGGCTAATGAGCAATCTGTTAACCTTGGAAATCTCTCATGGTAGGCTTCCCACAGACATTTGCTCAGTGTTCACGTCTCAAGTTGGGGACAGCGTTTAAACTTGAGTGAAATGCTACCTGATCATCTTTTGTGAGTTTTCTAAAAAACAAAACAAAACAAAAAACAAGACAAGTGCTGCTTCTTTTCAGTTTGGTCTCATAAGCATCTTTGCTTCTCTGGGACTTAAAAAGTTCTCCTGTTACAAAAACAGTGTTGGGCTGTTTTGGAGGGCCTCAGATAAGCCTTGTTTTCAGAGCCTGGCTCTGTACAGGCTGAGAATTAAATTGTCAATACACAGCTTTCTGTTCAAGCCAACATATGATCTTTCCAGTTTTAAATACAACTTCAACAAATCTGTTTATAGCATCAAGTCCTGTGTATTCCCTGTGCTTACTAATGAGGTCAGGTATACTAATTTAAAAAGCAAATAACCAGTTGTATGAATAAACCAAAGTTTTAATAATTATCCTTTGAAAAGCAACCATAACAACAATTTCATGCATTATCAGATGAGTGTTAAAAAATAAGCAAATTGAGACTGGGTTAAAAATGGATATTTCTGCAGTCCTGGGAATGGAAAATGTCTTTCAGTTCACAGTGTAACCCTGTTAATGAAAGTAAGCTTCTGCAGTTCACAAAAGGAGTGAATTCTTGTCTGCTATCTCAAATTCTAGCTTATGTATAATCCAATTCTTACTTTGACATTTAAACACCAAATATAGATAATTAAATGGCATGTGGGATATTCATGAGAATATTTAATGGGAATTATTGCAGAATGGTAGGGGTTGGAAGTGACCTCTATAGGTCATCTAGTCCAACACCCCTGATAAAGCAGGATCACCCAGGGCAGGCTGCATAGGAATGCATACAGGTGGGTGTTGGAAGTCTCCAGAGAAGGATGCTACACAGCCTCTCTGGGGTGCCTGTTCCAGTGCTCCATCATCCTCACTATAAAAAAAAGTCTCTTCATGTTGAGGTGGGATCTTGTGTGTTCTAGCTTGTACCTGTCCTTGCTTGTCCTGTCACTGGGCACCACCAAAAAGAGACTGGAACCTTCATCCTGACACCCTCCCCTCAGATGTTTTAGACATAAATAAGATCCCCCCTCTTCCTTCTCCTCTCAAGACTAAACAGTCACAGTTCTCTCAATCTTTCTTCATAGGAGAGATTTTCAAGTCCCCAAATTGTCCTTGTAGCTCTCCATGGGACTCTCTCCAGTAGAGCCCTGTCTCTCTTGAAGTGGGGAGCCCAAAACTATGCATCATTTCAGGTGTTGTCTCACCAGGGCAGAGTAGAGGTGAAGGAGAACCTCCCTAGATCTGCTGGACACACTTTTCTTGATGCACCCCAGTATGCAATTGGCCCTCTTGGCCACAAGGACACATTGCTGTCCCATGGATAACCTGTTATCCATTAAGACTCCAAGGGCTTTCTTTGTGGAGACGCTTTCCAGCAGAATGACCCTAATCTGTACTAGTATATGGTGTTTTTTCTCCCCAGATGCAGGGCTCTACACTTGTCCTTAATGAACTTTATGAGGTTCTCCTTTGCCCAGCTCTCCAACCTGTTCAAGTCTCATTGGATAGCAGCACTTGTTCCATGAGTTGAAGTCTTAGGAATCTCTAATGGAATATTAAAAAAAATGATGGAAAAGCAATTAATGATTGTGAGAGTTTGAATCAAGTGTGAAGGAAATTATACCTTTTGAAAGTCAGCCTCAGTGCCATCTAATAAATGGGATCCCTCTGTCCTCACTTGACACTCACCCTTCTGCAGGTTTATCTCAGAGGTCGCCTGCTAGATTCATTGCTCTGGGTAGTTAGGTAAAATACAGATATGTAATGTGCAGGTAACTTTCAAGAAGTCAAAAGAATTAGCATGCACTTGAAATCACCATCAGACTGAAGTAGTCATGACCAAGTGACTAGGCCGGTGCCTTTCATAGTGTTCTTTCATCAGGCATAAAGTTATTCTAGAGTACTCATGGTTACTACATGATATCAGATACCATATCACTATTAATTATAACATTATTTTATCACACGCCATCTGTCTGTAGTGTGTGCTGGTAGGTGATTGCAGTTCCTCTATGTGTGTATGAAGGTAACGTGTGTTCATTCAGCTCCATGCACAACCATGAAAACCCTCCCTATCAACACTAACACCTTTGTGTTTATTCTAGCTTTCAGTTAAACAAGTGCTGTAACGCCCTGGCATTCGATCTTAACATAACGTCCCGGGGTGAAAAGATTCCAGCTTCAGGAGACTGTTTTGAAACACAAGGCTTTAAATATTTGTCACTGATTACAATGAAGACTGTTGCTAATTACAATGAAGGCAATTATTTCTTCAGAGGGAATGTCTACTCAAAAGTTGCAGATCATGCAGCACCACCTCAGCTAGCTAGCTTGCTTGCTGACAGTGAAGTAACATGGGACAACATGGGGATTGATGTCACAGCAGAATCTGCTTCAGTGTCTGGGTAAACAAGAGAACCATGAGCTTGCTTGGAGCCACTGCTGCTATGCCTGCACTCTTACCCTGCTGCCAGCTCCTCTTTTGGCTCACATCTACAACTGTTGCAACAAAAGTTGGTCTGAATTTTTAAATTATTAACATCTCCCAAGTCAGCTGTAGGAATGTTAGTTTATTTTAATCTCTTTTGGAACAGCTAGCTAATTTATTTGAGGAGGTATGCAAATACTAACTTGTTCCGATTTTGACCCTCTTCAGAAGAATCAAACTATTTGACTACCTTCCATTTATTTATCAAATAAAATAGTTTTCTAAACCAGAATAAATCATACAATGATCCCACAAATATTGTCAAGTCCTTCCTGAAAGGAAATATCTGTAGAATTCCCTTTAAAAATTCACAGCAAAACTAGCCATTTTGCACTGCAATATCAATATATATAATATGTATATACATAATGTACATAATGTACATCCTACTTTTGCTGTAGCCCAGCATTTCAACAAAAGAAAGTTCAAAGGATAAAATGTATCTGCAAGTGGGAAAGCCAGAGAAGTGGTAGCAATACCAGAACACTGTATACTGTAATAATACCAGAACACTGAATACTGTAGAGGTGAGCAGTTACAGTCACTCCACGGGAGTTGTTTTTGTTTCTGAATTTACTCTCAGTATAACCCAGCTGATACCACCATGTTATAAGAATCAACCAGAAGTCCACAAATTTTCATGCCTCTCCCTCTTCCAGTCCTTCCTTCATCCACCCCTCAAATGCAACAGAAAACAGTCAAACCAGCCCCATGTAGAAATCAGATGATCTGCTTCCTCAGCTCTTTTTTTATCTTGCTGGAAAGAGCTCAGTTCTGCCTGTTGCATTCTGCCTGCTCGTCAGGTTCAGCTGGATTCTGTGGCCTCAGTGCTGTCGCTTTGTTTTGTTCAGCTTTATTCTCCTGATGAGGTGGTGTGTCTCAGTGCTGGGGGAGATCAGTCTTTTTATCTCTTTGTTGTGAGATAAAGTGTGCTCTAGACAATTCTGAAAAAAAGGAAAAGAAGCCAAAGTCAGCTTGAACAATTTACTCCCAGAAGTCTTTATTTCTGTGAAGAAATAATTTAAGGCTCTTGCTAAGATCCTTGGCTTTCTACCATCACACCTGGCCTCTCTCTGTTAAATGCATCATCCAGCAGGCGGTAAGAGCATGGGCCTTCACACCCTGGTTTTGGAGTGCTGTTTCATACTTGCTATTACTGGTTTGATATTTTCAGTTGCTCATCATTTGGGCACCATTAACTAATATCACAGCTTTTTGCCAGAAAGCCTGCAAGAGCTGCAGTAATTGTTATTTGCAATATCCTAAACTTTTCCTTATTTATTTATTTATTTTATTTATTTTAGAACCCGTGTGGCATTTGTTTCTCTTGCAAGACTTCTGAAATAGGCCAACTTTTTCCTTGCTTATTGTTTGTTTACCCAAATCATGTTGGTGTTTACTAAAAGCAATTAGTATGTGATCTTGGCGTACCTTCCCAAGGCCAGGAGTTTCCATGCTAACTAATTAATAAAGATTAGCTTTTCTTACAGAGCATAAGAATCGAGTACATCTTGTTTTGTGAGGTAGATAATCTCTCAATCTGTTTTTGGAGACTAGGTCTTATCAAAGAGATGCCACAGGCAATCTGTTCTGGTTTATAGTCAGACTTGGAAGAACATTAGAGGTGATATCTTTATGATAGCTTTTATTTTCCCAGTTCTTAGTAGGTGGGACAGATCCTTAGTAGGTGAGATTTTTCTCAGCCACTTCTGGTTTGAAGGACATAGAAGGAAACCACACTCCTTATCTTTTGCTAACTGAAAAATTAGCTGAAGAACAACTTAAGTCTACAGACAGCTAAAGTGCATTAAAAGAAAGGTATTTAGGTGAAATACATGACATTATATTGCTAATAATGTAAGAGATATCCTAACACAATATAGCATAACTCATATTAGTAAGAAGTGTCACTGGAACTTCCAAAACAAGCTGGACTTTGCCTGCCATATTACTTTCTGTACTAAGAAACAAGTATTTGATATCATATTGTTGAAGGATATATTATTTCCTTTATTTATAAATTATTTAGAAATATTAATCAAAATATTAATAACCTTTTATTAATATGAAAATTACCAAAACATATTAAAAAGTTTGGTGTATGGTTAGACTATGTTTACAATGGGAATGTACAGTATTTGGGCAACTATAACAATTTAACAATTTTATGCAAACCAGGAGGAATATAACAGAAAGAGAATACCCCAGGAGCTAAATGGTGCTCAACCACAGCTGGGAGGGACACTCAACAAGAACTGTTATGCCAAAGAGGCAATGAATTAATTACTCACAGCTGGTTGCACCCAAAGTGGGGAGTGCTGTTGCTGTGTATTAGAGGCTTTGGGGCACTCATGCACCAGGCACGGCTAGTTGCCGGCAGGAATGCCATGCGGTCTTTGATGGATGCTCTGGCTTCAGCAGATGGTAGGCTGTTAATGATGCTTTTCCGCAATGGGCACTTGCTTTGTCCTGGGGAAACTGAGGCATGGAAAAATCCTGGTTGCAAGGGGAAGCAGGCTTGGCTCTGACTCCTAGGCTTGTGGCTTCTCTCATAGCTTGAGGTGCGTAGGCTCATGGCTTTATCCCAGGTGCTGGACTGGGCAACTTGAGGCTATGCAACTCGAGGCTATACAACTCGAGGCAACTTCAAGCCAGACAAGGTCCAAGCAAGTTCAAGCACACAAGGCTTGAACAAGGCTTGAGCAAGGCACAGATGACTGGAAATCAGCCTGTACATAAATCTTGCCCGAGATTGTCCAGGCTAATAGGGCACTGAAACCAGCATATAGCTACCCAATAAGAAGGGGTTCTGCCAGGTTGTGGCCAGAACATGTGCCCTTACCATAGATACAAGGTTGTTTACCAGACATGCATGGTCCTGTCCCCTTTGTTCCTTTTCCTGTGTTACCCTGGCTTTCTGCAGGAAGGAGGGAAGAGAGGGGCCATGTCTAGACACCGTAGTGTCTGTCTGGGTCTGTGCTGAGGCTGTTTGGCCCTACCATGACACATATTTAACCTTTTCTCAAGAGTGTAGTTGCTAACAATGCTGGTTTTTTCTATGCATGGGAAAAGGGAAGACAGACATTAGAGCCCTCTTAGTCTTAAGGACTTTCATGATCAGCAGTACTTGGACAGTATCTGCTGTGTGTTTCAAACACACTTGGGTGAAACCTGCCTGAGTGGAACCCTATTTGCCTTTCTATAAGGGTGAGCCAGAGACAATCTGATGGTTTACGCTTGATTTTAATTGGATATCTGACCAATCTGGTATTCATTTTGTTTGCTAAAACAATGAGCTTTAGAAGAGAACTGTTTTAGTTTAAATCAAAGATGGTGCCTCTCAACCTGAGAATATAAGCTTTACATCCACATATTTCTTGTCTTTCTGTATAAAAAACAACAACAAAAGAATGAAACTCTATTTTGAATTTTGAGTTTGATCTACCTTTCTATATGTGCCTTACCTTTTGAATCAGTGAAGTCAACAGCTGGCACTTCTGAGGTTACGTTGGTCCCAAGTTAGGCTATGACAAAATTCTCCCAGAAATATTAACAGTGTAGAGCTGTGTAAGATTGGTAACTACTCAAGAATTATGCTTCAGCAAAGTGCTTTGTTTTGTCTTGACTTTAGTACTTTATTGTGCAAAGCATTTGTGCAAGTGAATTCCTTTTCAATGCTGACATTTTGTTATAGACTTGTTGGTTTGGGCATGTATTTCAGCGGGCACCAGATGCTTTCTGATGTTCTGTCAATAGATTTAGCTCTATTTTGTCTGTCATAAACCCTTTGAGTAAAAGCTAGACTTATTAAGATCTGAAAAGAAAAACCCTCCTGAATAAATTTATTTCATCCTTTCTTTAGTACAGCAGGTTCTATCACTAGATTTGCAAGTAATAAACAAAACTTGACTGACAAAACAATTTTCTACAACGTCTCTCTGTAGCCATTCAGTGCTGCATCCCATTTACATGAACTGTGCCAAGTGCTTTCGTTGCCCTGGGAATGAGGACCATACTCTTGAAAGCTGAGACATGAGCCAAGGCCACCCACATTTATCAGGAAATGCGCATTTGCAAATTGAAAATTAACAGATGCAGCGTACAGCAACCATGGCACAGTGTACCTGGCAGAATGTTACAGTGTGGAAGGTGCCCTGGAGGACAGTAAGGAATTGAGCTGTCAAAAATCTATGGAGAATCAGGTCTTTAACTGGAGCACAGAAATCTGCCTCTTTCCAAATTATCAGCATCTGTTTTTCAATATATTAGTCACCTCTTATTGGTATCAGTATTCAAAATCAACCAGAAAGCAACTGAGGAATAGCCTTTCTGCAGATGTGCACAACTGGATTGTGTGCTACAGGGCCAGGAGTGGAGAAATTCCCCTCCAGGAACTGTTCCAGCCCTGAGCTTTATTCCCTGTGCCAGTCACGGAGAGGGGGCTGATTCTAATGGGATGTTTTGTCCTGGCGTCTCTGAGCCAGCAGGGACAACGCCGCGAAGAGCAGCAGCAGGGCTAAAGCACACCCAGACCTGAACCAGTCCCAAGAGAGGGCAATAGCAAAGGCACATTCCTTCCCAGCTGCAACTTGGATGAGCTGTGATCCAGTCTGTTGCAGTCCTTGTGCTCCTGTTGCCTGAGCAATACCTCTAAAATCCCTAACTAGCAAGCTAAATGTTTACATGTTTTGCCAGATGAATTAGGTATCAGTGTAGAACACAGTAATACTGGAGAGAATTCAACCTCTCATTTATCTTACACCACACCTCCATTGCCATTGGTGGTATAAGGTCTGTGTCAATGGATCATATTTGTTCTGGGTTTGTGGCACTGGATCTGAGCTGATGCTTTGTAAGGTGTCAGCTAAAATGGTATGAATTCTACTTTTGCTTCACAGTGTCATTCTCCTCTTCCTCCCTCTCATGTTTTCTGTTTCTGTTTTGACACATCTCTGTTGTTTTTAAGAACAAACTTTCCACATGTTTTTAACTCCAGGAGTTTGGTGTTTCCAAGGAAATGACATCACAGATTGTTCTGCAAAGCATTGTGTGAGCTGGGATCTTGGGGCAAATACAGAAATGAACATAAAGGCAGCTGACTGCCCAAGTAAGAAATACACGTAGGAAATGTTTTTGTTGAAAAGATTATCTCCATTACTGGGCTGTAGAGATCACCTCCAAGATTTTGTACTGAAAATTTTACAAGGTTAGAAGTTCTGTGTCAGATTATTTGGGAAAAGGCTTTTCCTCATTTTGCGGATGGGTGATAATGCTTATTTCTGCCTTTTGGTACGATGGGAGATAGGCAACTCTTCTACCTTTAAGAATTTTAGCATGTTGGGATATGTCCTGCTTTTTTTTACAGGGGTCTTTTCAAGTAAAATCAGTTCAACAAACAACAGCAAGGACACAGATCTATGTGTGAAGGGCTAATGTTAGGCTGAAGTAAATAAGGCATTTGTAGGCACAAGTCACTTTCGGGAGAGATGAATATGCCCCACTGGGGTATTGATTTGGCCCCAGGTTTGTTAAGAATGAGCAGTTTCTCCTGCTGACATACTTAGGCAATTTACATATGATTTCCAAGAGACTCTTTGTACTATTGGGAGGTTAATTGGCTTCATTTCTGTGCTCAGTTCATTCTCAGCTTGAATTTATGGACAGTCTAGAAATTATTTAAACATAAAAACGGTGGCATTAACCATGATGCAATAGAAAATATAAAAAATGCTGAGCATTCAGTACCAGCATGAATTATTATCATGTCTACATCTGGCACCTCAGATATTATCTCACCCTTTAGAATAACTTGTGCTTGAAAACAAGTCCTTGGGTAACCTGAATCCTCAGGTGACACCCTTACCCCCCGAGGACAGGGAGGCAGAGGCTTTTGGCATTAGGCAGTGGTGATCTGGGCAGAGAGAGCAACTGAGGCCTGGGGGCAGAGAATATGGGAATCTGGAGCAGGGGCTACTGGGTACAAGTCTTTGGAGCAAATCCTCTTCTTGTGACCCATGCTTGCTAAATCTAAGTGATGTTTTCATTGACATTTAAGTATGTATTTATCATCTTTAAGATGATAAGATGTTTTCAGGTTTTCACAGGTAATATCTGTGGAAGTTTGTCATAGGCAACACAATTTTTGGTCTTACTTTTCTTATTTCTTTCTGAAAAAAACAACCCACCACTTTAATTGTGGAAGTAGAATAACCTTTGCTCTCTGAGAACATTATTCATCCTATTCCAGTCATTCTTGTAAATGAAGCTTTCAAGAAAGAAGAAATGAGACTTTTACTTTTGAATCAATAGGGACCTTTTTTGCCCCAAAAGTAAGGGGAACAGAACACAAGGCTGTATTCTTCCAACTGAGATACTATTAAACCCCACTGAAGCAAGAATTCAGTCTTGGAAATAAGTAAAGCTTTTCAGATCTTGCTCTTAGTCATTTTCAGTCTTTGATATAGAGATACAACATTATTTTAAAATTATTCCTAAATATTTAGGGCTTGTCATACAACTTACACATTGTACAATGCATACATTGTGAATTGAAGCTGATGCCAGGAGAGATATTTTTAACATGCTCTTGGAGAACAATTTCCCAGACCCTGTAAAGAAAAAGATTCAAAACTGCAATAGTCTATGGGAAGAACATGAAAATTGCATTTAGCTGCTTAAAATTAGACAAGTGTGTGCTTCCCTGTGCTGCGTTATGTGTGTGTGTGTTGTACTGCTTTGTTATAAGTTCTGTTGGTGCCTGTCTTTCCCTGAGGCAGAAGTTGCTCTAATACAGAAAGTAAACTGTGATGTTGGTACTTTGCTGCTCTGGGATTTTCAGTTTATGCTTGCAAACACGAGCTGAATGAGTTCACCATCCTTGAACAGCTCTGTCTCCTTGGCAACTCCAACGTGAGAAAAGATGTTGGGAATGCCTTTACAGAAAGCTACTCTACTTCTGTGCATATTCCTGCCAGTGAAGACTTCGAAGTGAGCCTGCCCTCTCTGTTCCTGCTGAATCACGGCCCAGGCCTTGATACTTCAGCCAGGTTTTCCAGGCAACTGTGCTAGTTTTGACCCTTGACAATTACCAAAAAGATTCTAAATAGTATACTGTGAAATGGCCTCTCACATTTTGAGCAGCAAGGAACACTGGATCTACATGTTGTCTCCGGAGAATGTGAAGAAGCCCTGACTACAGATGTTTCATAAACTGCATTTTTCAATAGCAGGTCATGCTGTTCAAGTGCCTGGTTTTGTAGAGCTTCCTGCTTTTCTCACTGTACAGCCAAACACAAATTTATAGCAAAGATATCTTTTGCATGCTGCTTGTTATTCAGCATATATCCTGCAGGAGATGCCAGTAAAATATTTTATATATGTTAAGTTCCTGTGACTTAAGACATAGCATGGCTGCTAAAAGGATTCTATTTGAAATGAAATTATTGTATTTGTTTTATACCAAGATCATTACACAAAGTGAGAAACTCCAATATCCTGTCAGTGCCTGTTATTCTCTAGAAAAAAATGTGTTGGCTTCCTCCTCTGACTTTCTGAGCCTGTTACTTCTTCCAAGAACTATGTATTAAAGGGACAGTTCCTAATCTAAACAATTTAGAGACAGGTCCTTGGAGGACACAGTGCAAATGTGCTGGAGTTTGATATGCCAATTTGGACATCCTCATGCTTTTCAGTGTTGTACATATAGCCACGTGCTCATTTTTCTGAATCTCTGAGCTGGAAGCATGTGGCCTATTTCCATCAGAGAATCTTCACAGCCATGTTACCATAAAGCTGAGTCTTAACTGGTATGTTCTGACTTTTAAAACAGATGAATGATGCACAACTGCTAACACCCACTCATATGGATACAAATCATCTTTTCTTCAAAGTTTGGTGCCAGAAATGTAAGCTAATTAACAGGAAGCACTGATAAGACTTGTGTCTGCAATCCCTCTTTCCTCCAGTTGGAAATTGAAGATGACAGTGGAATAATGTGGTGTTTGGATTTTTGTTTTTTGAGTTACTTCTTGAATCAGCTGGTTTTACATCAAAATCAAGAAAGTAGCAGCCTGGCTGCCACAAGGAAACCTTCAGTGTGAGGTGGCATCCTATATTCAAGTGTTTCAGCTCACTGTGTACTTTGGGTAGAGCTTTTGGTTTCATCCTTTTGCAGTCACCTTCCTTACTCTGTTCTTATTTTCAGAAATATTGTGGAGGACTTTTAGCCCAGCATATTGGCACTTCACAGCAAGGTGTTCTCAGTCTCCTGTCCTCCCTCTTCCATATTTCTATTCTGAATGGTTTGTCATGTTGGGAGGCTAGAAAGGGGTGATAATAGAAGAGTGGGCCCATGGCTAAGTATAATGGGGTTCTAGCTGGTGGTGAATTGATTGGTACAATAAAATTTAGCAATTTCAGTATTGCCATAATAGAAGATATTGGATGGGCAGTGATTCATGGTATTGCTCTGAAAAGCTGCTCCCACGACCCTTTGACTGATAAAAGCTACAGACAACAACCACCAAAACGGAATGGTGCCTGCTTGGAAAGAGAGAAGACTGCCACTGGGACAGTATTAGAGATTCATGAGGGAAAACAGGCATGTTACAGGGTTGTGGAAGTGTCTGTCTTTTTTGAGGAAGGACATACTGGAATCCAAATATAATCCTATGGGGTGGGGTGGTTTTGTTTAGCTTGCTCTTTTAAAAACATAGTAGAGAAGACAGGCAGATACTGCCCTTCTACTTTGGTAAGTATGATAAAAGCAGATACAGCAGGACAAGTACAAGAATAACATGCTGGTATAGCTGTACTTCTAGGTCTCATTTCTGCATAGTAAAGTCTCCAGTTGATAAATTTCAGGAACACACCAATTGCTGCAAGTCAATGCAACAGGCAGAAATCCTGCCTGAAGTCCTGATGAAACAGTGGCCTTCATGGCAGCTGTCCAAATGTGGTTAATCAAGTAGCTAATTATCACCATGATGGTGCTCAAGCAGCTGACTTGGAATAGAGCAACAGGCTTTTTTTTTTTTTTTAGCAATAGGCTAGAACTTTGGGGTTGGCCTTGGAGCTTAGAGAAGCTGTGAACAAGGGTGGGGAGAATGGTTTGGAGGTTATTCAGGGGAGCAGCATGAGACAGGAAGTATCAGCTTTGGCTGGACTGAGTTGAATCCAGAGGAAGAGGTACTGTTATATTGCTCCCTTGTGAGAGGCAGCAGTGGGTTTAGAAGTGCTTGTGAGCCCACTTCTGAGAAGAGGTCTTGAGTGTTGTGTTTGAACTTTTATTACCTGTGCAAAAAGAATGATGACTAACAAAAGAAGTTGTAGTGGCATAAGCACTGAGCTGGCTTTGGCTGCAGAGTTGCTCCTTGGGTGGTGATGGAGCCTTACAACTTCAGCCACTGGGACTAGTTTGCCTTGGAGCTCTGAACTCCCTTACGATGCCCAAGAAAATGTCTCTTTTACTTTTTGACTTACTTCTGCCACCACAGCCACATATCTGGTACAACTAGCCTACTGTAAGAAAAGAGCAAAGGTGCATTTGTCCATGAACATGTTTTTGGTTTGGATTTTTCTCTAATAATAGGTAAAGATTCCTTCTGCTGATGAACAGATGAAAACTAAGGATTATGTGGACCCACAAAAGAATTGAGTCTATCAGAGACATTGAGAAAGTCTTTTCTGGAGTACTGTTGCATAATCTTGCATGTTTTTACATGCTGTATTTTGATTTGCACTGTGCTTTAGAGGATGTTGAATCTCAACTTTGTGTCCAATGCACTTCACCTGGGGTTGAAAGGTTGAACAAGTGAAATTCTGCCAAACAACTTGTGACTTGCACAGATCCAGTCCAAAGCTGTTTCCCTTCTGCCATGCCTCCAACTATAACTTCTAATATGTCAGAAAAGTTGATCTTTTTGCTTTTGCTTTGAGCCAAGGTTCAAAAGTAGAGATATTATTTTTCATTAAAACAGCTGCTGTATTTGGAAAGAAAAACAGACACCCAGGAAGGCTGAAGAAGTCTGGCTGCCTGCTTTCCTTTGACATCTGTCTGTTACCTGAGGTGCAATTATATGTATTGGGATCTGGGAGCAGAGGGACTCTGAGGATATGCCTCTGCCCTGAAAAGAAAACTCTGCAGCAAGTATTCTGGGCAAGTTGGCTTCTGAAGTTGTGCGTGCTCATCACCTCTGCTGAGGGGCCGCTCTAATGTGGTGTAGCTCAGAGCTAACACACCTCCTGGGGAATGAGTTTGCATCTCCATGTGACAGTGCAGGTCCTGTCCCGGCCTTTCTAATCTAATATCACACCATATGCATCAGACATGCCCTGTGAAGGTGAAAGGTGAAGTGCATCTTTTTAAACTTCCAAAATAACGTGCTGTGGCCAAAGCTGTCATATTAGTTTGTTCTGTGGCTGTATGAAGATATGTTCACACTGCTGGTTGATGCTATTCTAACACTGAACAAACATCAAGTCTAAACAGATGAAGGAAAACATAGACCACAGTAAGTTCAACTACTTGCAGGCCAGGAGCCCTAATGTCTCTGTAAGAGCCCTCCAGGTCTTTCAAGTGTGATGAAAAGATGACACTCTTCCTTAGTGTGAAGAAACCTGGGAGAATACCAGCCTGGAAAGGAACCTCTTGTTCCTAGGAAGGGCATCTGAGCATGGACTGAAAAGCAATTTGCTCCTCTGCAGAAGAGGAGTGAAAAGCTTGAGGTGACCTAGTATGAGACAGGCCAAGGATAAGAAAAAACAGAGTCATTTGGGGATGGACAAGTGAAGCTATTTCCAGAGAGCCCAGAGCAACTGCAAGGCTAAAAGAAAGCTGTGGGGAGAGGAAGATAAAGAAGTTGAGTGATGTGCCAGTACACAACCTTTTCCTTCTCAGTATCTTCTCATACCCTGGAGATCTGCTCCGTTGCTGTGGCTACAGGACTTGTTTCAGAAAGCTTGTTCTTTCCTCTGGAAAGGGAGAAAACAGCAGGTTGAATTACACTTAATAGCCTAAGGAAACAAGCTTTCCTCTCTGGAGGTTGAAGCTCAGCTTCAGGTCAGGGTAAGCTAATGCAGGGCTGGCTGTAGGGTTTTTCCATGCTTTGTCAGTCAGAAGAGACATTCAGTGCTGCAGCTTCTGTAGAGACCCCAGTTGGGGTACATCTGGATTCTGCTGTACCCACTGGATGAACCTAAGACTTGTCTGGTCTAACAGAACTCTTGTTTAGCTGCTCAGTCTTTTTGCACTTTGGATTGCAATCTTAATCTCTTGTATGATGAATAAGGCTCCAGAACAAGAGTCATCTTCTTTCTTATAGACAGCTGAAGAATCAGTGCGCTCAGCTTTGCTGTGTAGGAAGAAAGCAAGGAGCCAGCAGCATCCAATCCCTGATGAGCCCCTGTAATTTATCAGCAGAAACAGAATTGCCTTTCATGTTCCAGACAATGTTTACTCTGCCTTCATCAGTTTGGCAAACTTTATGGACAGACAGTGCTAGTAAAGGAAAGAATGTCAGGTAGACTGGAGATACTCTCAAATAACAGGAGGTTGTCAGGTGTAAAGGTTGGGTTTGGGCTGAGCTGTGCATGAGGGATCCAAGTCTTTTCCATGTCAAGTGTTGGCTTCCTTTTCCTCTTTTGTTGTGGAGCTCAGGTAGAGATGAGGAAGTCTCTCAGGAGGGAAATGCAGCATGCATAATGTTAGGCCTGAAAGTTTATCTGGAGATTTATATTCCAATCCTATAAATTCCAGATGTATATCCAGATGCTGGGAATTGCTCCAAGCAATCTGAACCTCTTATGTCTTTGCAAAATCTCATAGGAGTGAGATTTCTCATTTGTTTTTGGCTACCTATAGCAAACTGAGGAGTTACTTATCTCTGCAAACTGTGCTCTGTACATACTTCTCTAGTTTCCTTCAGATCATCTGGGAAATGAGTTTAAGGAGTTTTGAAAACACTATGAATGTAGATGCTTTAAAAGTGGTGTGTGCTGGTCTCTCTGTGCTGGGCAGTTCTAGGACAAGTAAGTACAATTGTACTGTATTAGGATATTCCAGTTATCAGCTTCTGCTTGTCAAAATCAGCTACAAGAATCATCAGGGAGAGAAAATCAGAAAGAATCGGCTCCCGAAAGGCGAGCGTTATGGCTGGGCTCCACCTGCTGCTGACTGGGGCGCTCTGCACCGGGCTGTATCTTCGGTAGATCTTGCACAGAAACGGAGTGATCACCCCTTGTTTCTACCTGCCCTTATTTGCAGAAATTGAAAACAATGGCAGAAAGGAAAATTGTGTCCCCAAGCTGTAAATGTAACTTGGTTTAGGGTTTTCTCTTGTGTAGTCGATGCAAATGTGCAGCAGTTCCTACAGGTCAGTTGTGAGTTGTGTATGTTAGATACTGAACATAGTGCGCTGTCTGCTCCTGGAAATCACCTGAACTTTGGTAAGTCAGTCTTCTGAATGAAATCTTTGAGGTTGCTCCCACTGAGCATGGAAAGATGGACAAAGCTGAGTTCTGTGTATTTTGCAGCAGCACTCACTGCATTTCATTAGTGCTGTTAAATAACTATTTGATCATAATACTGCTGTAGTTAAATATATGTTTCCAACAGAAGTGCTCATAGTTTACTTGGTACTGTGTAAGAAACATAGCAAAGAAGGAAGATGTGGAAAACCTGATAATTCTGGTACTAGCATGATTTTGCTGAAAAGGAAAAGTGTCCTTTAGTATTCATTAGCACTGCCACATCGAATAGAGTCTTAGGGAACTTCATGAGCTGGCATTTGCTGCTTGCATTACAGTTCAGGCTTTGTGCCTCTTCACATGAGGTGGAGTCTCTATTTTTGTTGGTTATCAATTCTTTCTTTTTCTGATGTCAGGACTCAGGCTGGATTATGAAAGTCTGCATGAACCAGACTGATGCACTCAGCAACAAATGCTGTTTCAAACCACGAAGTGGCAGCATAAGCAGTTTAATTGTCCCCTGCTGTCACTCAGTTTTCTTTATTATGTTACACTCTGCTTTTAATCACAAGCAGACTGTGGTATACACAGGGTAGCAGACCGTGCTGTATACAGCACAGGCAGGTGCTGGCTGCACTGCCCACATACTGCTCGGGACTGAAACATTTTCAAAGCACTAGCACTTGTTCCAATTGTAGGACTTTTTTGGGCAGAAATTTGTGCTTCAGTTCTGAGTTACTTTTTGGATGTCTACTACTGAAAAAGATGAAATTCCCACACATACTTTTCTTTGAGATGGACTTGGGCTTGGAATACGGCTCTTAAAAAAGGAACAGATAACATATTAAACTCTGAAGTGCACAACATCCTCGAACACTGTTTAAAAAGAGGACGACTTTCCTCCCTAAAACAGAGTGAAGAGAAGACATTAAAAGTGGAAAAGACAGACAAGTCTGTCAGTGGAGTCAGTTATGAACATTAAGAAGTTGGAGTCTCATTTTTCCCTGGTCTTTTGTACCTGCCAAATAGATTTGAGATTTGTATAGTGGAAAATCATAAATGTTCTTGTTCTCCTACTACTGTCTTCTGCTCCCAGTCCATTTTTATGTCTCCTGCTTGCTAAAGTATGAGTGGCTTGCTCCTCTCTCACCTGTGCTTTTACAGTGCTTTCCAGAGCCTGTCTCTGCAGTGGCCAGGTGCCACACTGGAAGCATCCAGTGGACCTGAGGAGAGCCTCAGGGTGAACGAGTGCCTCTCTAGTGTGAAGGTGATCACTCCCACCACTAAGCTTTAGTCTTTATTCTATGCTGAGAATTTTCCTTTCTCTCTTTTCTGATGGATCAGCATGTCCTCATTAGACCTTCTTATCATTGCCTTAAGTCTTTCTGCATTGAGACAGATAATCTTATCCCTCCTTCACCTTCCAAAGTGAAAAGGGGACTCGGACCCAGCCTGCACACCATAATACCCTGCTGGGAGTGGTGATGCAGCTGATCAAACAGTTGCACAAGAAAAGGAATTCCATTTTCTTTCCTGCTGCACTTATCTTGCATTTCCATTTCTTAGCTTCAAGCAATACCATTAATTTTTCAGTTACCAGACTGATGAAATATTTAATATTCAAGTGTCTTGACAGTTTGTTTTTGTTCTCTGGATGACTGTGGAAATTATTATTATTTTTAAACAAACCATAGTTGGGGCTAGGATTTCTCTTTTTCTGTCCCTTTCACCAGCAAAGCTGTATTTCTATTAATTATGAGCCCTTGCCAGTGTAGTTCTGTTATGTAAGGAAACCTAACTTTTAGAAGCCTGGCTTTGCACAAAGTTATGCAAACAGCAGCTCTGCAAAAAACCCAATTGTGCTAAGAATTTATTAACTGCAGAAATGACCAGATATTGTTATATTGGCACTTAATCTCAAAGAACTAAACAAACGTCTTTGGCTACAAGCCTTCACCTCAGCTCAAACGTAAAACCACAATTGGCAGTGCCTCAGGTGGAACAGAACATCTTTCAGGGATGGGAGGATGAGAGCTGAAGGATGGTTTCCAGACAACAGGTAGCTGCTCTTTGCTTTTGCTCAGTTTTTAGACCTGTAGTTTTTGACTGAAAATTACATACTCTTTTCTGAGTGCCACATGGAGGAGCTCTCTTAAATGTGGAAAAGACAGTGCCCTTCTTTTACTATCCCTGAGAACCTGCAAAGGTCCCATTTGGAGACAAGCTTTCCATGGAAAACTTGTGGGGTTTTGTTTGTTTTTAATAAAGAGCAAGTGAGTCAAACTGGCATGAATGCTGTACTTACTGGTTGAGTTGGATTTGTGTTGATCTGTGGCTATAGTTCTCCAGAGCATTGAATAGCTTCTGGCAGGCCTCATTCTGTAGTGGTGGGGAGCGGGAAGATCCTGTATGCAGTTCCTAAGGGTGTCAGTGCACTGACAGGCCCTGCAGTGCAAACTAGGGGCGAGACCAGAGCATGTCACCTCCTTTGCAGTGCCAAGCAATGACTCTGTGTCTAAACAGTTTCCTCTGATTCATCACTGCTTTTTGCTAGAGACTAAAGATAGTCCTTCATATAGAAAGCTTAATTTGAAGAGTAAAAAGTTGGCTTCCATTCTATCTGGTTGCTTTTTTGTTGCAGCTATTCATCTTCTAGCAACCTTCACTAGTTGCTAGTTTCTCCCCTTACCACTTTCCTTCTCGTCTTCCCTGAAGGGCTCAGTTGTGAGGGACTCCCTTAATTTCCCACTGCAGATTACATGTTGCTGCTTACTAAGAAACTACACCCAGTGACTCTTGTATGAGGTTTAAGACTGCTATGGGACAACCCCCCTGCATGTAAACATGAGGTACTTATGCAGGATTTCCCTGGTTCAGAGGCCCTGTAGTTTTTGACTGAAAATTACATGCTGAAACTCCTGTTGGGCACTTCCTGCGATTTAGGGCTACTTGCCTGAGTGATTTAGAGGCAGAGACTCTGGGGAACAAGTTTGTGGGCACCATGCATTTGTGTGCTGTATATAAGAAATGGGTGGGTTTGCATAAAACTGCTTAAAGGCAATAGGCAAGGCACACTCAAGCTTTAGATGTTCAGAGTTTTAGAAAAACTGGTAATCTGTAACAGCAAAAAAAAAAGAAAGAGGCATAGTCTGTCTTTATTTGAAGAGTGGCTGTAAGAATGCAGAGGCACTTCTCAGAGTAATATTGTTTGTCAGACAGATGAACTGCAAGTCTTCCACATTTGTGCTAAGGATCAGATTTTGTAACTGACATTCTTGAAACATATTTCTGACTGACAATTTCATACTGTGTCTGAAGGTCCTTAAAATCTGGTGTCTCATGTGATGAGGGTATATAACTGTTTTAGTAGAAGAGAAACCAAGGTGTCATAAATGCACTCAGTGCTCATTGGTCAGTGATGCTGTCAAAATGGGAAGATGCATTCTGCATCACAGACTTCATCCTGAAAAGGCTGAAATATGAGCAGTTTGCACACACACACACACACACACACACACGACATCTGAGGAGAGCTGACAGTGTCCCAACAAGTGTCCTCTGAAAAGGAAAAAGTGTTTCTATTTATTTATTTATTTATTTTTGACAGGGATTTAAATGTTAGCATCTACAGTGTTTTTCAGAAAGATTGAGGAGTAACTGTGCAGTACCAAAAGAAATGAATATTCCTGTGAATTAATTATTAAGTAAATATATACTCAATTTATGTAAATCTATACATGCTTCTATGTCTAAATGTATGATGTGACATGATTCAATATGGTAACTCATGTTGGTTTAGTATACAAGGATTCCATAAATAAGATGTGCTTCCCTCAGTGAACTGTCCAGATTAATTAGTGTGAGGGAACTGCTTGATTTGACAGTGTTCCCTCTTATTGCTGCCTAATACCCAAAATTTTCCTGTGTTTGCATTGTTGTGGCTTAAAATTTGTATGACACAACTAGATGCCAAGTCAGCACATGTTTTCAGTCTATCTTTATAATGTGGCGCCAGGCTGCTTTTTTCTTTTATAGGAGACAAAAGAAATAATAGTTACACAGTTATTCACAGGGGTGGGAAGGATTCCCAGGGACTTTTTTTCCCAAGCAGTCACAGCTTAAAGCTCAGCGTTGTCTTGCAATGATTAATTTGGTGGAGCTTTCAAGATTTCTTGAGAAAAGTAACTTTCCTTCAGCTCCCATAGTGCATGTCCTATTCTCTCCTCTTCCTGGACCATGCTCTCCCCAGCAGCAGCAGCAAGTGTTCAGGTGCTTACCAGTGGATCCACTAAAGTGTTCTGCAAACACAATCTCGACTGTAGGCTTCTCAGTGCTCTGGAAATAGAGATGTTCTTGAAGCCTTTCTAGTCTTGTCCCAGCCAAGGAAGATAACCAGCTCCTCATGTGTGGTTGCTGAAAGAGTGAGCCTTGCTCACTGGTCTCATTACTGTTGCAAAGTGTTGTTGTTTGTCATGAAGATGGAAAGGAAAGGTATTTGTGTTTGACCACTTCGGAGATGCAAATTGCCATGGATACATCAGTCATCAGCCTTTTCCAAGCCTGATGACTGCCTTTGGGCTCTGACCTCTGCTGTACTGGGAGTAAAAGGAATGTACTTGCATTTGGTGCACTACAGGAAATATGTTTCATCTCTCCAACTGTTGGCTTGGTGCAATAAATTCATAAATTTCAATTATGTGAAACTTCTGATACCAGAGCTTTGAAATTAAATGTTGCAGGATATATTTCACATGCCTTGTCATCTTCTGGGAACTCTGGCAAGAATATTACAGCCAAGGCTTTGCTCAGAAATCCAACATCTCTGGAAATTAACACTTGCAAGCTTTCAGTTTTATCTTGATCCCTCATACTTCTTTTACACCATAACAAAAAAGCTGACAGGACAAACTCTGCACCTGTATCTTAGAGTCCAGTTGGAACTAAATGTTTACTTGGTCATACTGACATCAGAAGAGGTCCTGCATTAGTGGTCAGCTGTGGTCAGGTGCATTAATCCTGTTATTGATCTTAATAATCTTAATGTGAATATAATTATTTTTCCATTTAACTGCTGTCACTCACACTCTAAATTAGATAATATAACAATACCTTTTCCTCTCCCTTTTCTTCTCTTTCTCCTTTCCCATCTCCCCTCCTTATCTCTCTTTCTCTGTCTCTCTTTTGACACTACAGTGTGTTTTTTGCTACTTGGGAAAGCTTGAAATAAATTGTTGGACTGTAGAGTATGAAAGCAGTATTAGTATCTCTATCTCTTTTCTGTAATGGAATACCCATTAAGGAAGCACTTCAGATGTATCCCCAAACAGTTGTCATTCATCCAAATACCAGCACAAGCACATCTTAGATGTTTTCCTTTATGAGCAGCTTTTGGCATTTGCATGTTAAAATATTTTCCCTTAATATTTCAATTTGTAGACTTAGTGCAGCTGCTGTGAGGGTGGAACTACTGTTGCTTCATGGTTACATTTTTTTCTCAGCTGTTCAACATTTAAAGTGATGACACAAAACCAAGTACATACATACAATATTAAAAAGAGGCAAATATATCCAGGAAATCCTGGTAGCACATCCACCAATGGTTAGATCTCTTTAAATAACTATTCTATCTCCTTTATCCCATTCTGTCACATGACAGTGAATACCAGTGCGTTCACACTCATCCTGTGTTTGTGTTACAGATAGAAGCATTATGGCAGAACATGTAGCAAGCCAAGGTAATGCTGGAAATATGGCCAAGTCTAACTGGTTTCAAGTTCTTTAAATTGTCTTAGATCCCAGAGGAGTGGTTGAAGCAGAACATTATTTATCTCAACTTGGTAGACAGAGTTGAGCAGTGAAGAAGACAGAGAATTCTCCTTTGGAAAGAAGCCATATATCCCAGTGACTAATGAAAACAAGAGAGGGCGGGGGGGGGGGAAAGTGGCAATTAGGACATGGGAAAAATGTTCATCTCATTTTAGAGCACAAGGCTTCACTTGTACCTAGTTCAGTGCTATGAATTTAATGCAAAGTTGGCTGTGTAGTATCAAGTCTGAATGTTTGCCTCACCTGAAGTGAAGTGATCCTGTTACCAACAACATGTACATTTCAGTTGGACATCTCCATAAAACTGTGCAAAGTTCATTGGTGAAAAGAGAGGCCCTAGGCAATTGTCTCACGATCCTTTTTTCATTTTAAACAAGTAGAAGGGGCTTTTCCCAAACCAGAAGGTCTTTCAGTTGTCCCTGGTACTGCTGATTCACATTTTTTTTGGTAAGAAGTACTCACTTCAGAAACTGTGCAGTGATTGATGAGTAATGAAAAGGGTTTTCTGAAAGCTTCTGGGTAAGACTGCTGGAGCCACAATCTGCCTGCCTCATCAGAGAGCCTTTCTAGTGAGCAGCATGTTTATTGTGATAGCTCAATGAAACACAGCTGGTGAGAAGAGTACTGTTTTGCTGGGGCACTCATTTGCATCAAGCTTGCCATACTGTCTCTCTCTCTGAGGTGTTTGATGATTACTTGGCACACTGGGTCCAGCAGCCACTGAAGAACAACTGGAACAATAATCTTTATCCACTGAGGTATGTAGGAATTGGATTAATACAAC
The DNA here is from genome assembly GCF_014839835.1 of Dryobates pubescens. NCBI lineage: Eukaryota > Metazoa > Chordata > Aves > Piciformes > Picidae > Dryobates > Dryobates pubescens. The sequence goes on along the minus strand of NC_071624.1, from coordinate 7,053,893 downwards.
TCTTCCTCAGCAGTAGTTACTGGCATGACCTCTTATGCTCTCTGAGTCTGACCAGTTGCTTAGTCTTACTAAGGGACAAGAGAAAGGTGGATTCCATGTGAAGGGCTGTTCCTATAATCTTCATTTGGTGCAGTGATACTGTACTACACTGAGTAACTTCATTAAGTAGATAAACCACTGAACAGATATGGGGCCCAGCCCCATGCATTTGCAGTCTTCCAACTGATGGAATCCATGCAATTGTAAAATACTTGATACCCTTTTTCAGTTCAGACCATTGAACTGATATGGCTGCCTGGCAGCTCCTGGATTTATAGTAATGCAGGAATTCCTGGACTATAACCAATCTTGTCTCATGCTGTCAGTGTGGGAATTGTTGTTTCCAAGAAGTTTAGGCCATTCATAGTCAATATTTTGACATATTATATGAAAAGCTTTGTGGGACTGCAGAAATGCATCATACTGTGGTGTCATATTCTTCTTAGTGTTACAAATGATCATCCTGTCTGTCCTGCAACCCTAAGGTTCATAACTTTGCTAACATGAAATATATGTAACTCACTACATACATATGTATATCACTGTAGATCCTGCTGGTGCTCTCATGCTCTCAGTGGAAACAGTACATTGCACCTAGTGAGCTGTAGTCACCAGCACAAAAAATTTGAGAAACACAGAGAATTTGAGAAATACAAACATGAGCAGCAGCGCCCAGTGTTTACTGAGATCCAAGTACAATGCCAGCCTTCTCCAAATCTGCTTTTGTTAACTTTGTACAAACTTAAACTTATTCTTAATCCCGTTATCTTCTTTTCATACACCAATATTAGTATGATTCTGCAGTAGAAGCTTTAACAGAATGTTTGTCTGAGCTGTAGAAAATGCTCTATGCAATTTCCCCCACCTTTCCTACTGTTGATGCTCAGTGAGGTCTGTGATTGGAAGACTTTTTTGCTTAATCCTATAGGACCTGTTTCAATGCTCTAGGGTTTTGGCAACATCTTCCTTCTCCTGAATGCACGGTATACTTGCTGAGAGGGCAAATCAAGCTACCTTCCATCCACCACTCTCAAATGCAAAGTTTAGGCTTTCTGGCCAAGCTAAACAATTCTCACTGGGAGACACCTGTGAAGAAATTCTTGAAGCACCTGTTTCCATTTATTTACTGAATGCTTACAGAAGCTTGTGTCCTGCTCCATAGAGCCCCAGATGTCTTCCTTTTCTGTTTAATCCTGACATCCCCTCCTTTCAAATCTCAGTATTGTTTCTTTAGGAAGACAGGCAGGTCAGCCACAGTATAGTGCTGTGGCAGAGGCAGCCTATCTGCTCTTTAATGTCTTTAGATTCTATTCTGGATTAAGAAGTATGTTGCTGAGCTCAGCAGGTTGTATGGTAGTGACATTCTTATCTCAAATTTTGATTTCTGGCCTGCTTCTTTGTATGTGATGGAAAAGTTGGGGGTACTAGAGCAGAACTGGAGAAATGCTGCTCA